>NC_092712.1:7582762-7952762 GCF_047496885.1 Scyliorhinus torazame | reverse complement strand
CTCAGATACTCTGACACACACTCAGATACTCTGACACACACACTCACACACACACACTCAGATACTCTCACACACACACTCACACACACACACACTCAGATACTCTCTCACACACACACCCATAGGACCCCATGCCTAAAGGGACCCCCACATAGAGCACCCCTACACATAACCCCCCCCCCCCCCCAGAAAATAGGGATCCCTGTGTAGAAGCTAGAGAGCAGTGCAGACAGGGGCAGTGAGAGGTATTACTGCTGTCACACTTACCTTGCAGCTCCACCTGTCCATTCCTCAGGAGAGTAGCTGTGCCTGAGCCTAGGTCACACAGATCCATTAGCTGCGTGCCATTCAGAGCTGTCTAGTAGTGCTCTGAGATTGACAATATCTACAAACCATGGACGGCTTTGATTCATTCATCCCTCTTCACAATTCAGTGCAGAAGTGATGAAACCCCAATGTTTGTAAACTTTGACCACATCAAAGAGAGGTAAGTGCATTCCAAGCACTGAAGCAGGTAGTTTCAGTGCACTTGCCTCTATTTAGGGTCCCTGTTTGGTGGATCTCCATATCAAAGGGATCCACGTGGGAGTCTCCCATTACAGTTGTCCGTGTGCGGGGTTCTCCTATTACAGGTGTCCCTGTGGGGGGGGCGGGGGGTCTCCCTATTACAGGGGTCCCTGTTGGCGGTCCCTTTGTTACAAGGGTCCCTGTGGGGGGGGTCTCACAATTACACGGATCCCTGTGGGGATCCAGGAGGGTTCCCAGCCCCCCGCAACCCTGGCCTGATCGTGCGCGCAAAGAAATGCCAGCTTGGCACCCTGACAGTGGCAGGTGGGCACCTGACCAATGCCAGGCTGGTACCAGGTGGCACCAGCAGTGGAAGAGCACCACCCTGCCCAAAGGGCATGCAGCTGGTGGCCTCTGATCCCCTGGGACACCCCCACGAGTGCCATTCTGTGGTCATTGAATCACAGAATCTACAGTGCAGAAGGAGGCCATTCGGCCCATCGAGTCTGCACCAGCCCTTGGAAAGAGCACCCTACTTAAGCCCTCATCTCCACCCCATCCCCACACTCCCTCCCTATCCCCGTAACCCCACCTATCCTTTGTGCCTCCATGTTTGTGGAACGTGCTGAACGGCGCTCGCTCGAGGTCTATACTGCGGGAGGACACCTCAGAGGGCAGGGAGGCTATATGGGTAGAGATCAGGAATAAGAAGGGTGCAGTCACAATGTTGGGATTTAACTACAGGCCTCCCAACAGCCAGCGGGAGATAGAGGAGCAGATAGGTAGACAGATTTTGGAAAAGAGTAAAAACAACAGGGTTGTGGTGATGGGAGACTTCAAATTCTCCAATATTGACTGGGACTCACTGAGTGCCAGGGGCTTAGACGGGGCAGAGTTTGTAAGGAGCATCCAGGAGGGCTTCTTAAAACAATATGTAGACAGTCCAACTAGGGAAGGGGCAGTACTGGACCTGGTATTGGGGAATGAGCCCGGCCAGGTGGTAGATGTTTCAGTAGGGGAGCATTTCGGTAACAGTGACCACAATTCAGTAAGTTTTAAAGTACTGGTGGACAAGGATAAGAGTGGTCCGAGGATGAATGTGCTAAATTGGGGGAAGGCTAATTATAACAATATTAGGCGGGAACTGAAGAACATAGATTGGGGGCGGATGTTTGAGGGCAAATCAACATCTGACATGTGGGAGGCTTTCAAGTGTCAGTTGAAAGGAATACAGGACAGGCATGTTCCTGTGAGGAAGAAAGATAAATACGGCAATTTTCGGGAACCTTGGATGACGAGTGATATTGTAGGCCTCGTCAAAAAGAAAAAGGAGGCATTTGTCAGGGCGAAAAGGCTGGGAACAGACGAAGCCTGTGTGGCATATAAGGAAAGTAGGAAGGAACTTAAGCAAGGAGTCAGGAGGGCTAGAAGGGGTCATGAAAAGTCATTGGCAAATAGGGTTAAGGAAAATCCCAAGGCTTTTTACACGTACATAAAAAGCAAGAGGGTAGCCAGGGAAAGGGTTGGCCCACTGAAGGATAGGCAAGGGAATCTATGTGTGGAGCCAGAGGAAATGGGCGAGGTACTAAATGAATACTTTGCATCAGTATTCACCAAAGAGAAGGAATTGGTAGATGTTGAGTCTGGAGAAGGGGGTGTAGATAGCCTGGGTCACATTGTGATCCAAAAAGACGAGGTGTTGGGTGTCTTAAAAAATATTAAGGTAGATAAGTCCCCAGGGCCTGATGGGATCTACCCCAGAATACTGAAGGAGGCTGGAGAGGAAATTGCTGAGGCCTTGACAGAAATCTTTGGATCCTCGCTGTCTTCAGGGGATGTCCCGGAGGACTGGAGAATTGCCAATGTTGTTCCTCTGTTTAAGAAGGGTAGCAAGGATAATCCCGGGAACTACAGGCCGGTGAGCCTTACTTCAGTGGTAGGGAAATTACTGGAGAGAATTCTTCGAGACAGAATCTACTCCCATTTGGAAGCAAATGGACGTATTAGTGAGAGGCAGCACGGTTTTGTGAAGGGGAGGTCGTGTCTCACTAACTTGATAGAGTTTTTCGAGGAGGTCACTAAGATGATTGATGCAGGTAGGGCAGTAGATGTTGTCTATATGGACTTCAGTAAGGCCTTTGACAAGGTCCCTCATGGTAGACTAGTACAAAAGGTGAAGTCACACGGGATCAGGGGTGAACTGGCAAGGTGGATACAGAACTGGCTAGGCCATAGAAGGCAGAGGGTAGCAATGGAGGGATGCTTTTCTAATTGGAGGGCTGTGACCAGTGGTGTTCCACAGGGATCAGTGCTGGGACCTTTGCTCTTTGTAGTATATATAAATGATTTGGAGGAAAATGTAACTGGTCTGATTAGTAAGTTTGCAGACGACACAAAGGTTGGTGGAATTGCGGATAGCGATGAGGACTGTCTGAGGATACAGCAGGATTTAGATTGTCTGGAGACTTGGGCGGAGAGATGGCAGATGGAGTTTAATCCGGACAAATGTGAGGTAATGCATTTTGGAAGGTCTAATGCAGGTAGGGAAATTACAGTGAATGGTAGAACCCTCAAGAGTATTGAAAGTCAAAGAGATCTAGGAGTACAGGTCCACAGGTCATTGAAAGGGGCAACACAGGTGGAGAAGGTAGTCAAGAAGGCATACGGCATGCTTGCCTTCATTGGCCGGGGCATTGAGTATAAGAATTGGCAAGTCATGTTGCAGCTGTATAGAACCTTAGTTAGGCCACACTTGGAGTATAGTGTTCAATTCTGGTCGCCACACTACCAGAAGCATGTGGAGGCTTTAGAGAGGGTGCAGAAGAGATTTACCAGAATGTTGCCTGGTATGGAGGGCATTAGCTATGAGGAGCGATTGAATAAACTCGGTTTGTTCTCACTGGAACGAAGGAGGTTGAGGGGAGACCTGATAGAGGTATACAAAATTATGAGGGGCATAGACAGAGTGGATAGTCAGAGGCTTTTCCCCAGGGTAGAGGGGTCAATTACTAGGGGGCATAGGCTTAAGGTGAGAGGGGCAAGGTTTAGAGTAGATGTACGAGGCAAGTTTTTTACGCAGAGGGTAGTGGGTGCCTGGAACTCACTACCGGAGGAGGTAGTGGAAGCAGGGACGATAGGGACATTTAAGGGGCATCTTGACAAATATATGAATAGGATGGGAATAGAGGGATACGGACCCAGGAAGTGTTGAAGATTGTAGTTTAGTCGGGCACTATGGTCGGCACGGGCTTGGTGGGCCGAAGGGCCTGTTCCTGTGCTGTACATTTCTTTGTTCTTTGTTTGTTCTCTGAAGCAAAGGGTTGAATCCCAAAACCTCGAGTACCCCAGGAATCTGGATATTAGAGTGCGCTAGCTGTCTCGCTCTAATCAGCCTATCACCCTGCCCGGGTGGCATTCTCGGAGCAAACCACGAGCATAACGAGACGGTAGATCCTGGGAGCGGAACCTACCGGATTCCAACGGCCACTCTGCGCTCAGCGAGCGGCTATCCAGGAGCAGCATGGCTGCTGGATCCTGTCCACAGGGGCACACAGGGACACACAGAGACACACAGAGACACACAGAGACACACAGAGAGACACACAGAGAGACACACAGAGACACACACAGAGACACACACAGAGACACAAACAGAGACACACACAGAGACACACAGAGACACACAGAGAGACACACAGAGAGACACAGGGACACACAGGAACACACAGGGACACACAGAGAGACACACAGGAACACACAGGGACACACAGAGACACAGAGAGACACACAGAGAGACACACAGAGAGACACACAGAGAGACACACAGAGACACACAGAGAGACACACAGAGAGGCACACAGAGAGACACAGGGACACACAGGAACACACAGAGACACACAGAGACACACACACAGAGACACAGGGACACACAGGAACACACAGGGACACACAGGAACACACAGGGACACACAGAAACACACAGAGACACACAGAGAGACACAGAGAGAGACACAGGGACACACAGGAACACACAGGGACACACAGGGACACACAGGAACACACAGGGACACACAAGAACACACAGGGACACACAGGGACACACAGAGACACACAGAGAGACACACAGGGACACACAGAGAGACACACAGCGACACACAGGGACACACAGAGACACACAGAGAGACACACAGGAACACACAGGGACACACAGAGACACACAGAGAGACACACAGTGACACACAGGGACACACAGAGACACACAGAGAGACACAGGGACACACAGAAACACACAGAGACACACAGAGAGACACAGAGAGAGACACAGGGACACACAGGAACACACAGGGACACACAGGGACACACAGGAACACACAGGGACACACAAGAACACACAGGGACACACAGAGACACACAGAGAGACACACAGGAACACACAGGGACACACAGAGAGACACACAGCGACACACAGGGACACACAGAGACACACAGAGAGACACACAGGAACACACAGGGACACACAGAGAGACACACAGGGACACACAGGGACACACAGAGACACACAGAGACACACAGAGAGACACACAGAGAGACACAGGGACACACAGGGACACACAGGAACACACAGTGACACACACAGAGAGACACAGGGACACACAGGGACACACAGAGACACACAGAGAGACACAGAGAGAGACTCAGGGACACACAGGAACACACAGGGACACACAGGAACACACAGGGACACACAGAGAGACACACAGAGACACACAGAGACACACAGAGAGACACACAGGGACACACAGAGACACACAGAGAGACACACAGGAACACACAGGGTCACACAGAGAGACACAGAGGGACACACAGGGACACACAGAGACACACAGAGAGACACACAGGAACACACAGGGACACACAGAGACACACAGAGAGACACACAGGGACACACAGAGAGACACACAGGAACACACAGGGACACACAGAGAGACACACAGAGACACACAGAGAGACACACAGGGACACACAGACACACAGAGAGACACACAGGAACACACAGGGACACACAGAGAGACACACAGGAGACACACAGGGACACACAGGGACACACAAAGAGACACAGAGTAACACACAGGGACGCACAGAGAGACACACAGGGACACACAGAGACACACAGAGAGACACAGAGAGACACACAGGAACACACAGGGACACACAGAGAGACCCACAGGGACACACAGAGAGACATACAGGAACACACAGGGACACACAGAGAGACACACAGAGAGACACACAGAGAGATACACAGGGACACACAGAGACACACAGGGACACACAGAGACACACAGAGAGACACACAGGGACACACAGAGACACAAAGAGAGACACACAGGGACACACAGAGACACACAGAGATACACACAGGGACACACAGAGACACACAGAGAGACACACAGGGACACACAGAGAGAAACACAGAGACACACAGAGAGACACACAGGAACACACAGGGACACACAGAGAGACACACAGAGAGACACACAGGGACACACAGAGACACACAGAGAGACACACAGGGACACACAGAGACACACAGGGAGACACACAGGAACACACAGGGACACACAGAGAGACACACAGAGAGAGACACAGAGAGACACACAGGGACACACAGAGACACACAGAGAGACACACAGGGACACACAGAGAGACACACGGGGACATACAGAGAGATACACAGGGACATACAGAGAGACACACAGGGACACACAGGGACACACAGAGAGACACACAGGGACACAGAGAGACACACGGACACACAGAGAGACACACAGGGACACACAGAGACACACAGAGAGACACACAGGGACACACAGAGAGACACACAGGGACACACAGCGACACACAGAGAGACACATAGGGACACACAGAGAGACACACGGGGACACACAGAGAGACACACGGGGACATACAGAGAGACACACAGGGACACACAGCGACACACAGGGACACACAGCGACACACAGAGAGACACACAGGGACACACAGGGAGACACACAGGGACAAAGAGAGACACACATAGACACACAGGGACACACAGAGAGACACACAGGGACACACAGAGAGACACAAGGGGACATACAGAGAGACACACAGGGACACACAGAGAGACACACGGGGACATACAGAGAGACACACAGGGACACACAGAGACACACAGGGACACACAGAGAGACACACAGGGACACATAGACACACAGGGACACACAGAGAGACACACAGAGACACACAGAGAGACACACAGGGACACACAGAGAGACGCACAGGGACACACAGAGAGACACACAGGGACACATAGAGACACACAGAGAGACACACAAGGACACACAGAAAGACACACAGGGACACACAGAGAGACACACAGAGACACACAGAGAGACACACAGAGAGACACACATGGACAAACAGAGAGACACACAGGGACACACAGAGAGACACACAGGGACACACGGACACACACAGGGACACACAGAGAGACACACAGGGACACACAGAGAGACACACAGAGAGACACACAGGGACACACAGAGAGACACACAGAGACACACAGAGACACACAGAGACACACAGAGGGACACACAGAGAGACACACAGGGACACACAGAGAGACACACAGAGACACACAGAGAGTCACACAGGGACACACAGAGAGACACACAGAGGGACACACAGAGAGACACACAGGGAAACACAGAGACACACAGGGAGACACACAGGGACACACAGTGACACACAGGGACACACAGAGAGATACACGGGGACACACAGAGAGACACACAGGGAGACACATAGGGACACACAGAGAGACACACAGGGACACACAGAGAGACACACAGAGAGACACACAGGGACACACAGAGACACACAGCGAGGCACACAGAGACACACAGAGACACACAGGGACACACAGTGAGACACACAGAGGGACACACAGAGAGACACACAGGGACACACAGAGAGACACACAGGGACACACAGGGACACACAGAGACACACAGAGAGACACACAGGGACACACAGGGCACACAGGGACGCTCTTGGACACACAGCAGGGGCACACAGGGACACAGGGTGGGACACACGGGGAGGGACACACAGGGACACACGGGGGGACACAGGGACACACGGAGAGACACACACGGGCACACAGGGAGACATAGGGACACACAGGGACACAGGGAGGGACACGCAGGGAGACACAGGGGCACATTGGGGGGCACACAGGGAGGGACACACAGGGACACACAAGGAGGAACACACAGGGACGCACAGGGTCACACGGAGAGACACACGGACACATGGAGGGACACACAGGGACACACGGAGAGACACACAGAGACACACAGGGACACACAGGGACACATGGAGGGACACACAGGGACACACGGAGACACACATGGAGGGACACACAGGGACACACACAGGGACACATGGAGGGACACACAGGGACACATGGAGGGACACACAGGGACACACATGGACACACAGGGCCATACGGAGAGACACACAGGGACACACGGAGAGACACACAGGGACACACAGAGAGACACACAGGGACACATGGAGAGACACACAGGGACACATGGAGGGACACACAGGGCCACACGGAGGGACACACAGGGACACACGGAGAGACACACAGGTACACCTGGAGGGACACACGGAGAGACCAACAGGGACACATGGAGGGACACACGGAGGGACACAATGTTTTCTCCTACACTAACTACGCAAATACCTTTGAGTTTACATTCGCTCCTTTGTCAATTAAGAATTGAATGGCCTCAGGATGTCCCCCCCCGGCAGCCTCTGACAGAGGAGTGTTGCCGTGTGCATCAGAGCAGTCGAGCAATGCTAACTGGTGCCGCTGTCGAATCACTTTCCCCATCTCGTCATTTCCAATTCCATTTTTGGAGTCCAACTCAGAAACCTGTGGGAAAAATCGGAAGAAAGCACATTGGAAAGACAGCCCAGAATAACGAGCCTGCCGACCTACTCACCCTCATCTTCTACTGTCCAGCTCTGCTCTGAGATTTCACCTCGCCAAATTCTCCTCCCACTGATTCCCTTGACCCTCTCTCTGGCCGTGTCTCACTCTGTCTCCATCTCACTATTATCTGCCAGGAATGGAGCATTTTTCAATCTTTTTTCATCAACAGTGCAATGAAGTTACGCTTACTCAGCAATAACCTGCTCCTGGACGCTGACTTTGAATTCCGCAGGTTCACTCAGCTCCTGACCTCGTTGCAGCCTTGGTTCAAACAACTGAGTTGGAGAGTGACTGCCAATGACATCAAGGCAGCGTTTGACAGAGTGTGGCATCAAGCTGTTGGAGCAAATCCGGACTCAGTGGGAATCGGGGGGAAAACGTCAGCTAACTGCAGTCACATTTGTCCTCGGCCCAACCATCTTCAGCCACTTCAGCAATGACCTCCCTTCCATCCGAAGGTCAGAAGTGGGGATGTTTGCGGATGACTGCACAATGTTCAGCACCATTCGCGACTCCTCAGATACTGACGCAGTCCCTGTCCAAACGCAGCAAGACCTGGACAATATCCAGGCTCGGGCTGATACGTGGCAAGTTAAATAATAATGATAATTTTTATTATTGTCACAAGTAGGCTTACATTAACACCGCAATGAAGTTACTGTGAAAATCCCCTAGTCGCCACTTTCCGCCGCCTGTTCGGGTTCACAGAAGGAGAATTCAGAATGTCCAATTCACCTAACAGTACGTCTTTCGGGACTTGTGGGAGGAAACTGGAGCACCCGGAGGAAACCCACGCAGACACGGGGAGGATGTGCAGACTCCGCACAGACAGTGACCCAAGCCGGGAATCGAACCCGGGTCCCTGGCGCTGTGAAGCAACAGTGCTAGCCACTGTGCTAGCGTGCCACCCGACTCATCCAATTGCATTCAGAAAGTTCTTATTGAATCTGCTTCCACCATCCTTTAAGGGAGTTCCAGGTCACAACAACTCGCTTCATGTTGTCACAGAGCACAGAAACGGCCCTTCAGCCCATTGGGTCCGCACCGGTCAAAACCAATTGTATTTTAAATTCCACCATATTGTGGTCGCTCCTTCCAAGAGGATCCCGAACTATGAGATCATTAATCAATCCTGCCTCATTACACAGGACCAGATCTAGGACCGCTTGTTCCCTCGTAGGTTCCATTACATACTGTTCCAGGAACTTATCCCGGACACATTCTATAAACTCCTCCTCAAGGCTGCCTTGACCGACCTGGTTAAACCAATCGACATGCAGATTAAAATCTCCCATGATAACTGCTGTAACATTTCTACATGCATCCGTTATTTCTTTGCTTAGTGCCTGCCCTACCATCCTGTTACTATTTGGTGGCCTATAGTCTATTCCTATCAGTGACCTTTTCGCCTTACTATTCCTGATTTCCACCCAAATTGATTCAACCTTGTCCTCCATAGCACCAATATCATCCCTTACTATTGCCCGGATGCCATCCTTAAACAACAAAGCTACACCACCGCCCTTACCGTCCATTCTATCCTTTTGTATAGTCTGATACCCTTGGATATTTAACTCCCAGTCGTGACCATCTTTTAACCATGTTTCAGTAATGGCCACTAAATCATAGTCATTCACGATGATTTGCGCCATCAACTCATTTACCTTATTTCGTATACTACGAGCATTCAGGTAAAGTACACTTATGCTGTTTTTTATGTCTTTGTTATGAATCCTAACACCTTGATCAGTAACTTTTCGCAATTTATTTTTCCTCTTACCCTTTCTCCTAATTTTCCTTGTCTTTGAACCCATATCTCTACATAATAACCTGTCACGTAACCTGCTGCCTTGCTCTCCATTAACCATTATACTGTCCATATCTTTACACTTCCCTTCCCCCCAACTTGCTAGTTTAAAGTCCTTGTGACCAACCTATTTATCCTATTCGCGAGAAAACTGGTCCCAGAATGGTTCAGGTGAAGACTGTCCCAACGGTACAGGTCCCTCCTGCCCCAGTACTGATGCCAATGCCCCATGAAATGGAATCCCTCTTTCCCGCACCACTCCTTTTAAAAATATATATATTTATGAAAGTTTTTTAACACAATTTTTCTCCCTTACAAACAATAACCCCCCCCCCCCCGCCCCGCAACAAAAAAAAACGAGAAATCGCGCAGAGCAAGATATATACATGGCAAAATGATATATTTACACAGCTTTGTACACAGGCCCTCACCCGTACGTGCCAGTTTCCCCAACCCTTCATGTTATCTCCTGTAGAACCCCTGCGCAGACCCTCTCAAGGCGAACTTAATCCTCTCCAACTTTATGAACCCCGCCATGTCGTTAATCCAGGCCTCAATGCTGGGGGGCTTCGCCTCCTTCCACATTAGCAAGATCCTTCGCCGGGCTACTAGGGACGCAAAGGCCAGAATTCCGGCCTCTTTCGCCTCCTGCACTCCCGGTTCGTCCACTACTCCAAATATTGCTAGCCCCCAACTTGGCTTGACCCGGACTTTCACCACCTGAGATATTGCTCCCGCCACTCCTCTCCAGAACCCCTCCAGTGCCGGGCATGACCAAAACATATGGACATGGTTCGCCGGGCTCCCTGAACACCTTCCACATCTGTCCTCTACCCCAAAGAACCTACTCAACCTCGCCCCCGTCAAGTGCGCTCTGTGGACCACCTTAAATTGGATCAGGCTGAGCCTGGCACACGAAGAGGAGGAATTAACCCTACCTAGGGCATCACCCACAGACCTTCCTCGATCTCGTCCCCAGCTCCTCCTCCCATTTACCCTTCAACTCTTCTACCAGCGCTTCCCCCTCTTCTTTCAACTCCTGGTGTATTTCCGACACCTTGCCCTCCCCGACCCATACACCCGAGATCACCCTATCTTGAACGTCTTGTGCCGGGAGCAACGGGAATTCCCTCACCTGTCGCCTCACAAAAGCCCTCACCTGCATATATCTAAAGGCATTTCCCGGGGGTAACTCAAACTTCTCCTCCAGTGCCCCTAGGCTCGCAAACGTCCCGTCGATGAACAGGTCCCCCATTCTTCCAATCCCCGCCCGATGCCAGCTCTGGAACCCCCCGTCCATCTTCCCCGGGACAAACCGGTGGTTACCCCTGATCAGGGACCACACCGATGCTCCCATTGCACCCCGGTGCCGTCTCCACTGGCCCCAGATCCTTAGCGTTGCCGCCACCACCGGGCTTGTGGTATACTTTGTCGGCGAGAGCGGCAGCGGTGCCGTCACCAACGCCCCCAGGCTCGTTCCTTTGCAGGACACCATCTCCATCCTCTTCCATGCCGCCCCCTCTCCCTCCATAACCCACTTGCGGATCATTGCCACATTTGCTGCCCACTAGTAGCTCCCCAGGTTTGGCAGCGCCAACCCTCCTCGGTACCTACTGCGTTCCAGGAACCCTCTCCTTACTCTTGGGGTCTTATTCGCCCACACAAACCCCATAATACTCCTGCCTACTCTCTTAAAAAAGACCTTAGTGATCACGATGGGAAGGCACTGAAACACAAACAGAAACCTCGGAAGGACCACCATTTTGACCGACTGCACTCTACCCGCCAGCGAGAGCGGTAACATGTCCCATCTTTTGAAATCCTCCTCCATTTGTTCCACCAACCTCGTCAGATTCAGTTTATGTAGGGTCCCCCAACTCCTGGCTATCTGGATCCCCAGATACCGAAAGCTCCCCTCCGCCCTCCTCAGCGGTAGGTCCCCATCCCTCTTTCTTGGTCCCCCGCCTGTAATACAAAGAGCTCACTCTTCCCTACATTGAGCTTATTGCCCGAAAACTCCCCAAACTCCCTTAGAGTCTGCATGACCTCCACCATCTCCTCCATTGGATCCGCCACGTACAGCAACAGGTCATCCGCATATAGCGACACCCGATGCTCTTCTCCCCCTCGGACCACCCCCCTCCATTTATTAGACTCCCTCAATGACATGGCCAATGGTTCAATCGCCAATGCGAATAACAGGGGGGACAAGTGGCACCCCTGCCTCGTCCCTCGGTACAGTCGAAAGTACTCCGACATCCGCCGGTTCGTCACTACACTTGCCATCGGGGCTCTGTAAAGGAGCTTAACCCAATTGATAAACCCTACCCCGAACCCAAACCTACGCAGCACCTCCCAGAGGTACTCCCACTCTACTCGGTCAAAGGCCTTCTCCGCGTCCATAGCTGCCACTATCTCTGCCTCTCCCTCCTCCGATGGCATCATTATCACGTTTAAGAGCCGCCGCACATTGGTGTTTAGTTGCCTGCCCTTTACAAATCCCGTCTGGTCCTCGTGGATTACCCCTGGGACACAGTCCTCGATCCTCGAGGCCAGCACTTTTGCCAGCAACTTTGCATCCACATTGAGGAGCGAGATCGGCCTGTACGATCCACATTGCAGTGGGTCCTTGTCCTGCTTTAGGATCAAAGAAATTGTCGTTTCCGACATTGTCAGGGGCAGGGTCCCCTCCTCTCTTGCCTCATTAAAGGTCCTCACCAGTAGCGGGGCCAACAAGTCTGCGTACTTCCTGTAGAACTCCACCGGGAATCCGTCCAGTCCCGGGGCCTTCCCCGCCTGCATGCTCCCCAAACCCTTGCTCAGCTCCTCCAACCCAATTGGTGCCCCCAAACCAGCCACCTCTTGCTCCTCCACCCTCGGGAATCTCAGCTGATCTAGGAATCGTCTCATCCCCTCTTCCCCTGCTGGGGGCTGGGATCTGTACAGCTCTTCATAAAAGGCCTTGAATACCTCGTTGATTTTCGTCGCACTCCGAACCGTGGCTCCCCTTCCATCGTTGACTCCCCCTATTTCCCTCGCTGCCATCCTCTTACAGAGCTGGTGTGCCAGCATCCGACTAGCCTTTTCCCCATACTCGTAGGTCGCCCCCTGCGCTTTCCTCCACTGTACCTCCACCTTCCCTGTGGTCAACAGGTCAAACTCCGTCTGGAGCCGTCGTCTTTCCCCAAGTAATCTTTCCTCCGGGGCCTCTGCGTATCTCCTGTCCACTCTCAAAATCTCCCCCACTAACCTCTCCCTTTCCATACCCTCTGTCTTCTCCCTATGAGCCGTAATGGAAATTAGCTCTCCCCTGATCATCGCCTTCAACGCCTCCCATACCACCCCCACCCGCACCTCCCCGTTGTCGTTGGCCTCCAAGTACCTTTCGATACACCCCCTCACCTTCCCACACACCACCTCGTCCGCCAGCAGTCCCACATCCAGCCGCCACAACGGGCGTTGGTCCCTCTCCTCTCCCAGCTCCAGTTCCACCCAGTGCGGGGCATGGTCCGAAACAGCTATAGCCGAATACTTCGTCCCCTCCACCCTCGGGATGAGCGCCCTACCCAGAACAAAGAAATCTATCCGGGAGTAGGCTTTGTGTACATGGGAGAAGAAAGAAAATTCCCTGGCCTGCGGCCTTGCAAACCGCCATGGGTCCACTCCCCCCATCTGATCCATAAACCCCCTGAGCACCTTGGCCGCCGCCGGCCTCTTTCCAGCCCTTGATTTGGAGCGGTCCAGTGCTGTATCCAACACTGTATTGAAGTCCCCTCCCATTATCAGGCCTCCTTTCTCCAGGTCCAGAATGCACCCCAACATGCGCTTCATGAATCCTGCATCATCCCAGTTCGGGGCGTATACGTTCACCAACACCACCCACATCCCTTGCAGCCTACCGCTCACCATTACATATCGCCCTCCATTGTCCGCTACGATAGTCTTGGCCTCAAATGACACCCGCTTTCCCACCAATATTGCCACCCCTCTATTCTTCGCGTCCAGTCCCGAGTGGAATACCTGTCCTACCCATCCCTTTCTTAGCCTGACCTGGTCCGCCACCTTCAGGTGTGTCTCTTGGAGCATGGCCACGTCCGCCTTCAGTCCCTTTAAGTGCGCGAACACTCGAGCCCTCTTCACCGGCCCATTCAGGCCCCTCACATTCCACGTTATCAGACGGATTGGAGGGGCTCTCACCTCCCCCCCCCCACGCCCCGCTGACTAGCCATCTCCTTTTCTGGGCCAGTCCCGTGTCAACGCCTCCCTCACCCTCCAGTCTCCCCGGAGGGGGGACCCCCGTCCCGACCACCTCTTGTGTCCCATTCCCTTTCGGCCAGGGCAGCAGCAACCCTTTCCCCCCCACCCCTCCCCAACCCCCCGCTAGACCCCTGTCTAGCTTTTTTGCTCCCCCATGTCACTCCCGTAAGTCAGCTGACGCCTGCTGACCCCGGCTTCACCCGCCGTCCCATTGACCTCCCCGCGTGGGAGTCTCCCAATCCATATGCATTCCTTCGTTCCCCTTCCCGCCTTTCCAAAGCCCGCTCCGCCCCCTCTGGCGCAGCTCTTGTCGCGGCCTTGTCTCTCTCCCCCAGCCCATGTAACATTTCCTGCGCGTGATTGACCCTCTATATACAACAACCATCACACATCAACCCCAAAACATCCCCCCCACCCTCACAAACCCTCAGTTAGAGTCCAACTTTTCGGTTTGGACAAAGGTCCACGCCTCCTCAGGCGTTTCGAAGTAATAGTGTTGGCCCTTGTATGTGACCCACAGTCGTGCTGGCTACAGCATTCCAAATTTCACTTCTTTCCGGTACAACGCCGCTTTGGCCCGGTTGAAACCCGCTCTCCGCTTTGCAACCTCCGTGCTCCAGTCCGGCTATATTCGGATCTCTGCATTGTCCCACTTACTGCTCCGCTCCTTCTTGGCCCATCTCAGGACCCATTCTCTGTCCGTGAACCGGTGGAACCTCACCACCATCGCCCTTGGCGGCTCATTTGCCTGGGGCTTCTTCGCCAGCACCCGATGTGCCCCGTCCAACTCCAGCGGCCTCGAAGGGGCCTTCGTGCTCATCATCGCCTCGAGCATCGTGCTCACGTATGCCCCGGCATCAGCCCCTCCACTCCCTCAGGGAGACCCAGGATTCGCAGATTCTTTCTCCTCAACCTGTTCTCCAGGTCTTCAAGTCTTCCCGCCCTTCTCTTGTGTAGCGCCTCGTTCTGCTCCACTCTCACCGCCAGGCCCTCGAGCTCGTCCTTTTTCTAAGAACAAAGAACAAAGAACAAAGAAATGTACAGCACAGGAACAGGCCCTTCGGCCCTCCAAGCCCGTGCCGACCATGCTGCCCGACTAAACTACAATCTTCTACACTTCCTGGGTCCGCATCCCTCTATTCCCATCCTATTCATGCATTTGTCAAGATGCCCCTTAAATGTCACTATCGTCCCTGCTTCCACCACCTCCTCCGGTAGCGAGTTCCAGGCACCCACTACCCTCTGCGTAAACAACTTGCCTCGTACATCTACTCTAAACCTTGCCCCTCTCACCTTAAACCTATGCCCCCTAGTAATTGACCCCTTTACCCTGGGGAAAAGCCTCTGACTATCCACTCTGTCTATGCCCCTCATAATTTTGTAGACCTCTATCAGGTCTCCCCTCAACCTCCTTCGTTCCAGTGAGAACAAACCGAGTTTATTCAACCGCTCCTCATAGCTAATGCCCTCCATACCAGGCAACATTCTGGTAAATCTCTTCTGCACCCTCTCTAAAGCCTCCACATCCTTCTGGTAGTGTGGCGACCAGAATTGAACACTATACTCCAAGTGTGGCCTAACTAAGGTTCTATACAGCTACAGTCTGACTGACTCTTTTCTGTACCTCCTGGATCTTAGCTTCGTGGGCCTTCTGGGTGATCCCGAGTCCTTCAATTGCCGAAAGCATAGGCGCCAACATCTCCTTGCGCATCTCCTCGCGCTGCTCCTCGAAGCAGCGCTTGATGAACCCCTTGTCATGATATTCAAACACACACATCATGATAGACACACCAACAGACAAATCAGAACACACAACACCACAACCAATGACAGAAAGATATAAAAGCACAGACACGACCCCCGGTGGTCAGTATTAGCTGCAGAGGAGGACCAGGACAGATCTACTACACGACACACTCAGGGAGACAGCACGTGCAGAGTATCCAGAACGAACTGTATTATAAGAGTTAAAATAAAATAGAGTTGTACCACATACAACTGTGTTGGCTCATCTGTGCACCAGAGCACCCAACACCACACCCCTGCAGCTCCCCTTTGTCCCTGGCCGCCGCCATTTTCTTTTCTTCCCCTCGCTTCTCCCGTTGCTCCAGTGCCGCTCCTTTGGCCGTTACACTTCTGGTCCGTTTCATAGAAGTTGGAGGGGGACCTCTCTCTTCCCTTCCCCACGGGCTGCGTCAAAAAAAAAAAAAGTTCCGTTGGGACTCCTCTAACGAGCCTGAACGTCCGTGGTAGCGGGAGCTGCCGAATCGTGCGGCTTAGCTCCGCATAGCCGCAACCGGAAGTCGAGAGGGACTCCTTTTGGCAGTGTTCGTTTCACCAGTCTGCCCCAAAAAGTCTATGGAAACTCCTGAAAAAGGTCTGGGAGTCTGTTCCAGACGGGAGCTGACGAATGCGCGACCTACTCCTCAATGGCCGCCACCAGAAGCCTCGTCCCCGCTTCTTCAATGGCCCTGGTAGATCTTTTCACAGTTGTTCCCTCTGCTGCTAGAATTCACCTTTGATAGAGTCAAGTCAGATTACAGCTTTAAGCTTGCCCTTCCCCCGCCTGCATGCTGGAAGAGGCTTTTATCTAAACCTGCAGCTCAAGCCAAATCTTTTACTGTTTCTGCCGGGTCTGGCAGCCAAAAGACACAACATTCCTGGGGGACACTGTCAGGGGAATGCTGCAGCCTTCTTCCCACACCGGGAAATGTCAAACAAATGCCGTGGGGGCCCTGTAAAAGATCCCAAAAGTTCCAAGCGGGAGCTACCGAATATGCGACCTAGCTCTGCATAGCCGCACCCGGAAGTCTTCCCGCACCACTCCTTTAGCCACGTGTTAACTTCTCTAATTTTTTCAACCCTATGCCAATTGGCACGTGGCTCGGGTAGTAATCCAGAGATTATAACTCTGGAGGACCTGTTCTTTAATTTAGTCCCTAGTGTTTGATAATCCCCAAACAGGTCCTCTTTCCTAGTCTTACCTCTGTTGTTAGTCCCAACGTGGACCACAACAACTGGATCCTCCCCCTCCCTCTCCAAAATCCTTTCAAGCCGATCAGAGATGTCCCTCACCCTGGCACCGGGCAGGCAACATACCATGCGGGACTCTCGATCTGGCTTACAAAGAATGCCATCAATCCCCCTAATTATAGAATCCCCTACAACTACCACTTGTCTTTTTGCTCCCCCCTCTTGAATGGCTTCCTGTACCACGGTGCAGTGGTCAGTCAACGCATCCTCCCTACAGCCCTCTTCCTCATCCACACAGGGAGCAAGTACCTCATACCTGTTGGACAAGGTCAAGGGCTGAGGCTCCTCAACTCCTAAACTCAGGATCCCCCTACCTGCCTCCCTTGCAGCCACACCACTCTGTCCCTGACCACTGTCCGAATTAACAGAACTTATTCTACCGGGTGTGACTGCCTCCTGAAACAAAGAGTCCAGGTAATGTTCCCCTCCCTGATGTGCCGCAGTGTGTGCAGCTCGGTCTCCAGCTCATCAATTCTGAGCCGAAGTTCCTCGAGCAGCCAACACTTGCTGCAGATGTGGTCACCGTCGGTCTCGATGGGATCCACCAGTTCCATCATCATCCAGCAACAGCACATCACCTGTCCAGCCATATTCAACTAGTTAATTAATTTAAATATTTAAAAAAAAAATTCTTTATACAACCTCAAGGATAAACCCGAACACCAACAAAAACACAGCCACTCACCCGAACTCAGTCACTCACCTAAACTCAGATGCACTCTGTTCCAATCAGCACTCAGTCACTCACCTAAACTCAGATGCACTCTGTTCCAATCAGCACTCCGTGTCTAAAGGCACTCCTGCCACACCTTTTGTGCACTCACCTCTCCCAGCACTGACCCGGCTCTCTCCTCCCGCGCTGTTTTTGCTGTCCCGACTCTCTCCTCCCGCGCTTTTAAAATCTCCCGGCTCTTTCCTCCGGCGCTGTTTTCGCTGTCCCGGCTCTCTCCTCCCGCGCTTTTTAAATCTCCCGGCTCTCTCCTCTGGCGCTGTTTTTGCTGTCTTTAGTTACATTGTGTACCTTGTGTTGCCCTATTATGTAGAACATAGACCATAGAACATAGAGCATTACAGCGCAGTACAGGCCCTTCGGCCCTCGATGTTGCGCCGACCTGTGAAACCACTCTAAAGCCCATCTACACTATTCCCTTATCGTCCATTTGTCTATCCAATGATCATTTGAATGCCCTTAGTGTTGGCGAGTGCACTGCTGTTACAGGCAGGGCATTCCACGCCCTGACTACTCTCTGAGTAAAAAACCTACCTCTGACATCTGTCCTATATCTATCTCCCCTCAATTTAAAGCTATGTCCCCTCGTGCTAGACATCACCATCCGAGGAAAAAGGCTCTCACTGTCCACCCTATCCAATCCTCTGATCATCTTGTATGCCTCAATTAAGTCACCTCTTAACCTTCTTCTCTCTAACGAAAACAGCCTCAAGTCCCTCAGCCTTTCCTCGTAAGATCTTCCCTCCATACCAGACAACATTCTGGTAAATCTCCTCTGCACCCTTTCCAATGCTTCCACATCCTTCCTATAATGTGGCGACCAGAATTGCACGCAATACTCCAAATGCGGCCGCACCAGAATTTTGTACAGCTGCAACATGACCTCATTGCTCCGAAACTCAATCCCTCTACCAATAAAAGCTAACCAATCCCTCTACTAATAAAAGCCTTCTTAACAACCCTCTCAACCTGGGAGTCAACTTTCAGGGATCGATGTACATGGACACCGAGATCTCTCTGCTCATCCACACTGCCAAGAATCTTACCATGAGCCCAGTACTCTGTCTTCCTGTTATTCCTTCCAAAATGAATCACCTCACACTTTTCTGCATTAAACTCCATTTGCCACCTCTCAGCCCAGCGCTGCAGCTTATCTATGTCCCTCTGTAACTTGTAACATCCTCCCGCACTGTCCACAACTCCACCGACTTTAGTGTCATCTGCAAATTTACTCACCCATCCTTCTAAGCCCTCCTCCATGACATTTATAAAAATGACAAACAGCAGTGGCCCCAAAACAGATCCTTGTGGTACACCACTAGTAACTGGACTCCAGGCTGAACACTTCCCATCAACCACCACCCTTTGTCTTCTTCCAGCTAGCCAATTTCTGATCCAAACTGCTCAATCTCCCTGAATCCCATCCCTCTGTATTTTCTGCAGTAGCCTACCGTGGGAAACCTGATCAAACGCTTTACTGAAATCCATATACACCACATCAACTGCTTTACCCTCATCCACCTGTTTGGTCACCTTCTCAAAGAACTCAATAAGGTTTGTGAGGCATGACCTACCCTTCACAAAACCGTGTTGACTATGTCTAATCAAATTATTCCTTTCCAGATGATTATACACCCTATCTCTTATAAACCTTTCCAAGATTTTGCCCACAACAGAAATAAGACTCACTGGTCTATAGTTACCGGGGTTGTCTCTACTCCCCTTCTTGAACAAGGGGACAACATTTGCTATCCTCCAGTCTTCTGGCACTATTCCTGTAGACAAATATAACTTAAAGATCAAAGCCAAAGGCTCAGCAATCTCCTCCCTAGCTTCCCAGAGAACCCTAGGATAAATCCCATCCGTCCCAGGGGACTTATCTATTTTCACACTTTCCAGAAATGTTAACACCTCCTCCTTATGAACATCAAGCCCTTCTAGTCTAGTAGCCTGAATCTCATTATTCTCCTCGACAACATTGTCTTTTTCCTGTGTGAATACTGATGAAAAATATTCATTTAGCACCTCTCCTATCTCCTCGGACTCCAAGCACAACTTCCCACTACTGTCCTTGACTGGCCCTACTCTTACCCCAGTCATTATTTTATTCCTGACATATCTATAGAAAGCTTTAGGGTTATCCTTGATCCTACCTGCCAAAGACTACTCATGTCCCCTCCTGGCTCTTCTTAGCTCTCTCTTTAGGTCCTTCCTAGCTAACTTGTAACTCTCGAGCGCCCTAACTGAACCTTCATGTCTCATCTTTACATAAGCCTCCTTCTTCCTCTTGACAAGTGTTTTGAGTGCCTTAGTAAACCACCTTGCTCGACCACTTCCTCCCTGCCTGACAGGTACGTACTTATCAAGGACACGCAGTAGCTGTTCCTTGAACAAGCTCCACATTTCCATTGTGCCCATCCCTGCAGTTTTCCTCTCCATCCTATGCATCCTAAGTCTTGCCTCATCGCATCATAATTGCCGTTCCCCCAGATATAACTCTTGCCCTGCGGTATATACCTATCCCTTTCCATCACTAAAGTAAACGTAATCGAAGTGTGGTCACTATCACCAAAGTGCTCACCTACCTCCAAATCTAACACCTGTCCTGGTTCATTACCCAGTACCAAATCCAATATGGCCTCGCCTCTCGTTGGCCTATCTACAGACTGTGTCAGGAAACCCTCCTGCACACATTGGACCAAAACGGACCCATCTAAAGTACTCGAACTATAGCATTTCCAGTCAATATTTGGAAAGTTAAAGTCCCCCATAACAACTACCCTGTTGCTTTCGCTCCTATCCAGAATCATCTTTGCAATCCTTTCCCCTACATCTCTGTAACTTTTCGGAGGCCTATGGAAACCCCCTAACAGGTGACCTCTCCTTTCCTGTTTCTAACCTCAGCCCATACCACCTCAGTAGACGAGTCCTCATCAACCGTCCTTTCTGCCACCGTAATACTGTCCTTGACTAACAATGCCACACCTCCCCCTCTTTTACCACCTTCCCTGAGCTTACTGAAATATCTAAACCCCGACACCTGAAACAACCATTCCTGTCCCTGCTCTATCCATGTCTCCGAAATGGCCATAACATCGAAGTCCCAGGAACCCATCTTATTCCGGATGCTCCTGGCATTGAAGAAGACACACTTTAAACCACCTTCCTGCCTGCCGGTACACTCCTGCAACTTTGAAACCTGACTCATGACCTCACTACTCTCAACCTCCTGTATACTGGAGCTACAATTCAGGTTCCCAAGCCCCTGCTGAACTAGTTTAAACCCTCCCGAAGAGCATTAGCAAATTTCCCCCCCAGGATATTGGTACCCCTCTGGTCCAGGTGTAGACAATCCCGTTTGTAGAGGTCCCACCGACCCCAGGATGAGCCCCAATTATCCAGAAATCTGAAACCCTCCCTCCTGCACCATCCCTGTAGCCACGTGTTCAACTCCTCTCTCTCCCTATTCCTCGTCTCGCTATCACGTGGCACAGGTAACAACCCAGAGATAATAACTCTGTTTGTCCTAGATCTAAGTTTCCACCCTAGCTCCCTGAATTCCTGCCTTACATCCCTATCCCTTTTCCTACCTATGTCGTTGGTACCTATGTGGACCACGACTTGGGGCTGCTTCCCCTCCCCCTTAAGGATCCCGAAAACACGATCCGAGACATCACGCACCCTGGCACCTGGGAGGCAACACACCAACCGCGAGTCTCTCTCGTTCCCACAGAATCTCCTATCTATCCCCCTAACTATGGAGTCTCCAATGACTAATACTCTACTACTCTCTCCCTTCCCTTCTGAGCAACAGG
Source organism: Scyliorhinus torazame (assembly GCF_047496885.1). Lineage (NCBI taxonomy): Eukaryota > Metazoa > Chordata > Chondrichthyes > Carcharhiniformes > Scyliorhinidae > Scyliorhinus > Scyliorhinus torazame. The sequence continues at coordinate 7,930,566 of NC_092712.1, read as the reverse complement.
GACAGACTCTGTGCCAGAGACCTGCACCCCATGGCTTACCTCTGGTAAGTTGTCCCCCCCAACAGTATCCAAAGCGGTATACTTGTTACTAAGGGGAACGACCACAGGGGATCCCTGTACTGACTGCTTCCTCCCAGCCCCTCTCACCGTCACCCATCTATCTTTATTCTTCGGAGTAACTACATCCCTGAAGCTTCTATCTATGACCACCTCTGCCTCCCGAATGATCCGAAGTTCATCCAGCTCCAGCTCCAGTTCCCTAACGCGGTTTCTGAGGAGCTGGAGATGGGTACACTTCCCACAGATGAAATCAGCAGGGACACTGACGGCGTCCCTCACCTCAAACGTTCTGCAGGAGGAACATTGCACTACCTTCCCTGCCATCCCCTCTGGATAAAAAAAAGAAAAAGAAAGAGCTTACCTGTTATTCACTCCCCTTCTCAGCAAGCACTCACTCAGCAACCTCTGCGCCCTGCACGATAACACCTGAGGGAAAATAAAATAAAAACTACTTACCAGTCACCAGCCAATCTCTTACCTGCAGCCTGTGACGTCACGGTTCAACTTCTTTCCACTTCTACCTGCCCTCGAACCTTCCTCTTGATCTATACAGCGGTTGTTTTTTTTTGGTTAGAGGAGGGGGTAGGGAGGGAAACACTGAAGAAGTGTTTCGGGTTTAAGTGTCACTGGACAACAGCTCCTCCGCAAACCACCTTCAAGTTCGGGTGACCACAACGGAGGTATGCAAATTTCCCTTGCAACAGCCAATCAGCAGCTCCGCTCTACTGCCCTCTGCTGTATGCTTTTCTTTTTCTTTTATTTTCTTTCCGTGTTCTTAATGAGCTGTTGAGCAGCTCGCAGAAAAATACTTTTCACTGTACCTCGGTACACATGACAATAAACAAAATCCAAAAATCCAGCCAGAGAAACACCCCTCGCCCATCACCCTCTGCTTCCTGCCACTCAGCCAATTCTGGAACCAATTTGACAACTTTCCTTGGATGCCGTGGGCTCTGACCTTTGCTGTCAGTCTCCCATGTTGGACCTTATAAAAAGCCTTGCTGAATTCCAAGTAGACTACGTCAAATGCAGTTCCATCATCTACACACCAGGTCACCTCTTTGAAAAGTTCAACTGAGTTGGTCAGACATGACCTCCCCTTAACAAACCCATGCTGACTGTTCCTGATTAATCCCGGCCTCTCAAAATGCAGATTAATTCTGTCTCTCAGAATTGCTTCCAATAGTTTCCCCACCACTGAGGTTAGACTGTCTGGCCTGTCGTTTCCTGGTTTATCCCTTCCTCCCTTCTTGAATAATGGAACCACCTTGACTATCCTCCAGCCCCCAGCACCTCTCCTGTGGACAGAGAGGAATTTAAAATTCTTGCCAGCGTCCCTGCTATTTCCCACCTTCCCTCGCTCCCTTTGCGCTTCTGATTTCCAAAACCTTTTCCATTTAGAAAATAGTCTATGCCTCCATTCCTCCTTCCAGAGTTCATAACCTCACACTTGTCCACATTGTACTCCATCTGCCACTTCATTGCCCACTCTCCTAGCCTGTCCAAGTCCTTCTGCAGCCCCCCTGCTTCCTCAATACTACCTGTGCCTCTACAGGTCTTTGTATCATCTGCAAACTTAGTAACAGTGCCTTCAGTTCCTTCCTCCAGATCATTAATGTATATTGTGAAAAGTTGTGGTCCCAACACAGACTCCTGAGGCACACCACTAGTCACCGGTTTTGGAAAAGTGCAAAAGTAACAGGATTGTTGTGGTCGGGGATTTTAAATTTCCACTATATTGACTGGGACTCACTTCGTGCTCGGGGTTTGGATGGGGCAGAGTTTGTAAGGTGTATCCAGGAAGCCTTCTTGATGCAATGTGTCGATAGTCCAACTAGGGAAGGGGCAGTACTGGACCTGGTATTGGGGAATGAGCCTGGACAGGTGGTTGAAGTTTCAGTCGGGTAACATTTTGGGAGTAGTGACCACAATTCAGTAAGTTGTAGGGTACCTATGGCCAGGGATGAGGGTAACCCTCGCGTTAAGGGGCTAAACTGGGGAAAGGCAAATTACACTAACATTAGACAGGAATTGAAGAATTTGGATTGGGTGCGGCTGTTGGAGGGTAAATCAACATCGGACATGTGGGAGCCTTTCAAGCGATAGTTGATTAGGATTCAGGAAAGTCACGTTACTGGGAGAACGAAGGATAAGTATGGGAAGTTTAGGGAGACTTGGATAACGAGGGATATTGTGAACCTTGTCAAAAAGAAAAAGGAGACTTTTGTACAGTCTAGAAGGGTGGGGACAGTCGAAACCCTTGAGGAGTACAAAGAAAGTAGGAAGGTACTTATGCGGGAAATTAGGAGGGGTCATGAAAAGTCCTTGGCAAGTAGGATTAAGGTGAATCTCAAAGTTTTTTATTCATGTGTAAAATGCAAGAGGGTGACCAGGGAAAGGATTGGACCACTTAAGGACAGTGGGGGGAATCTATGTGTTCAGCCAGAGGAAATGGGCGAGATGAGTACTTTGCATTAATGTTCACTGAAGAAAAGGGCCGGGATGCTCTGGCCCGCCACATTTCTGCCCCAACCGGCCGGCGGGAATCTCCGTTACGTCGGCCTGTCAATGGGGTTTCCCATTGTGGGGCAGCCCCACGCTGTCAGGAAACCCCCGGACGCTGGCATAACAGAGGATCACCCCGCCAGAGAATCCTGGCCAAGGACTTTGTGGAAGATGATCCTTGGGTAGGGCGTGTGGACAGTCTGGATCATGTCAACATCGAAAAGGAGGAGATATTGGGTCTTTTAAAAGATATTAAGGTGGATAAGTCTCCTGGGCCGGATGGGATTTATCCCAGAATATTGAGGGGAGGAAATTGCTGGGCCTTGACTGACATCTTTGTAACCTCATTGGCTACAGATCCCAGAGGACTGGAGAATAGCTAATGTGGTACTGCTGTTTCAGAAAGGTAGCAGGGATAATCCTGGAAACTATAGGCCGGTGAGCCTCACGTCAGGGTAGGTAAATTATTGGAGAGAATTCTCAGGGACAGGATTTATACCCATTTGGAAACAAATAGACTCATTTGCGATAGGCAGCATGGTTTTGTGAAGGGGAGGTCGTGCCTCACCAACTTGATCGAGTTTTTGAGGAGGTGACAAAGATGATTGATGAGGGGAGGGCGGTGGATGTTGCTTACATTGGCTTCAGTTTTTCTGAATGGAAGGTTGTGACTAGTGGTGTTCCACAGGGGTCTGTGCTGGGGCCTCTGTTGTTTGTGGTGTCTGGTAGTCACCACTGTTGTATATATCACATACAAGATGTAATACAGGTACGGGGGTAGATCCCTGCCTGCTGCCTCCGCCCAGTAGGCGGAGTATAAATGTGTGTGCTCACCGAGCTGCAGCCATTTCGGCAGCTGCTGTAGGAGGCCACACATCTCTGCTTAATAAAGCCTCGATTACTCTCTACTCTCGTCTCGTCGGAGTTGATAGTGCATCATGATATACATAAACGATTTGGAGGAAAATGTCGCTGGTCTGATTAGTAAGTTTGCGGATGACACCAAGGTTGGTGGAGTGGCAGAGAGTGTTGAGGATTGTCAGAGATACAGCAGGACATAGATAGGTTGGAGACTTGGGCAGAGAAATGGCAAATGGAGTTTAATCCAGACAAATGTGAGGCAATGTATTTTGGTGGGTCTAACATAGAGGGGAATTATACCATGAATGGTAAAACTCTTAGGAATATAGAAAGACAGAGAGATCTGGGCGGCAGGTCCACAGATCTTTGAAGGTGGCAACACAAGTGGACAAGGTCGTCAAGAAAGCAGACGGAATGCTTGCCTTCATTGGACGGGGCATCGAGTATAAAAACTGGCAAGTCATGCTACAGTTGTATAGAACCTTGGTAAGGCCGCACTTGGAATATTGCGCAGAATTCTGGTGGCCACAGTACCAGAAGGATGTGGAGGCTTTGGAGAGGGTGCAGAGGAGGTTTACCAGGATGTTGCCGGGTCTGGAGGGTGTTAGCTATGCGGAGAGGCTGAATAGACTCGGACTGTTTTCATTAGAAAGACTGAGGTTGAGGGGTGACCTGATAGAGGTCGACAAGATTCTGAGGGGCATGGATAGAGTGGATGGGCAGGCACTCTTTCCCAGGGTGGAGGGGTCAGTCACCAGGGGGCATAGGTTTAAGGTCCATGGGGTAAAGTTTAGAGGAGATGTGCGAGGCAGGTTTTTTACACAGAGGGTGGAGAGTGCCTGGAACGCGTGGCCAGGGGAGGCTGTGGAAGCAGATACATTAACGGCGTTCAAAAGGCATCTTGACAAACACATGGATAGGACGGGTATAGAGGGATACGGCACAAGGAAGTGCTGAGGGTTTTGACCAAGGATGATATCATGACCGGTACAGGCTTGGAGGGCCGAAGGGCCTGTTCCTGTGCTGTATTGTTCTTTGTTCTCCCCGGGAGTGATGTGTTAGGCAGGTTGGTTCGATGTGGACTGCACTCGATGCAGGGAAGCTAGAAACAGACGTCTAACACAGGAGAAGATCCAACACTGTTTTCTTCAACTCGATGAACTGCTGTACATATTCAGCTGTGGGTCGACACTATAGTGAACTGACTGGAGACCTTGTAGTAGCCTGACCAGACTTACTAGCTACCGCATGGTGTTTGTGCGACTAGCTCGTGGACTCTGACTGTCTCAGTGGCTGGGTCCCGAGAGAGCGGGAAACCTAGTGCCCTCTGGCTTTATAGTGGTGGTGTCCTGTCTGGTGATTGGCTGCACTGTGCTGTGTGCTTACTGGTCATCCTGTGTGTCAATCACTGCCTGTCTGCATCTCATTATATACATGCGTGGGGATTATGACATCTGCCCCCTTTTTTTTTTTTGAGTTAAATAAATATTGACGTATGTATATATATATATATATGCCTGACTATATACAAACGGTGATTGAACAAACGTATATACATGGGAAGGTGCCGATAGTGCAGATACATGGCAAACTAAGCAATATTTACAAGAGTTAAGTCGATGGATTCAGTCTTTGTGGTCGGCGACGAATTCTTGTCGATCGCCGCAGAGGTGGATCAGGAGCCGCCTGCACATGGAGAGGCAGGATCGCTGGCATCCCGGTGGTCACGTGGGCCGGCAGGATCGCTGGCAGATTGGTGGCCTCGTGGCAGGGTACGTCCGGAGGAAGCATGATAGCCAGCGGAGCACTGCGGTCAGGTGGTGGGCGTGGAACTCTTCGCAATGCCCATCTGTTGCGCCGTAGCAGGGAGCCATCAGCCATGCGAACAATGAAAGTCCTCGGGGCAACTAGTTGGACAACAACAGCGGTGGCTGACCAACCGCCCTCAGGCAACTGCACATTTTGTAGTACCATGAGGTGGTCAAGGTCTGGAACGTGGATGGCTGGAACTGTGGTCCTCAGAGTGCGATTCATGAGCATCTGCGCTGGAGACAACCCAGTGGGCAGTGGGCTCGCCCTGTATGCCAGCATCGGTAGGTTGAAGTCGGAGCCTGAGTCTGCAACTTTGCACAGAAAACGCTTTACAATATGGACCCCTTTCTCGGCCTTCCCGTTTGATTGCGGGTAGTGGGGACTGGAGGTTACGTGACGGAAGTTGTAGGACTGTGCAAAATCAGACCATTCCTGGCTGTAAAAGCAAGGACCGTTGTCGCTCATTACCGTGAGCGGAATCCCGTGCCTGGCGAACGTTTCTTTGCAGGCTTTGATTACCGCCTTCGATGTGAGGTCGGACAGTTTCACCACTTCTGGGTAACTAGAGAAGTAGTCGACCAGGAGTACGTAGTCACGCCCCTTGGCGTGAAAAAGGTCTACACCTACTTTGGACCACGGAGAGGTCACGATCTCGTGCTGTTGCAGCGTTTCCTTGGGTTGAGCCGGTTGAAACCTCTGACAGGTGGGGCAGTTGAGGACCGTGTCGGCAATGTCCTGGTTAATGCCCGGCCAGTAAACCGCCTCCCGAGCTCTGCGTCGGCATTTCTCGACTCCAAGGTGACCCTCATGGAGTTGACCCAGCACCATAGCCTGCATGCTTTGCGGAATAACGATCCTGTCGAGTTCCAGAAGGATTCCCTCCACCACCGTCAGCTCGTCTTTAACATTAAAGAATTGGGGACATTGTCCCTTCTGCCAGCCATGGGTAAGGTGCTGCATCACACGCTGCAGTAAAGGATCCTTGGCCGTTTCCTCATGGATTTGGACCACCCGTTCGTCAGAGGCTGGGAGGTTGGAGGCACACAATTGCACTTGTGCCTCTATGTGGCAGATGAAGTCACCTTGTTCACACGGTGTGGTGATGGACCGGGAAAGGGCATCTGCAATGATCAGCTCTTTGCCTGGCGCGTAGACAAGTTCGAAGTCATAGCGGCGGAGTCGAAGAAGAATTCGCTGTAACCGAGGTCATGTCATTTAAATCCTTCTGGATTATATGGACTAAAGGCCTGTGGTCCGTTTCCACCGTGAATTTTGTCAGGCCGTAAACATAGTCATGAAACTTGACTATTCCTGTCAGGAGACCCAGACAGTCCTTCTCAATCTGAGCGTACCGCTGCTCAGTGGGCGTCATGGCCCTGGAGGCATACGCCACTGGAGCCCAGGACGAGGAGTCATCTCGCTGAAGGAGCACCGCCCCAATGCCGTCCTGGCTTGCATCAGTCGATATCTTGGTTTCCTTGGTTGGGTCGAGAACGCTAGAACTGGGGCTGTGGTGAGCTTTGCCTTCAGCTCACGCCATTCCGCTTCATGTGCGGGCAGCCACTGGAATTCCGTTGACTTCTTGACGAGATGGCGGAGGGCCGTGGTGTGGGAGACCATATTGGGAATGAATTTCCCGAGAAAGTTGACCATCGCGACGAAGCGGAGGACCGCCTTCTTGTCCTCCGGGGTCTTCATGGCGTTGATCGCCAAGACCTTGTCGCCGTCTGGCCGCACACCCTGCCGCGAGATGTGGACGCCTAGAAACTTTATATCAGATTGACCAAAGGAGCACTTGGCCCTGTTGAGCTGGAGACCATGTTCATGAATTCGCTGGAAGGCCTGCTCGAGGCGAGCGATGTGTTCCTGGGGCGTTGTGGACCAGATAATCACATCGTCCACGTATACTCGCACCCCCTCGATGCCCTCCATCATCTGCTCCATGATGCGATGAAACACCTCGGAGGCAGATATGACACCGAGAGGCATGCGGTTGTAACAGTAGCGGCCGAACGGGGTGTTGAACGTGCACAGCTTGCGACTGGACACATCCAGCTGTATTTGCCAAAAACCCCGGGAGGCGTCCAGCTTAGTGAAGAATTAGGCCTGAGCCATCTCACTGGTTAACTCTTCACGCTTCGGGATCGGGTAATGCTCCCGCATGATGTTGCGGTTTAGATCCTTGGGATCAATGCAAATGCGGAGCTCCCCTGACGGCTTCTTGACGCAGACCATGGAGCTGACCCAGTCTGTTGGCTCCGTGACCTTTGAGATGATGCCCTGGTCTTGGAGGTCCTGTAGTTGCTTTTTCAGACGATCCTTGAGGGGCGCCGACACCCGGCGAGGTGCATGGATGACAGGGGTGGCGTTGGGCTGGAGCAGTATTTTGTATCGGTACGGGAGCGTGCACATTCCATCGAATACGCTGTGGTACTGCGTGATAATGTCGTCTATGTTGTCTTGCAAATTTCCATCAGGCGAGGCTGCCGCCGGTGATGATGACATGGTGTGGATTCGCTGAACCAGGTTCAGGAGCTTGCAGGCGTGAGCACCGAGCAGGGACGCTCTGTCAGGCCCGACGATCTCAAATCGTAACGTTGCCTTGATCGCCTTGTTGGAAAACCATAGTTGACAGGAGCCACTGGCAGCTATGGCATTGCCATTGTAGTCAAGGAGCTGGCAGGCCGGTGGAAGAATGCTTGGTCGGGCCCGGATGGTGTCGAGGTCGGATTGTGAGATGAGGTTCGCAGACGCGATGGTGTCCAGTTTAAATCGGATGCGAGCCTTGTTCACTGTGAGGACAGCAGACCACTCGTCGTCGAGATCCACACTGAGGATCGAGAGGCGTTGCGTAGGTGTGGTGGAGGCCAGCTCATGTGTAGTTATGATGCCCACCCGATATGGAGACTTGAGGCAGTCAGCATCAGGGTCTGTTGGGCTGTTGGGACCGGAATCTGGCATGCCTTGTTGTATTGAGCGGATACTTCTGCGCCGCAGCTGGGATCGCTGGCTGCTGAGCGGTGGAGCGGATCTGCAGAGGGCTGCGAGGGCCAAGCTTGCCACACTGGAGACATCGGTGTCCTCTTGCCGGACATTGCCGCTTTAAGTGGGCGGAGCCACAATTCGGACACGTCATGACGCTGACGTCAGAGCGATCCGTGCGCTATCGCACATGCGCAGTGCGGTCGGCCGACGTACGCACCTGCGCAGTCGGGTTTTCGGTCTCGTCATCCACTCGGTCGCGGCGCGCATGCGCAAGGATCCGAGAAAAGCGCGCGAAACGGCCACTCTCCTCGATGCTCAGGCCCTGCATCTGTGCAATGGCCTGCACCCGTTCCGCCGCGTGGGAGGCCAGCTTCGCAGTTTCTGCCGCCCTGATGTGGGAGTGACGATTCTTGGCATGCTCATGGACAACGCACGTCTCGATAGCGACAGAGAGGGTCAACTGTTTGATTTTAAGGAGCTGCTGCCGCAGGGAGTCGGAGTGGACCCCGAAAACGATCTGATCCTGGATCATGGAATCAGCCGTCGAGTCAGAGTTACATGACTGCGCTAGGATGCGGAGATGGGTCAAGAAGGACTGAAAAGGTTCATCCTTACCCTGAAGCCTCTGCTGGAGAAAGTACCATACAAAGCTCGCATTCACCTCAATGTCACACTGGCTGTCGAACTTCAGCAGGACTGTTTTGAATTTCGTTTTGTCTTCGCCGTCGGCGAACGTAAGCGAATTGTAGATATGGACAGCGTGGTCCCCCGCAGTGGAGAGAAATAGCCCGATCTTCCTGGCATCCGATGCTGCCTCAAGGTCGGAGGCCTCGATGTACAAGAGGAACTTTTGCTTGAAGATTTTCCAGTTGGCACCGAGGTTGCCGGAGATGCGGAGTTGCGGAGGAGGCTGGATGTTTTCCATTTCACCGGATGGCTGCTTGCTGGTCGATGCTGATACACTCGAGGTAGGTCCGTCAAGATCAGTATCACTCCGGTACCATGATGTGTTAGGCAGGTTGGTTCGATGTGGACTGCACTCGATGCAGGGAAGTTGGAAACAGACGCCTAACACAGGAGAAGATCCAACACTGTTTTATTCAACTCGATGAACTGCTGTACATATTCAGCTGTGGGTCGGCAATACTGACTTACTAGCTACCGCATGGTGTTTGCTCTGTGCTAGCTCGTGGACTCTGACAGTAGCTGGGTCCCGAGAGAGCGGGAAACCTAGTGCCCTCTGGCTTTATAGTGGTGGTGTCCTGTCTGGTGATTGGCTGCACTGTGCTGTGTGCTAACTGGCCATCCTGTGTGTCAATCACTGCCTGTCTGCATCTCATTATACACATGCGTGGATATTATGACAGGGAGGAGCTCAGTCTGACTGACACACAGGGTCGATGCTGCCTCGCTCCGCCCTGTCCCGCCCGGGAGGAGCTCAGTCTGACTGACACACAGGGTCGATGCTGCCCCGCTCCGCCCTGTCCCCCCGGGAGGAGCTCAGTGTGACTGACACACAGGGTCGATGCTGCCCCGCTCCGCCCTGTCCCCCCGGGAGGAGCTCAGTGTGACTGACACACAGGGTCACGGTTGCCAAGCTCCGCCCTGTCCCCCCGGGAGGAGCTCAGTGTGACTGACACACAGGGTCACGGCTGCCCCGCTCCGTCCTGTCCCCCCCGGGAGGAGCTCAGTCTGACCGACACACAGGGTCACGGCTGCCCCGCTCCGCCCTGTCCCCCCCGGGAGGAGCTCAGTGTGACTGACACACAGGGCCGATGCTGCCCCGCTCCGCCCTGTCCCCCCCGGGAGGGGCTCAGTGTGACTGACACACAGGGTCACGGCTGCCCCGCTCCGCCCTGTCCCCCCGGGAGGAGCTCAGTGTGACTGACACACAGGGTCGATGCTGCCCCGCTCCGCCCTGTCCCCCCGGGAGGAGCTCAGTGTGACTGACACACAGGGTCACGGCTGCCGAGCTCCGCCCTGTCCCCCCCGGGAGGGTCTCAATGTGACTGACACACAGGGTCGATGCTGCCCCGCTCCGCCCTGTCCCCCCCGGGAGGAGCTCAGTGTGACTGACACACAGGGTCGATGCTGCCCCGCTCCGCCCTGACCCCCCCGGGAGGAGCTCAGTGTGACTGACACACAGGGTCACGGCTGCCTCGCTCCGGCCTGTCCCCCCCGGGAGGGTCTCAATGTGACTGACACACAGGGTCGATGCTGCTCCGCTCCGCCCTGTCCCCCCGGGAGGAGCTCAGTGTGACTGACACACAGGGTCGATGCTGCCCCGCTCCGCCCTGTCCCCCCCCGGGAGGAGCTCAGTCTGACTGACACACAGGGCCGATGCTGCCCCGCTCCGCCCTGTCCCCCCCGGGAGGAGCTCAGTCTGACTGACACACAGGGTCGATGCTGCCCCGCTCCGCCCTGTCCCCCCCGGGAGGAGCTCAGTCTGACTGACACACAGGGTCACGGCTGCCCCGCTCCGCCCTGCCCCCCCGGGAGGAGCTCAGTGTGACTGACACACAGGGCCGATGCTGCCCCGCTCCGCCCTGTCCCCCCCGGGAGGAGCTCAGTGTGACTGACACACAGGGTCGATGCTGCCCCGCTCCGCCCTGACCCCCCCGGGAGGAGCTCAGTGTGACTGACACACAGGGTCGATGCTGCCCCGCTCCGCCCTGTCCCCCCCGGGAGGAGCTCAGTGTGACTGACACACAGGGTCGATGCTGCCCCGCTCCGCCCTGTCCCCCCGGGAGGAGCTCAGTGTGACTGACACACAGGGTCGATGCTGCCCCGCTCCGCCCTGTCCCCCCGGGAGGAGCTCAGTGTGACTGACACACAGGGTCGATGCTGCCCCGCTCCGCCCTGCCCCCCCCGGGAGGAGCTCAGTCTGACTGACACACAGGGTCACGGCTGCCCCGCTCCGCCCTGTCCCCCCGGGAGGAGCTCAGTGTGACTGACACACAGGGTCGATACTGCCCCGCTCCGCCCTGTCCCCCCCGGGAGGAGCTCAGTCTGACTGACACACAGGGTCACGGCTGCCCCGCTCCGCCCTGCCCCCCCGGGAGGAGCTCAGTGTGACTGACACACAGGGCCGATGCTGCCCCGCTCCGCCCTGACCCCCCCGGGAGGAGCTCAGTGTGACTGACACACAGGGTCGATGCTGCCCCGCTCCGCCCTGTCCCCCCCGGGAGGAGCTCAGTGTGACTGACACACAGGGTCGATGCTGCCCCGCTCCGCCCTGTCCCCCCGGGAGGAGCTCAGTGTGACTGACACACAGGGTCGATGCTGCCCCGCTCCGCCCTGTCCCCCCGGGAGGAGCTCAGTGTGACTGACACACAGGGTCGATGCTGCCCCGCTCCGCCCTGCCCCCCCCGGGAGGAGCTCAGTCTGACTGACACACAGGGTCACGGCTGCCCCGCTCCGCCCTGTCCCCCCGGGAGGAGCTCAGTGTGACTGACACACAGGGTCGATACTGCCCCGCTCCGCCCTGTCCCCCCCGGGAGAGTGTTTGACTGCAATGGTCATTTTCTTTTTAAGAACCCTTGTTTGCAGGGCCCGGGAGCTTTTAGGAGCTAGAAGGTGAAATTGACCGGAGGAACGTGTCTTTTAGTCTGGGCTAATGGACTGTGGTTTGACCTTGACAGTTGCCGGGGAGTTAATGTGCTTTCAGCCAAGAAATTTAATCTATTTTGCAGCTTGGAGAAATTATGTTATTGCTGGGTGGAGCGAAGGGATTCAGAGAGATGTTTTCAGAAAGCTTTGGAGACGAGTTGAAGTTTGATCTGTCTGTCCCTGAGTCCAGACTTCTCTCCCAGAGGATGGTTCTAAAAATAATAGTATTTAAAGCAGAGCAGTCTTGTCTGAGGACAAGGAACATAGGAATTAGGAGCAGAAGTCGGCAATTCAGCCCTTCTAAGCTGCACTGCCATTCAATCTGATCATGGCTGATCTCTACCTGTTCTCAAATCCACCTTCAGAAGCTGAAAGAAGCCAGTTGAAAGAGCTTTATGAAGGCAGAGTCTGCACGGACTCTCACTGCAGGCCAAATGTGTGCTGTGAAGGAAGTATTACTCTGTGCCCGACTGATTTTAAGCTGGATTGAGAGCTGTCTGATTCTTTTTTTTACGATTCCCATGGATTCTTGAGCAAAGTATTCTTTCCGCACAGTCTTACAAAATAAACTAAAATATTGGTGCTTTGGGGCAGTGTCCTAGCCACTGCCTGGTGCGGTCTTCTCTGGAATCGTAATACCGATGAACGGTGCCCCATGAGTGAGGCAGGCCTCACCTTCGTCAAGGGAAATAATCTCCCAACGCAATGGTGAGTGACCACCTTCCAGAATTGGCTTGGATTGTCCAGGAATTACGGATGAATCTTCCAGACTGGGTTGTGGTCATTTTATTCATTAGTTTATAAAAGAACTGGAGCTGGCAAACAGCTGCCTGAATTGGCTAATTCAAGGTGAAAGGTCAGGTGCTGAAACTTCCAGCAATATGTCCGAACGGATTGGAGGGTTGACTTTTCGATAGGTCTGACTTACGGATTGAAAGAACTTAGGGACAGGAGGACAGTCAGCCCCTCGAGCTTTTCCCAGCACAATCATGTCACGGCGAATCTATGACCGTGTGGATGCATTAATTTACCTCATAACCCTTCATATCTTTGCTGAATAAAGATTTATCAGCCTCGAGAGGTTTACAGAAGAAAGTCCGCAGCGTAAAGATTACATAGATACACAGAAGATAGGGGCAGGAGGCGGCCTTTTGGCCCTTCGAGCCTGCTCGCCATTCATCACCATCATGGCTGATCATCCAACTCAATAGCCTAATCCGGCTTTCTCCCCATAGCCTTTGATCCCATTCTCCCCAAGTGCTATATCCAGCCGCCTCTTGGATATATTCAATGTTTTAGCATCAACTACTTCCTGTGGGAATGAATTCCACAGGCTCACCACTCTCTGTGTGAAGAAATGTCTCCTTATCTCTGTCCGAAATGGTTTACCCTGAACCCTCAGACTGTGACCCCTGGTTCTGGACACACCCATCATTGGTAACATTGTCCCTGCATCTACCCTGTCCAGTCCTGTTAGAAGTTTATAGTCTCTCTGAGATCCCCCCTCATTCTTCTGAACTCCAGCGAGAACAATCCCAACCGAGTCAATCTCTCCTCATATGACAGTCCCGCCATCCCTGGAATCAGTCTGGTAAACCTTCGCTGCTCTCCCTCGAGAGCAAGAACATCCTTCCTCAGAGAAGGAGACCAAAACTGCCCACAATACTCCAGGTGTGGCCTCACCAAGGCCCTGTACAACTGCAGCAACACATCCCTGCTTCTGTACTCGAAACCTCTCGCAATGAAGGCCAACATACCATTAGCCTTCTTTACCGCCTGCTGCACCTGCAGCTTACCTTCAGCGACTGGTGCACAAGGACACCCAGGTCCCGGGGCACCAAGCAAAGGTAGGTTCAGATTTCCTGTCCCCCTGCTATACCTCACCTCCTTTAACAACACCTTCATCTCATCCACATCCCCATCAAAGGCCGATTCCAACATCCGGTTCCTGCGTTTTTGCTCCTCCTGCCTCTGCTTTCGCTCCTTCTCTTCTTTCTCACGTTCTTTCGCTGCTAACTCCTGCTCCCTCTTCACCAGAGCAACAAAAGCCTAGCAGGAAAAGAAAAAAGACGAATAACAACTCCCAAGAGCGAATCACACGGAACAACCACGACCCTGCACTGCAGTCAAATAATCAGGCCAACTGATCCCAGTACGTTCGATAAATCAAGATTAAAAATAACAGCGAGGCAGGTTTAATATTCGAGTTAGGAGATTATAGATCCAGTCACAGGTCCACATAATAGTGCATTTTTAAGGGGCAGCACGGTAGCCTTGTGGATAGCACAATTGCTTCACAGCTCCAGGGTCCCAGGTTCGATTCCCAGTTTGGGTCACTGTCTGTGCGGAGTCTGCACATCCTCCCCGTGTGTGCGTGGGTTTCCTCCGGGTGCTCCGGTTTCCTCCCACAGTCCAAAGATGTGCAGGTTAGGTGGATTGGCCATGATAAATTGCCCTTAGTGCCCAAAATTGCCCTTAGTGTTGGGTGGGGTTACTGGGTTCTGGGGATAGGGTGGAGGTGTTGACCTTGGGTAGAGTGCTCTTTCCAAGAGCCGGTGCAGACTCGATGGGCCGAATGGCCTCCTTCTGCACTGTAAATTCAATGATCTATGATAAGGGAGTGCTGCACTGTCAGAGGGTCAGAACTGAGGGAGTGCTGCACTGTCAGAGAGTCAATACTGAGGGAGTGCTGCACTGTCAGAGGGTCAGTACTGAGGGAGTGCTGCACTGTCAGAGGGTCAGTACTGAGGGAGTGCCGCACTGTCAGAGGGTCAGTACTGAGGGAGTGCTGCACTGTCAGAGGGTCAGAACTGAGGGAGTGCTGCACTGTCAGAGAGTCAGTACTGAGGGAGTGCCGCACTGTCAGAGGGTCAGTGCTGAGGGAGTGCCGTACTGTCAGAGGGTCAGTACTGAGGGAGTGCCGCACTGTCAGAGGGTCAGTACTGAGGGAGTGCCGCACTGTCAGAGGGTCAGTACTGAGGGGGTGCTGCTCTGTCAGAGGATCAGTACTGAGGGAGTGCTGCACTGTCAGAGGGTCAGTACTGAGGGAGTGCTGCACAGTCAGAGGATCAGTGCTGAGGGAGTGCCGCACTGTCAGAGGGTCAGTACTGAGGGAGTATCGCATTGTCAGAGGGTCAGTACTGAGGGAGCGCCACACTGTCAGAGGGTCAGGACTGAGTGAGTGCTGCACTGTCAGAGGGTCAGTACTGAGGGAGTGTCGCATTGTCAGAGGGTCAGTACTGAGGGAGCGCCGCACTGTCAGAGGGTCAGTACTGAGGGAGTGCCGCACTGTCAGAGGGTCAGTACTGAGGGAGTGCCGCACTGTCAGAGGGTCAGTACTGAGGGGGTGCTGCTCTGTCAGAGGATCAGTACCGAGGGAGTGCTGCACTGTCAGAGGGTCAGTACTGAGGGAGTGCTGCACAGTCAGAGGATCAGTACTGAGTGAGTGCTGCACTGTCAGAGGGTCAGTACTGAGGGAGTGTCGCATTGTCAGAGGGTCAGTACTGAGGGAGCGCCGCACTGTCAGAGGGTCAGGACTGAGGGAGTGCTGCACTGTCAGAGGGTCAGTACTGAGGGAATGTCGCATTGTCAGAGGGTCAGTACTGAGGGAGCGCCGCACTGTCAGAGGGTCAGTACCGAGGGAGCGCCGCACTGTCAGAGGGTCAGTACTGAGGGAGTGCCGCACTGTCAGAGGGTCAGTACTGAGGGAGTGTCGCATTGTCAGAGGGTCAGTACTGAGGGAGCGCCGCACTGTCAGAGGGTCAGGACTGAGGGAGTGCTGCACTGTCAGAGGGTCAGTACTGAGGGAATGCTGCACTGTCAGAGGGTCAGTACTGAGGGAGTGCTGCACTGTCAGAGGGTCAGTACTGAGGGAGTGCTGCACTGTCAGAGGGTCAGTACTGAGGGAGTGCTGCTCTGTCAGAGGTCAGTACTGAGGGAGTGCTGCACTGTCAGAGGTCAGTACTGAGGAAGTGCTGCACTGTCAGAGGGTCAGTACTGAGGCAGTGCTGCACTGTCAGAGGATCAGTACTGAGGGAGTGCTGCACTGTCAGAGGGTCAGTACTGAGGGAGTGCTGCACTGTCAGAGGGTCAGTACTGAGGGAGTGCTGCACTGTCAGAGGGTCAGTGCTGAGGGAGTGCTGCTCTGTCAGAGGTCAGTACTGAGGGAGTGCTGCACTGTCAGAGGTCAGTACTGAGGGAGTGCTGCACTGTCAGAGGGTCAGTACTGAGGGAGTGCTGCACTGTCAGAGGGTCAGTGCTGAGGGAGTGCTGCTCTGTCAGAGGTCAGTACTGAGGGAGTGCTGCACTGTCAGAGGTCAGTACTGAGGAAGTGCTGCACTGTCAGAGGGTCAGTACTAAGGGAGCGCCGCACTGTCAGAGGGTCAGTACTGAGGGAGTGACGCATTGTCAGAGGGTCAGTACTGAGGGAGCGCCGCATTGTCAGAGGGTAAGGACTGAGGGAGTGCTGCGCTGTCAGAGGGTCAGTACTGAGGGAGTGTCGCATTGTCAGAGGGTCAGTACTGAGGGAGCACCGCACTGTCAGAGGGTCAGGACTGAGGGAGTGCTGCACTGTCAGAGGGTCAGTACTGAGGGAATGCTGCACTGTCAGAGGGTCAGTACTGAGGGAGTGCTGCACTGTCAGAGGGTCAGTACTCAGGGAGTGCTGCACTGTCAGAGGGTCAGTACTGAGGGAGTGCTGCTCTGTCAGAGGTCAGTACTGAGGGAGTGCTGCACTGTCAGAGGTCAGTACTGAGGAAGTGCTGCACTGTCAGAGGGTCAGTACTGAGGCAGTGCTGCACTGTCAGAGGATCAGTACTGAGGGAGTGCTGCACTGTCAGAGGGTCAGTACTGAGGGAGTGCTGCACTGTCAGAGGGTCAGTACTGAGGGAGTGCTGCACTGTCAGAGGGTCAGTACTGAGGGAGTGCTGCTCTGTCAGAGGTCAGTACTGAGGGAGTGCTGCACTGTCAGAGGTCAGTACTGAGGAAGTGCTGCACTGTCAGAGGGTCAGTACTGAGGCAGTGCTGCACTGTCAGAGGATCAGTACTGAGGGAGTGCTGCACTGTCAGAGGGTCAGTACTGAGGGAGTGCCGCACTGTCAGAGGGTCAGTGCTGAGGGAGTGCCGTACTGTCAGAGGGTCAGTACTGAGGGAGTGCTGCACTGTCAGAGGTCAGTACTGAGGGAGTGCTGCACTGTCAGAGGGTCAGGACTGAGGCAGTGCTGCACTGTCAGAGGATCAGTACTGAGGGAGTGCTGCACTGTCAGAGGGTCAGTACTGAGGGAGTGCCGCACTGTCAGAGGGTCAGTGCTGAGGGAGTGCCGTACTGTCAGAGGGTCAGTACTGAGGGAGTGCCGCACTGTCAGAGGGTCAGTGCTGAGGGAGTGCTGCACTGTCAGAGGGTCAGTACTGAGGGAGTGCCGCACTGTCAGAGGGTCAGTGCTGAGGGAGTGCCGTACTGTCAGAGGGTCAGTACTGAGGGAGTGCCGCACTGTCAGAGGGTCAGTACTGAGGGAGTGCCGCACTGTCAGAGGGTCAGTACTGAGGGGGTGCTGCTCTGTCAGAGGATCAGTACTGAGGGAGTGCTGCACTGTCAGAGGGTCAGTACTGAGGGAGTGCTGCACAGTCAGAGGATCAGTGCTGAGGGAGTGCC
The DNA here is from genome assembly GCF_047496885.1 of Scyliorhinus torazame. Classification (NCBI taxonomy): domain Eukaryota; kingdom Metazoa; phylum Chordata; class Chondrichthyes; order Carcharhiniformes; family Scyliorhinidae; genus Scyliorhinus; species Scyliorhinus torazame. Next base: position 7,913,084 of record NC_092712.1, on the reverse strand, counting down.
GCACTGTCAGAGGGTCAGTACTGAGGGAGTATCGCATTGTCAGAGGGTCAGTACTGAGGGAGCGCCACACTGTCAGAGGGTCAGGACTGAGGGAGTGCTGCACTGTCAGAGGGTCAGTACTGAGGGAGTGTCGCATTGTCAGAGGGTCAGTACTGAGGGAGCGCCGCACTGTCAGAGGGTCAGGACTGAGGGAGTGCCGCACTGTGAGAGGGTCAGTACTGAGGGAGTGCCGCACTGTCAGAGGGTCAGTACTGAGGGGGTGCTGCTCTGTCAGAGGATCAGTACTGAGGGAGTGCTGCACAGTCAGAGGATCAGTACTGAGGGAGTGCCGCACTGTCAGAGGGTCAGTACTGAGGGAGTGCTGCACAGTCAGAGGATCAGTACTGAGGGAGTGCCGCACTGTCAGAGGGTCAGTACTGAGGGAGTGACGCATTGTCAGAGGGTCAGTACTGAGGGAGCGCCGCATTGTCAGAGGGTCAGGACTGAGGGAGTGCTGCGCTGTCAGAGGGTCAGTACTGAGGGAGTGTCGCATTGTCAGAGGGTCAGTACTGAGGGAGCGCCGCACTGTCAGTGGGTCAGGACTGAGGGAGCGCCGCACTGTCAGAGGGTCAGGACTGAGGGAGTGCTGCGCTGTCAGAGGGTCAGTACTGAGGGAATGTCGCATTGTCAGAGGGTCAGTACTGAGGGAGCGCCGCACTGTCAGAGGGTCAGTACTGAGGGAGTGCCGCACTGTCAGAGGGTCAGTACTGAGAGAGTGCCGCACTGTCAGAGGGTCAGTACTGAGGGGGTGCTGCTCTGTCAGAGGATCAGTACTGAGGGAGTGCTGCACTGTCAGAGGGTCAGTACTGAGGGAGTGCTGCACAGTCAGAGGATCAGTATGGAGGGAGTGCCGCACTGTCAGAGGGTCAGTACTGAGGGAGTGACGCATTGTCAGAGGGTCAGTACTGAGGGAGCGCCGCATTGTCAGAGGGTCAGGACTGAGGGAGTGCTGCGCTGTCAGAGGGTCAGTACTGAGGGAGTGTCGCATTGTCAGAGGGTCAGTACTGAGGGAGCGCCGCACTGTCAGAAGGTCAGGACTGAGGGAGTGCTGCACTGTCAGAGGGTCAGTACTGAGGGAATGCTGCACTGTCAGAGGGTCAGTACTGAGGGAGTGCTGCACTGTCAGAGGGTCAGTACTGAGGGAGTGCTGCACTGTCAGAGGGTCAGTACTGAGGGAGTGCTGCTCTGTCAGAGGTCAGTACTGAGGGAGTGCTGCACTGTCAGAGGGTCAGTACTGAGGGAGTGCTGCACTGTCAGAGGGTCAGTACTGAGGGAGTGCTGCACAGTCAGAGGATCAGTACTGAGGGAGTATCGCATTGTCAGAGGGTCAGTACTGAGGGAGTGTCGCATTGTCAGAGGGTCAGTACTGAGGGAGCGCCGCACTGTCAGAGGGTCAGGACTGAGGGAGCGCCGCACTGTCAGAGGGTCAGGACTGAGGGAGTGCTGCACTGTCAGAGGGTCAGTACTGAGGGAATGTCGCATTGTCAGAGGGTCAGTACTGAGGGAGCGCCGCACTGTCAGAGGGTCAGTACTGAGGGAGTGCCGCACTGTCAGAGGGTCAGTACTGAGAGAGTGCCGCACTGTCAGAGGGTCAGTACTGAGGGGGTGCTGCTCTGTCAGAGGATCAGTACTGAGGGAGTGCTGCACTGTCAGAGGGTCAGTACTGAGGGAGTGCTGCACAGTCAGAGGATAAGTACTGAGGGAGTGCCGCACTGTCAGAGGGTCAGTACTGAGGGAGTGACGCATTGTCAGAGGGTCAGTACTGAGGGAGCGCCGCATTGTCAGAGGGTCAGGACTGAGGGAGTGCTGCGCTGTCAGAGGGTCAGTACTGAGGGAGTGTCGCATTGTCAGAGGGTCAGTACTGAGGGAGCGCCGCACCGTCAGAGGGTCAGGACTGAGGGAGTGCTGCACTGTCAGAGGGTCAGTACTGAGGGAATGCTGCACTGTTAGAGGGTCAGTACTGAGGGAGTGCTGCACTGTCAGAGGGTCAGTACTGAGGGAGTGCTGCACTGTCAGAGGGTCAGTACTGAGGGAGTGCTGCTCTGTCAGAGGTCAGTACTGAGGGAGTGCTGCACTGTCAGAGGGTCAGTACTGAGGGAGTGCTGCACTGTCAGAGGGTCAGTACTGAGGCAGTGCTGCACTGTCAGAGGATCAGTACTGAGGGAGTGCCGCACTGTCAGAGGGTCAGGACTGAGGGAGTGCTGCACTGTCAGAGGGTCAGTACTGAGGGAATGCTGCACTGTCAGAGGGTCAGTACTGAGGGAGTGCTGCACAGTCAGAGGATAAGTACTGAGGGAGTGCCGCACTGTCAGAGGGTCAGTACTGAGGGAGTGACGCATTGTCAGAGGGTCAGTACTGAGGGAGCGCCGCATTGTCAGAGGGTCAGGACTGAGGGAGTGCTGCGCTGTCAGAGGGTCAGTACTGAGGGAGTGTCGCATTGTCAGAGGGTCAGTACTGAGGGAGCGCCGCACCGTCAGAGGGTCAGGACTGAGGGAGTGCTGCACTGTCAGAGGGTCAGTACTGAGGGAATGCTGCACTGTTAGAGGGTCAGTACTGAGGGAGTGCTGCACTGTCAGAGGGTCAGTACTGAGGGAGTGCTGCACTGTCAGAGGGTCAGTACTGAGGGAGTGCTGCTCTGTCAGAGGTCAGTACTGAGGGAGTGCTGCACTGTCAGAGGGTCAGTACTGAGGGAGTGCTGCACTGTCAGAGGGTCAGTACTGAGGCAGTGCTGCACTGTCAGAGGATCAGTACTGAGGGAGTGCCGCACTGTCAGAGGGTCAGGACTGAGGGAGTGCTGCACTGTCAGAGGGTCAGTACTGAGGGAATGCTGCACTGTCAGAGGGTCAGTACTGAGGGAGTGCTGCACTGTCAGAGGGTCAGTACTGAGGGAGTGCTGCACTGTCAGAGGGTCAGTACTGAGGGAGTGCTGCGCTGTCAGAGGTCAGTACTGAGGGAGTGCTGCACTGTCAGAGGGTCAGTACTGAGGGAGTGCTGCACTGTCAGAGGGTCAGTACTGAGGGAGTTCTGCACAGTCAGAGGATCAGTACTGAGGGAGTATCGCATTGTCAGAGGGTCAGTACTGAGGGAGTGTCGCATTGTCAGAGGGTCAGTACTGAGGGAGCGCCGCACTGTCAGAGGCTCAGTACTGAGGGAGCGCCGCACTGTCAGAGGGTCAGGACTGAGGGAGCGCCGCACTGTCAGAGGGTCAGGACTGAGGGAGTGCTGCACTGTCAGAGGGTCAGTACTGAGGGAATGTCGCATTGTCAGAGGGTCAGTACTGAGGGAGCGCCGCACTGTCAGAGGGTCAGTACTGAGGGAGTGCCGCACTGTCAGAGGGTCAGTACTGAGAGAGTGCCGCACTGTCAGAGGGTCAGTACTGAGGGGGTGCTGCTCTGTCAGAGGATCAGTACTGAGGGAGTGCTGCACTGTCAGAGGGTCAGTACTGAGGGAGTGCTGCACAGTCAGAGGATCAGTACTGAGGGAGTGCCGCACTGTCAGAGGGTCAGTACTGAGGGAGTGACGCATTGTCAGAGGGTCAGTACTGAGGGAGCCCCGCATTGTCAGAGGGTCAGGACTGAGGGAGTGCTGCGCTGTCAGAGGGTCAGTACTGAGGGAGTGTCGCATTGTCAGAGGGTCAGTACTGAGGGAGCGCCGCACTGTCAGAAGGTCAGGACTGAGGGAGTGCTGCACTGTCAGAGGGTCAGTACTGAGGGAATGCTGCACTGTCAGAGGGTCAGTACTGAGGGAGTGCTGCACTGTCAGAGGGTCAGTACTGAGGGAGTGCTGCACTGTCAGAGGGTCAGTACTGAGGGAGTGCTGCTCTGTCAGAGGTCAGTACTGAGGGAGTGCTGCACTGTCAGAGGGTCAGTACTGAGGGAGTGCTGCACTGTCAGAGGGTCAGTACTGAGGGAGTGCTGCACAGTCAGAGGATCAGTACTGAGGGAGTATCGCATTGTCAGAGGGTCAGTACTGAGGGAGTGTCGCATTGTCAGAGGGTCAGTACTGAGGGAGCGCCGCACTGTCAGAGGGTCAGGACTGAGGGAGTGCTGCACTGTCAGAGGGTCAGTACTGAGGGAATGTCGCATTGTCAGAGGGTCAGTACTGAGGGAGCGCCGCACTGTCAGAGGGTCAGTACTGAGGGAGTGCCGCACTGTCAGAGGGTCAGTACTGAGAGAGTGCCGCACTGTCAGAGGGTCAGTACTGAGGGGGTGCTGCTCTGTCAGAGGATCAGTACTGAGGGAGTGCTGCACAGTCAGAGGGTCAGTACTGAGGGATTGCTGCACAGTCAGAGGATAAGTACTGAGGGAGTGCCGCACTGTCAGAGGGTCAGTACTGAGGGAGTGACGCATTGTCAGAGGGTCAGTACTGAGGGAGCGCCGCACTGTCAGAGGGTCAGTACTGAGGGGGTGCTGCTCTGTCAGAGGGTCAGGACTGAGGGAGTGCTGCACTGTCAGAGGGTCAGTACTGAGGGAGTGCTGCGCTGTCAGAGGTCAGTACTGAGGGAGTGCTGCACTGTCAGAGGGTCAGTACTGAGGGAGTGCTGCACTGTCAGAGGGTCAGTACTGAGGGAGTTCTGCACAGTCAGAGGATCAGTACTGAGGGAGTATCGCATTGTCAGAGGGTCAGTACTGAGGGAGTGTCGCATTGTCAGAGGGTCAGTACTGAGGGAGCGCCGCACTGTCAGAGGGTCAGGACTGAGGGAGCGCCGCACTGTCAGAGGGTCAGGACTGAGGGAGTGCTGCACTGTCAGAGGGTCAGTACTGAGGGAATGTCGCATTGTCAGAGGGTCAGTACTGAGGGAGCGCCGCACTGTCAGAGGGTCAGTACTGAGGGAGTGCCGCACTGCCAGAGGGTCAGTACTGAGAGAGTGCCGCACTGTCAGAGGGTTAGTACTGAGGGGGTGCTGCTCTGTCAGAGGATCAGTACTGAGGGAGCGCTGCACTGTCAGAGGGTCAGTACTGAGGGAGTGCTGCACAGTCAGAGGATCAGTACTGAGGGAGTGCCGCACTGTCAGAGGGTCAGTACTGAGGGAGTGCTGCACTGTCAGAGGGTCAGTACTGAGGGAGTGCTGCGCTGTCAGAGGTCAGTACTGAGGGAGTGCTGCACTGTCAGAGGGTCAGTACTGAGGGAGAGCTGCACTGTCAGAGGGTCAGTACTGAGGGAGTTCTGCACAGTCAGAGGATCAGTACTGAGGGAGTATCGCATTGTCAGAGGGTCAGTACTGAGGGAGTGTCGCATTGTCAGAGGGTCAGTACTGAGGGAGCGCCGCACTGTCAGAGGCTCAGTACTGAGGGAGCGCCGCACTGTCAGAGGGTCAGGACTGAGGGAGCGCCGCACTGTCAGAGGGTCAGGACTGAGGGAGTGCTGCACTGTCAGAGGGTCAGTACTGAGGGAATGTCGCATTGTCAGAGGGTCAGTACTGAGGGAGCGCCGCACTGTCAGAGGGTCAGTACTGAGGGAGTGCCGCACTGTCAGAGGGTCAGTACTGAGAGAGTGCCGCACTGTCAGAGGGTCAGTACTGAGGGGGTGCTGCTCTGTCAGAGGATCAGTACTGAGGGAGTGCTGCACTGTCAGAGGGTCAGTACTGAGGGAGTGCTGCACAGTCAGAGGATCAGTACTGAGGGAGTGCCGCACTGTCAGAGGGTCAGTACTGAGGGAGTGACGCATTGTCAGAGGGTCAGTACTGAGGGAGCCCCGCATTGTCAGAGGGTCAGGACTGAGGGAGTGCTGCGCTGTCAGAGGGTCAGTACTGAGGGAGTGTCGCATTGTCAGAGGGTCAGTACTGAGGGAGCGCCGCACTGTCAGAAGGTCAGGACTGAGGGAGTGCTGCACTGTCAGAGGGTCAGTACTGAGGGAATGCTGCACTGTCAGAGGGTCAGTACTGAGGGAGTGCTGCACTGTCAGAGGGTCAGTACTGAGGGAGTGCTGCACTGTCAGAGGGTCAGTACTGAGGGAGTGCTGCTCTGTCAGAGGTCAGTACTGAGGGAGTGCTGCACTGTCAGAGGGTCAGTACTGAGGGAGTGCTGCACTGTCAGAGGGTCAGTACTGAGGGAGTGCTGCACAGTCAGAGGATCAGTACTGAGGGAGTATCGCATTGTCAGAGGGTCAGTACTGAGGGAGTGTCGCATTGTCAGAGGGTCAGTACTGAGGGAGCGCCGCACTGTCAGAGGGTCAGGACTGAGGGAGTGCTCCACTGTCAGAGGGTCAGTACTGAGGGAATGTCGCATTGTCAGAGGGTCAGTACTGAGGGAGCGCCGCACTGTCAGAGGGTCAGTACTGAGGGAGTGCCGCACTGTCAGAGGGTCAGTACTGAGAGAGTGCCGCACTGTCAGAGGGTCAGTACTGAGGGGGTGCTGCTCTGTCAGAGGATCAGTACTGAGGGAGTGCTGCACAGTCAGAGGGTCAGTACTGAGGGAGTGCTGCACAGTCAGAGGATAAGTACTGAGGGAGTGCCGCACTGTCAGAGGGTCAGTACTGAGGGAGTGACGCATTGTCAGAGGGTCAGTACTGAGGGAGCGCCGCACTGTCAGAGGGTCAGTACTGAGGGGGTGCTGCTCTGTCAGAGGGTCAGGACTGAGGGAGTGCTGCGCTGTCAGAGGGTCAGTACTGAGGCAGTGTCGCATTGTCAGAGGGTCAGTACTGAGGGAGCGCCGCACCGTCAGAGGGTCAGGACTGAGGGAGTGCTGCACTGTCAGAGGGTCAGTACTGAGGGAATGCTGCACTGTTAGAGGGTCAGTACTGAGGGAGTGCTGCACTGTCAGATGGTCAGTACTGAGGGAGTGCTGCACTGTCAGAGGGTCAGTACTGAGGGAGTGCTGCTCTGTCAGAGGTCAGTACTGAGGGAGTGCTGCACTGTCAGAGGGTCAGTACTGAGGGAGTGCTGCACTGTCAGAGGGTCAGTGCTGAGGCAGTGCTGCACTGTCAGAGGATCAGTACTGAGGGAGTGCCGCACTGTCAGAGGGTCAGGACTGAGGGAGTGCTGCACTGTCAGAGGGTCAGTACTGAGGGAATGCTGCACTGTCAGAGGGTCAGTACTGAGGGAGTGCTGCACTGTCAGAGGGTCAGTACTGAGGGAGTGCTGCACTGTCAGAGGGTCAGTACTGAGGGAGTGCTGCGCTGTCAGAGGTCAGTACTGAGGGAGTGCTGCACTGTCAGAGGGTCAGTACTGAGGGAGTGCTGCACTGTCAGAGGGTCAGTACTGAGGGAGTTCTGCACAGTCAGAGGATCAGTACTGAGGGAGTATCGCATTGTCAGAGGGTCAGTACTGAGGGAGTGTCGCATTGTCAGAGGGTCAGTACTGAGGGAGCGCCGCACTGTCAGAGGGTCAGGACTGAGGGAGCGCCGCACTGTCAGAGGGTCAGGACTGAGGGAGTGCTGCACTGTCAGAGGGTCAGTACTGAGGGAATGTCGCATTGTCAGAGGGTCAGTACTGAGGGAGCGCCGCACTGTCAGAGGGTCAGTACTGAGGGAGTGTCGCATTGTCAGAGGGTCAGTACTGAGAGAGTGCCGCACTGTCAGAGGGTCAGGACTGAGGGAGTGCTGCACTGTCAGAGGGTCAGTACTGAGGGAATGCTGCACTGTCAGAGGGTCAGTACTGAGGGAGTGCTGCACTGTCAGAGGGTCAGTACTGAGGGAGTGCTGCACTGTCAGAGGGTCAGTACTGAGGGAGTGCTGCTCTGTCAGAGGTCAGTACTGAGGGAGTGCTGCACTGTCAGAGGGTCAGTACTGAGGGAGTGCTGCACTGTCAGAGGGTCAGTACTGAGGGAGTGCTGCACAGTCAGAGGATCAGTACTGAGGGAGTGCCGCACTGTCAGAGGGTCAGTACTGAGGGAGTGACGCATTGTCAGAGGGTCAGTACTGAGGGAGCGCCGCATTGTCAGAGGGTCAGGACTGAGGGAGTGCTGCGCTGTCAGAGGGTCAGTACTGAGGGAGTGTCGCATTGTCAGAGGGTCAGTACTGAGGGAGCGCCGCACCGTCAGAGGGTCAGGACTGAGGGAGTGCTGCACTGTCAGAGGGTCAGTACTGAGGGAATGCTGCACTGTTAGAGGGTCAGTACTGAGGGAGTGCTGCACTGTCAGAGGGTCAGTACTGAGGGAGTGCTGCACTGTCAGAGGGTCAGTACTGAGGGAGTGCTGCTCTGTCAGAGGTCAGTACTGAGGGAGTGCTGCACTGTCAGAGGGTCAGTACTGAGGGAGTGCTGCACTGTCAGAGGGTCAGTACTGAGGCAGTGCTGCACTGTCAGAGGATCAGTACTGAGGGAGTGCTGCACTGTCAGAGGGTCAGTACTGAGGGAGTGCCGCACTGTCAGAGGGTCAGGACTGAGGGAGTGCTGCACTGTCAGAGGGTCAGTACTGAGGGAATGCTGCACTGTCAGAGGGTCAGTACTGAGGGAGTGCTGCACTGTCAGAGGGTCAGTACTGAGGGAGTGCTGCACTGTCAGAGGGTCAGTACTGAGGGAGTGCTGCGCTGTCAGAGGTCAGTACTGAGGGAGTGCTGCACTGTCAGAGGGTCAGTACTGAGGGAGTGCTGCACTGTCAGAGGGTCAGTACTGAGGGAGTTCTGCACAGTCAGAGGATCAGTACTGAGGGAGTATCGCATTGTCAGAGGGTCAGTACTGAGGGAGTGTCGCATTGTCAGAGGGTCAGTACTGAGGGAGCGCCGCACTGTCAGAGGGTCAGGACTGAGGGAGCGCCGCACTGTCAGAGGGTCAGGACTGAGGGAGTGCTGCACTGTCAGAGGGTCAGTACTGAGGGAATGTCGCATTGTCAGAGGGTCAGTACTGAGGGAGCGCCGCACTGTCAGAGGGTCAGTACTGAGGGAGTGCCGCACTGTCAGAGGGTCAGTACTGAGAGAGTGCCGCACTGTCAGAGGGTCAGTACTGAGGGGGTGCTGCTCTGTCAGAGGATCAGTACTGAGGGAGCGCTGCACTGTCAGAGGGTCAGTACTGAGGGAGTGCTGCACAGTCAGAGGATCAGTACTGAGGGAGTGTCGCATTGTCAGAGGGTCAGTACTGAGGGAGCGCCGCACTGTCAGAGGGTCAGGACTGAGGGAGTGCTGCACTGTCAGAGGGTCAGTACTGAGGGAATGCTGCACTGTCAGAGGGTCAGTACTGAGGGAGTGCTGCACTGTCAGAGGGTCAGTACTGAGGGAGTGCTGCACTGTCAGAGGGTCAGTACTGAGGGAGTGCTGCTCTGTCAGAGGTCAGTACTGAGGGAGTGCTGCACTGTCAGAGGGTCAGTACTGAGGGAGTGCTGCACTGTCAGAGGGTCAGTACTGAGGCAGTGCTGCACTGTCAGAGGATCAGTACTGAGGGAGTGCTGCACTGTCAGAGGATCAGTACTGAGGGAGTGTCGCATTGTCAGAGGGTCAGTACTGAGGGAGCGCCGCACTGTCAGAGGGTCAGGACTGAGGGAGTGCTGCACTGTCAGAGGGTCAGTACTGAGGGAGTGCTGCACTGTCAGAGGGTCAGTACTGAGGGAGTGCTGCACTGTCAGAGGGTCAGTACTGAGGAAGTGCTGCTCTGTCAGAGGTCAGTACTGAGGGAGTGCCGCACTGTCAGAGGGTCAGTACTGAGGGAGTGGCGCGCTGTCCGAGGTCAGTACTGAGGGAGTGCTGCACTGTCAGAGGGTCAGGACTGAGGGAGTGCCAGACTGTCAGAGGGTCAGTACTGAAGGAGCGCTACATTGTCAGAGGGTCAGTACTGAGGGACTGCTGCACTGTCAGAGGGTCAGTGCTGGGGAAGTGCTGCACTGTCAGAGGGTTAGTACTGAGGGAGTGCTGCACTGTCAGAGGGTCAGTACTGAGGGAGTGCTGCACTGTCAGAGGGTCAGTACTGAGGGAGTGCCGCACTGTCAGAGGGTCAGTACTGAGGGAGTGCTGCACTGTCAGAGGGTCAGTGCTGATGGAGTGCTGCACTGTCAGAGGGTCAGCACTGAGGGAGTGCTGCACTGTCAGAGGGTCAGTACTGAGGGAGTGCTGCACTGTCAGAGGGTCAGTACTGAGGGAGTGCCGCACTGTCAGAGGGTCAGTACTGAGGGATTGCCGCACTGTCAGAGGGTCAGTACTGAGGGAGTGCCGCACTGTCAGAGGGTCAGTACTGAGGGAGTGCCGCACTGTCAGAGGGTCAGTACTGAGGGAGTGCCGCACTGTCAGAGGGTCAGTACTGAGGGAGTGCCGCACTGTCAGAGGGTCAGTACTGAGGGAGTGCCGCACTGTCAGAGAGTCAGTACTGAGGGAGTGCTGCACTGTCAGAGGGTCAGTACTGAGGGAGTGCCGCACTGTCAGAGGGTCAGTACTGAGGGAGTGCCGCACTGTCAGAGGGTCAGTACTGAGGGAGTGCTGCACTGTCAGAGGGTCAGTACTGAGGGAGTGATGCACTGTCAGAGGGTCAGTACTGATGGAGTGATGCACTGTCAGAGGGTCAGTACTGAGGGAGTGCCGCACTGTCAGAGGGTCAGTACTGAGGGAGTGCCGCACTGTCAGAGGGTCAGTACTGAGGGAGTGCCGCACTGTCAGAGGGTCAGTACTGAGGGAGTGCCGCACTGTCAGAGAGTCAGGACTGAGGGAGTGCTGCACTGTCAGAGGGTCGGTACTGAGGGAGCGCTGCACTGTCAGAGGGTCAGTACTGAGGGAGTGCCGCACTGTCAGAGGGTCAGTACTGAGGGAGTGCCGCACTGTCAGAGGGTCAGTACTGAGGGAGTGCTGCACTGTCAGAGGGTCAGTACTGAGGGAGTGCTGCACTGTCAGAGAGTCAGTACTGAGGGAGTGCTGCACTGTCAGAGGCTCAGTACAAAAAGCTTTGACAAATGGTCACCTGGACTCGAAACGTTCGCTCTTTTCTCTCCTTACAGATGCTGCCAGACCTGCTTAGATTTTGTAGCATTTTCTCTTTTGGTTTCAGATTCCAGCATCTGCAGTCATTTGCTTTTACAGTCTGACTCTGAGTCGGCGCCGTCTCGCTGGGTTGAAAAGGCTGAGTTTGCAGCGCTGATTATTTCAGATCATGCCCTACATTGGGTGGACCTGTTGTTGGAGGCCGGTCGGGAGCATTGTCGGGGGTGGGTCGCTGTCTGTGTGAAGTCTACACGTTCTCCCCGTGGGTTTCCTCCGGGTGCTCCGGTTTCCTCCCACAAATCCTGAAAGACGTGCTGTTAGGTCATTTGGACATTCTGAATTCCCCCTCAGTGTACCCGAACAGGCGCCGGAATGTGGCGACAAGGGGATTTATACAGTGATGCGTCCATCAATTCACTCGAGAAGGGAGTAGAAGTAAACTGTGGCTTTCATCAACTTAGAACAGTGCCTCCCTGCGACTGATCCAATACTGAGAACCGCCTACAGGTCGACTGCTCTTTATACCTCCCTTCAAGGGGAGGAGCCATGGGCGGAGCCCACACAGGCCCCAACATGTTCCCCCATGGATAATGCCATACAATGGCCCAGAGGAAGAGCCCACAAGGGCAACAGCACAGATACAAATACAATGGTGGATTATTGGCATAATACATTCACCACATACAGTAACTTCATTGTAGTGTTAATGGAAGCCAACTTGTGACACTAATTATTAATACATGTGGACCCGGTGGTGACAGAAACTGGTCGATGAGATTCTAGGGGTGGATCGTAGGTATGCAAGGGACCCGTCCCCGGAGGTTTTGTAAAAAACTATAAATGCAGTTTGACTTGCTGTCCACGGACAGGGCGGTGCGGCAATTGAGGCGGGCGAAAGGGGCAGTGTGTCAGCATGGCGAGAAGGCTAGCCATCTCTTGGCACACCAATTAAGGCGAGAGGAAGCGGCCAGGGTGTTTGCTCAGGTTAGGGTTTTGGTGGGTAGGCTTGTCTCCACCCCGGGTAAGGTGAATGAAATGTGTTGGTCATTTTACCAGAGGTTGTATCGGTCGGAGCCGCCCGAGGAGGGATGGCAGAGTTTTTGGAGTTTGGAGTTACCCAAGGTGGGAGGAATTGTGGGACGAGCTGGAGGCTGGGCCTGGAGGCGATTGAGCTATCAATGAAGTGCATACAGGCAGGGAAGGCACCGGGGCCGGATGGAATCCCGGTGGAATTTTAAAGGAAGTTTTCGGATCAGTTGGGTCCGTTGTTGCTGGGCATGTTTCGGGAATCTTTGGCACTGGCCGCCCTCCCTGAGGTGTTGGGGCAGGCGTCTATCTCGCTGTTCCTGAAAAAGGATCAGGACCCCACAGAGAGTGGGTCGTATTGCCCAATCACCTGGTCAAGCCTAGATGCCGAGTTCCTGGCCGAGGTATTAGCATTAAAGTTGGAGCCTTGCCTTCTGGGAAGATTAGATAGGGTTTGTGATGGTCAGACGTTGTTATCGAATGTGGTGCTCACCTCTGCGGCTGAGCCGGCACCGGAACTAATTGTATCATTGGCCGTGGAGAAGGTGTTTGACCAGGGGGCACCTTTCTGTGGTGTTGGAGAAGTTTGGGTTTGGACTTGGGTTTGTGTCTTGGGTGCGGCTGCTCTATGCGTGCACGTGTGCTCGTGTTTGCACCGACACCGTGAGCTCGGGTTCCTTTCGGTTCCATAGGGGTACGAGGCAGAGGTGTCTGAAGTCTCCCTCGTTTACGTTTGCAATTGAGCCATTGCTCTGAGTGCCTCAGGTGTGTGCAGTGGGATCATTAGAGGTGCGGTGGAACATAGAGGGCTGGATTCTCCATTTCAGCGGCTAAGTGCTGATGTCAGCGGGCATGAGAGGACAAAAAAACCTGCGTGAAACCCTCACCGATTCTGGGACCGGTGAGGGGCTAGCTCAGCGCCGGGTGAAACTCGCGGCTCCCATGCCTAAAACGGCCAGAGAAGACGGGTCCCAGGCCGCGAATGCGTACGGCTGACGGCCTGCAGTGGTCGCGCCGTACAACACGGAGACCCTGACTGCCATCCGCGAGCCCACAGTTACCCCCTGGCCACCCCCACCAGTCTCCCCAGCCCTTGTGAAAGCCCCCCCCCCCCCCACAGCCAGCGGCACGGATCCCCGCTGAGTGTAGCGGCGCTGGACACAGACAGCAGCCGCCACGCCGGGTTCCGCACGGGTGAGACCACACGTGTCCCGCACCTTCGGGAACTCGGCCCATTGGGGGCAGAGCATCATGGGAGGGCCGGTCGATGACGCGCCAACAGCATTGCAACGGTGCACGATGTGATGATGCCATTTTGGAGGGGGCGGGGCATGGCTGACCGGCGCCAATTTCAGCGTCAGAGTCAATTCTCTGCCCGATCGCCGATTAGAATATCGGCGTCAGGCACCGGAGAATCCCGCCCAGGTATATGCTGATGATTTGCTGTACATTAGGGACCCAGTGCCGTCTATAGAGAATATTATGGGCATTTTGAGGATCTTCAGCACCTTCTCCGGTTACAAGTTGAACATAGGGAAGAGTGAATATTCAGTGCATCAGGCGACTATTTTCCAATTCTTACAAGTCCAGGTGGTGGGGGAGTGGGCGTGGCTTCAGAGGTTGAATTATACGAGCTTTGCTACGAGTTAAGGTGAATTCATAGAGATGGGATAGACTCCTGTTATCGCTGATGGGCCGAGCTCAAACAGTTCAGATGAACAGCTTGCCGGGGTTTTTATTTTTATTTCCGTGCCTCCTGGTGTTTCTGCCCAAGTTGTTTTTCCGAAGGATCGACCGGCTGATTTCCGGTTTATTTGGGCAGGTCAGGCCCCGGGGATTCGGGGAGTGCGTTCCATCAGAGGGAGGGGCCGACGGGGGGCTCTAGCGCTGCCAAATTTGCTGGACTGTTATGGGGCGGCCAACGCGAGGAAGGTGTTGGGGTCATGTCGGGGGCAGGTTTGAGGCATTGGTAACAGTGTCACTTTCACTGACACCGGAAAAGTACTCAACCAACCCAGTGATGGCGTCCAGACTAAAATGACGGAGTCGCCTCCTCCAGCATTTTAACATGGAGCAGCCCCAAGGCTGGCTTCAATTGCTGCGACTCATCTGTTTGAGCCAGAAAGGCTGGATTCTACACTCGGTGATGGAGAGAAAAAAAGGCTGGAGGGAGTGCGTGATTTATTGACGGAGGTGCATTTGGTCAGACTACAGGAGCTGCCGGAGAAATGTGGGTGTTTGGCTCAGACAGGTTTAGGTACCTCCAGGTGTGGAGCTTCATTACAACGTTTTTTCCAATTTCCTGGCCATCAGCCTCACTGAATTGGATTCTCTCCTGATTGGGGTCGGAGGAGGAGGGCAGTACATCTCTCACGTACTGCTCTCATTTGATTTAAATAACTATTTTTAATATGATTTTGGATCAAGAGGGCTAAATACTCAGTTTTTTTTTTAACAAGATAGCTAATTAAATAGTATAGGAGACGTTGGATATGATCTGACACAAAAACATCTTTCAAAAGTTTAATTTCAGAAGTTAATTTAAAGGAATAAATCATGGCGGGACAGCTCCAAGGCGTGGTCTGCTCCTCTTGCTCCATGTGGCAGGCTGGGGCCAGTTCCAGTCCCCGGGGTCAGCATGTGTGCAGGAAGTGTCTCCGGTTACAGCTCCTGGAAGCTGGAGTTTCAGAGCTGGAGCGGCAGCTGGAGACACTGTGGAGCATCCGCGAGTCGGAGAGCATCGTGGATCGCACGTGCAGAGAGGTGGTCACACCGCAGGCTCAGGCTCTGCAGGCAGGAAGGGAATGGGTGACCACCAGACAGAGCAAGAGAGCGAGGCAGGTAGTGCAGGAATATCCTTTGTGAACACTGAAGAAAAGTATTCATTCAGAGCCTCTCCTATATCTTCAGACTCCATGCACACGTTCCCACTACTGTCTTTGACCGGCCCTAACTTCACCTTGGTCATTCTTTTATTCCTCACATAAGTGTAAAAAGCCTTGGGGCTTTCCTTGATCCTACCCGCCAAGGACTTCTCATGCCCCCTCCGAGCTCTCCTAAGCCCTTTCTTGAGCTCCGTCCTAGCTATCTTGTATCCCTCAAGTGCCCTAACAGAACCTTGTTTTCTCATCCTTACATAAGCCCCCTTCTTCCTCTTGACAAGACTTTCATCCTCTTTTGTAAAAAGATGTGCAGGTGAGGTGGATTGGCCATGATAAATTGCCCTGAGTGACCAAAAAACATTAGGAGGGGTTAGTCGGTTACGGGGATAGGGTGGAAGTGAGGGCTGAAGTGAGTCGGTGCAGACTCAATGGGCCGAATGGCCTCCTTCTGCACTGTGTTCTATGTTCTATATATAGGATGAATACGGGGCTGGAGGGACGGTGTCAGGGGGAGGGTTTCAGATTCCTGGGGCATTGGGACTGGTTCTGGGGGAGGTGGGACCTGTACAAACTGGACGGGTTACACCTGGGCAGGACTGGAACTGATGTCCAAGGGGAGCTATTTGCTGGAGCGGTTGGGGAGGGTTTAAACAAATATGCCAGGGGGATGGGAACCTACGCAAGGAGTCAGAGAAAGAGGGAGCAAGGACAAAAATAAAAGGTAGAAAAGTGAATCAGAAAAGTGACAGGTGGAGAAACCAAGGGGAAAATTCAAACAGGGCCGGAGAGAAAAATATTGGGAGCAAGATAAGCATTGTGAAAAAGGCAAACTTAAAGGCTCTGTGCCTTAATGCACGGAGCATTCGCAATAACGTGGATGAACTAATCGCGCAGGTAGATATAAATCAGGATGATATAGTTGGGATTACTGAGACATGGCTGCAGGGTGACCAGGGATGGGATGTTCCAGGGTTCTCGGTATTTAGGAAGGACAGGCATAAAGAAAAGGTGGTGGCGTGGCACTGCTGGTTACAGAGGAAATTAACACAATAGTGAGAAAGGAGATTCGCTCCGACAATGTGGAATCTGTATGGGGAGAGTTGAGAAATACCAAGGGACAAAATACATTAGTGGGTGTCATATAGACCCCCGAACTGCAGTGGTGAGGTTGGAAATGGCATTAAACAAGGGATCAGTGATGCATGTAACAAGGGAATATCGGTGATCATGGGGATTTTAATCTTCACATAGATTGGGCAAATCAAATTAGTCACAATGCCGTAGAGGAGGAATTCCTGGAGTGTGTACGGGATGGTTTTCTTGATCAATATGTGGAGGAACCAACTAGAGAGCAGGCCACCTTAGACTGGGTACTGTGTAATGAGAAGGGAATTATTGCCAATCTGGCTCTGCGAGACCCCTTGGGGATGAGCGACCATAACATGGTGGAATTTTTGATCAAGATGGAGAGTGAAGTAGTTGATTCGGAGACAAGGGTGCTGAATCTTAATAAAGGGAACTATGAGGATATGAGGCATGAGTTGGCCTTGATAGATTGGGGAGAGTTACGAAAAGGGATAACAATGGATAGACAATGGCAAACATTCAAGGAACACATGGAGGATCTACAGCAACTGTTCATTCCTGTCTGGCACAAAAGCAAAGGGGGTAAGAGGGCCAATCCTTGGCTCACAAAGGAAATTAGAAATAGTATCCGATACAAGGAAGAAGCATACAGATTGGCCACGAAACATAATAGGTCTGAGGATTGGGAGCAGTTTAGAATTCAGCGAAGAAGGACGACGGGATTGATTAAGAAGGGGAAAGTACAGTACGAAAGGAAGCTTGCCGGGAACATAAAGACTGACACTAAGGCCTGGATTCTCCTGGAATTGGCGAGGCGGCCCGTCCCGGCGCTAAGAGCGGCGTGAACCACTCCGGCGTCGGGCCGCACTTCCGGGGTTTAGGCCGGCGCTGGAGGGGTTGGCGCCGCGCCAACAACGGCGAAGGGCTGCATGCGCAGGACTGCCAGCGTGGTCTGTCACCGCGCAGGACTGCCGGCGTGGTCTGACACCGCGCAGGACTGCCGGCGTGGTCTGTCACCGCGCAGGACTGCCGGCGTGGTCTGTCACCGCGCAGGACTGTCAGCGTGGTCTGTCACCGCGCGGGACTGCCGGCGTGGTCTGTCACCGCGCAGGACTGTCAGCGTGGTCTGTCACCGCGCAGGACTGTCAGCGTGGTCTGTCACCGCGCAGGACTGCCGGCGTGGTCTGTCACCGCACAGGACTGCCGGCGTGGTCTGACACAGCGCAGGACTGCCGGCGTGGTCTGTCACCGCGCAGGACTGCCAGCGTGGTCTGTCACCGCGCAGGACTGTCAGCGTGGTCTGTCACCGCGCAGGACTGCCAGCGTGGTCTGTCACCGCGCAGGACTGTCAGCGTGGTCTGTCACCGCGCAGGACTGCCAGCGTGGTCTGTCACCGCGCAGGACTGCCAGCGTGGTCTGTCGCCGCGCAGGACTGTCAGCGTGGTCTGTCACCGCGCAGGACTGCCAGCGTGGTCTGTCACCGCGCGGGACTGTCAGCGTGGTCTGTCACCGCGCAGGACTGTCAGCGTGGTCTGTCACCGCGCAGGACTGCCAGCGTGGTCTGTCGCCGCGCAGGACTGTCAGCGTGGTCTGTCGCCGCGCAGGACTGTCAGCGTGGTCTGTCACCGCGCAGGACTGCCAGAGTGGTCTGTCACCGCGCAGGACTGCCAGCGTGGTCTGTCACCGCGCAGGACTGCCGGCGTGGTCTGTCACCGCGCAGGACTGTCAGCGTGGTCTGTCACCGCGCAGGACTGTCAGCGTGGTCTGTCGCCACGCAGGACTGCCAGCGTGGTCTGTCACCGCGCAGGACTGTCAGCGTGGTCTGTCACCGCGCAGGACTGTCAGCGTGGTCTGTCACCGCGCAGGACTGCCAGCGTGGTCTGTCACCGCGCAGGACTGCCAGCGTGGTCTGTCACCGCGCAGGACTGTCAGCGTGGTCTGACACCGCGCAGGACTGTCAGCGTGGTCTGTCACCGCGCAGGACTGCCAGCGTGGTCTGTCACCGCGCAGGACTGCCAGCGTGGTCTGTCGCCGCGCAGGACTGCCAGCGTGGTCTGTCACCGCGCAGGGCTGCCGGCGTGGTCTGTCACCGCGCAGGACTGCCAGCGTGGTCTGTCACCGCGCAGGACTGTCAGCGTGGTCTGTCACCGCGCAGGACTGTCAGCGTGGTCTGTCACCGCGCAGGACTGCCAGCGTGGTCTGTCACCGCGCAGGACTGCCAGCGTGGTCTGTCACCGCGCAGGACTGTCAGCGTGGTCTGTCACCGCGCAGGACTGCCGGCGTGGTCTGTCACCGCGCAGGACTGCCAGCGTGGTCTGTCGCCGCGCAGGACTGCCGGCGTGGTCTGTCACCGCGCAGGACTGTCGGCGTGGTCTGTCACAGCGCAGGACTGCCAGCGTGGTCTGTCGCCGCGCAGGACTGCCAGCGTGGTCTGACACCGCGCAGGACTGCCAGCGTGGTCTGTCACCGCGCAGGACTGTCAGCGTGGTCTGTCACCGCGCAGGACTGCCAGCGTGGTCTGTCACCGCGCAGGACTGTCAGCGTGGTCTGTCACCGCGCAGGACTGTCAGCGTGATCTGACACCGCGCAGGACTGCCAGCATGGTCTGTCACCGCGCAGGACTGTCAGCGTGGTCTGTCACCGCGCAGGACTGTCAGCGTGGTCTGTCACCGCGCAGGACTGCCAGCATGGTCTGTCACCGCGCAGGACTGTCAGCGTGGTCTGTCACCGCGCAGGACTGTCGGCGTGGTCTGTCGCCGCGCAGGACTGTCAGCGTGGTCTGTCGCCGCGCAGGACTGCCAGCGTGGTCTGTCACCGCGCAGGACTGTCGGCGTGGTCTGTCGCCGCGCAGGACTGTCAGCGTGGTCTGTCGCCGCGCAGGACTGCCGGCGTGGTCTGTCACCGCGCAGGACTGCCAGCGTGGTCTGTCACCGCGCAGGACTGTCAGCGTGGTCTGTCACCGTGCAGGACTGTCAGCGTGGTCTGTCACCGCGCAGGACTGCCAGCGTGGTCTGTCACCGCGCAGGACTGTCAGCGTGGTCTGTCACCGCGCAGGACTGCCGGCGTGGTCTGTCACCGCGCAGGACTGTCAGCGTGGTCTGTCGCCGCGCAGGACTGCCAGCGTGGTCTGTCACCGCGCAGGACTGTCGGCGTGGTCTGTCGCCGCGCAGGACTGCCAGCGTGGTCTGTCACAGCGCAGGACTGTCGGCGTGGTCTGTCACAGCGCAGGACTGCCAGCGTGGTCTGTCACCGCGCAGGACTGCCAGCGTGGTCTGTCACCGCGCAGGACTGTCAGCGTGGTCTGTCACCGCGCAGGACTGCCGGCGTGGTCTGTCGCCGCGCAGGACTGCCAGCGTGGTCTGTCACCGCGCAGGACTGCCGGCGTGGTCTGTCACCGCGCAGGACTGTCGGCGTGGTCTGTCACCGCGCAGGACTGCCGGCGTGGTCTGTCACCGCGCAGGACTGCCGGCGTGGTCTGTCACCGCGCAGGACTGCCGGCGTGGTCTGTCACCGCGCAGGACTGTCGGCGTGGTCTGTCACCGCGCAGGACTGCCGGCGTGGTCTGTCACCGCGCAGGACTGTCGGCGTGGTCTGTCACCGCGCAGGACTGCCGGCGTGGTCTGTCACCGCGCAGGACTGTCGGCGTGGTCTGTCACCGCGCAGGACTGCCGGCGTGGTCTGTCACCGCGCAGGACTGCCGGCGTGGTCTGTCACCGCGCAGGACTGTCGGCGTGGTCTGTCACCGCGCAGGACTGCCGGCGTGGTCTGTCACCGCGCAGGACTGTCAGCGTGGTCTGTCATCGCGCAGGACTGCCAGCGTGGTCTGTCACCGCGCAGGACTGCCAGCGTGGTCTGTCACCGCGCAGGACTGTCAGCGTGGTCTGTCACCGCGCAGGACTGCCAGCGTGGTCTGTCACCGCGCAGGACTGTCAGCGTGGTCTGTCACCGCGCAGGACTGCCGGCGTGGTCTGTCGCCGCGCAGGACTGCCAGCGTGGTCTGTCACCGCGCAGGACTGTCGGCGTGGTCTGTCACCGCGCAGGACTGTCAGCGTGGTCTGTCACCGCGCAGGACTGCCAGCGTGGTCTGTCACCGCGCAGGACTGTCGGCGTGGTCTGTCACCGCGCAGGACTGTCAGCGTGGTCTGTCACCGCGCAGGACTGTCAGCGTGGTCTGACACCGCGCAGGACTGCCAGCATGGTCTGTCACCGCGCAGGACTGCCAGCGTGGTCTGTCACCGCGCAGGACTGTCAGCGTGGTCTGTCGCCGCGCAGGACTGCCAGCGTGGTCTGTCACCGCGCAGGACTGCCAGCGTGGTCTGTCACCGCGCAGGACTGTCAGCGTGGTCTGTCACCGCGCAGGACTGTCAGCGTGGTCTGACACCGCGCAGGACTGTCAGCGTGGTCTGTCACCGCGCAGGACTGCCGGCGTGGTCTGACACCGCGCAGGACTGTCAGCGTGGTCTGTCGCCGCGCAGGACTGTCAGCGTGGTCTGTCACCGCGCAGGACTGCCAGCGTGGTCTGTCACCGCGCAGGACTGCCAGCGTGGTCTGTCACCGCGCAGGACTGTCGGCGTGGTCTGTCACCGCGCAGGACTGCCGGCGTGGTCTGTCACCGCGCAGGACTGCCGGCGTGGTTTGTCACCGCGCAGGACTGCCAGCGTGGTCTGTCACCGCGCAGGACTGCCAGCGTGGTCTGTAACCGCGCAGGACTGTCAGCGTGGTCTGTCACCGCGCAGGACTGCCAGCGTGGTCTGTCACCGCGCAGGACTGCCGGCGTGGTCTGTCACCGCGCAGGACTGTCAGCGTGGTCTGTCACCGCGCAGGACTGTCAGCGTGGTCTGTCACCGCGCAGGACTGCCAGCGTGGTCTGTCACCGCGCAGGATTGCCGGCGTGGTCTGTCACCGAGCAGGACTGCCAGCGTGGTCTGTCACCGCGCAGGACTGCCAGCGTGGTCTGACACCGCGCAGGACTGCCAGCGTGGTCTGACACCGCGCAGGACTGTCAGCGTGGTCTGTCAGGGCGCAGGACTGCCAGCGTGGTCTGTCACCGCGCAGGACTGTCAGCGTGGTCTGTCAGGGCGCAGGACTGCCAGCGTGGTTTGTCACCGCGCAGGACTGTCAGCGTGGTCTGTCACCGCGCAGGACTGCCAGCGTGGTCTGTCACCGCGCAGGACTGTCAGCGTGGTCTGTCGCCGCGCAGGACTGCCAGCGTGGTCTGTCGCCGCGCAGGACTGCCAGCGTGGTCTGTCACCGCGCAGGACTGTCAGCGTGGTCTGTCACCGCGCAGGACTGCCAGCGTGGTCTGTCACCGCGCAGGACTGTCAGCGTGGTCTGTCACCGCGCAGGACTGCCAGCGTGGTCTGTCACCGCGCAGGACTGTCAGCGTGGTCTGTCACCGCGCAGGACTGTCAGCGTGGTCTGTCACCGCGCAGGACTGTCAGCGTGGTCTGTCACCGCGCAGGACTGTCAGCGTGGTCTGTCACCGCGCAGGACTGCCAGCGTGGTCTGTCACCGCGCAGGACTGCCAGCGTGGTCTGTCACCGCGCAGGACTGTCAGCGTGGTCTGTCGCCGCGCAGGACTGCCAGCGTGGTCTGTCACCGCGCAGGACTGTCAGCGTGGTCTGTCACCGCGCAGGACTGTCAGCGTGGTCTGTCACCGCGCAGGACTGCCAGCGTGGTCTGTCACCGCGCAGGACTGCCAGCGTGGTCTGTCACCGCGCAGGACTGCCAGCGTGGTCTGTCACCGCGCAGGACTGTCAGCGTGGTCTGTCACCGCGCAGGACTGTCAGCGTGGTCTGTCACCGCGCAGGACTGTCAGCGTGGTCTGTCACCGCGCAGGACTGTCAGCGTGGTCTGTCACCGCGCAGGACTGTCAGCGTGGTCTGTCACCGCGCAGGACTGTCAGCGTGGTCTGACACCGCGCAGGACTGCCAGCGTGGTCTGACACCGCGCAGGACTGTCGGCGTGGTCTGTCACCGCGCAGGACTGTAAGCGTGGTCTGTCACCGCGCAGGACTGCCAGCGTGGTCTGACACCGCGCAGGACTGCCGGCGTGGTCTGTCACCGCGCAGGACTGCCAGCGTGGTCTGACACCGCGCAGGACTGCCAGCGTGGTCTGACACCGCGCAGGACTGTCAGCGTGGTCTGTCGCCGCGCAGGACTGCCAGCGTGGTCTGTCACCGCACAGGACTGCCGGCGTGGTCTGTCAGGGCGCAGGACTGCCAGCGTGGTCTGTCGCCGCGCAGGACTGTCAGCGTGGTCTGTCACCGCGCAGGACTGTCAGCGTGGTCTGTCACCGCGCAGGACTGTCAGCGTGGTCTGTCACCGCGCAGGACTGTCAGCGTGGTCTGTCACCGCGCAGGACTGTCAGCGTGGTCTGTCACCGCGCAGGACTGCCGGCGTGGTCTGTCACCGCACAGGACTGTCAGCGTGGTCTGTCACCGCACAGGACTGCCAGCGTGGTCTGTCACCGCGCAGGACTGCCAGCGTGGTCTGTCACCGCGCAGGACTGCCAGCGTGGTCTGTCACCGCGCAGGACTGCCAGCGTGGTCTGGCACCGCGCAGGACTGCCAGCGTGGTCTGTCACCGCGCAGGACTGCCAGCGTGGTCTGACACCGCGCAGGACTGCCAGCGTGGTCTGACACCGCGCAGGACTGTCGGCGTGGTCTGTCACCGCGCAGGACTGTCAGCGTGGTCTGTCACCGCGCAGGACTGTCGGCGTGGTCTGTCACCGCGCAGGACTGTCAGCGTGGTCTGTCACCGCGCAGGACTGCCGGCGTGGTCTGTCACCGCGCAGGACTGCCGGCGTGGTCTGTCACCGCGCAGGACTGTCGGCGTGGTCTGTCACCGCGCAGGACTGCCGGCGTGGTCTGTCACCGCGCAGGACTGTCAGCGTGGTCTGTCACCGCGCAGGACTGTCAGCGTGGTCTGTCACCGCGCAGGACTGTCAGCGTGGTCTGTCACCGCGCAGGACTGTCGGCGTGGTCTGTCACCGCGCAGGACTGCCAGCGTGGTCTGTCACCGCGCAGGACTGCCAGCGTGGTCTGTCACCGCGCAGGACTGCCAGCGTGGTCTGGCACCGCGCAGGACTGCCAGCGTGGTCTGTCACCGCGCAGGACTGCCAGCGTGGTCTGACACCGCGCAGGACTGCCAGCGTGGTCTGTCACCGCGCAGGACTGTCAGCGTGGTCTGTCACCGCGCAGGACTGCCAGCGTGGTCTGTCACCGCGCAGGACTGTCAGCGTGGTCTGTCACCGCGCAGGACTGTCAGCGTGGTCTGTCACCGCGCAGGACTGCCAGCGTGGTCTGTCACCGCACAGGACTGTCAGCGTGGTCTGTCACCGCGCAGGACTGTCGGCGTGGTCTGTCACCGCGCAGGACTGTCAGCGTGGTCTGTCACCGCGCAGGACTGCCGGCGTGGTCTGTCACCGCGCAGGACTGCCGGCGTGGTCTGTCACCGCGCAGGACTGTCGGCGTGGTCTGTCACCGCGCAGGACTGCCGGCGTGGTCTGTCACCGCGCAGGACTGTCAGCGTGGTCTGTCACCGCGCAGGACTGTCAGCGTGGTCTGTCACCGCGCAGGACTGTCAGCGTGGTCTGTCACCGCGCAGGACTGTCGGCGTGGTCTGTCACCGCGCAGGACTGCCAGCGTGGTCTGTCACCGCGCAGGACTGCCAGCGTGGTCTGTCACCGCGCAGGACTGTCAGCGTGGTCTGTCACCGCGCAGGACTGTCAGCGTGGTCTGTCACCGCGCAGGACTGTCAGCGTGGTCTGTCACCGCGCAGGACTGTCAGCGTGGTCTGTCACCGCGCAGGACTGTCGGCGTGGTCTGTCACCGCGCAGGACTGCCGCGTGGTCTGTCACCGCGCAGGACTGCCAGCGTGGTCTGTCACCGCGCAGGACTGTCAGCGTGGTCTGTCACCGCGCAGGACTGTCAGCGTGGTCTGTCACCGCGCAGGACTGTCAGCGTGGTCTGTCACCGCGCAGGACTGTCAGCGTGGTCTGTCACCGCGCAGGACTGTCAGCGTGGTCTGTCACCGCGCAGGACTGCCAGCGTGGTCTGTCACCGCGCAGGACTGTCAGCGTGGTCTGTCACCGCGCAGGACTGCCAGCGTGGTCTGTCACCGCGCAGGACTGTCGGCGTGGTCTGTCACCGCGCAGGACTGTCAGCGTGGTCTGTCACCGCGCAGGACTGTCGGCGTGGTCTGTCACCGCGCAGGACTGTCGGCGTGGTCTGTCGCCGCGCAGCACTGTCGGCGTGGTCTGTCACCGCGCAGGACTGTCGGCGTGGTCTGTCGCCGCGCAGGACTGCCAGCGTGGTCTGTCACCGCGCAGGACTGTCAGCGGGGTGTCACCGCGCAGGACTGCCAGCGTGGTCTGTCACCGCGCAGGACTGTCGGCGTGGTCTGTAACCGCGCAGGACAGCCGGCGTGGTCTGTCACCGCGCAGGACTGTCGGCGTGGTCTGTCACCGCGCAGGACTGCCGGCGTGGTCGTCACCGCGCAGGACTGCCGGCGTGGTCTGTCACCGCGCAGGACTGTCAGCGTGGTCTGTCACCGCGCAGGACTGTCAGCGTGGTTCTGTCACCTCCCAGGACAGCCGGCGTGGTCTGTCACCGCGCAGGACTGTCGGCGTGGTCTGTCACCGCGCAGGACTGTCAGCGTGGTCTGTCACCGCGCAGGACTGTCAGCGTGGTTCTGTCACCTCCCAGGACAGCCGGCGTGGTCTGTCACCGCGCAGGACTGTCGGCGTGGTCTGTCACCGCGCAGGACTGCCAGCGTGGTCTGTCACCGCGCAGGACTGCCAGCGTGGTCTGTCACCGCGCAGGACTGCCAGCGTGGTCTGTCACCGCGCAGGACTGCCAGCGTGGTCTGTCGCCGCGCAGGACTGTCAGCGTGGTCTGTCACCGCGCAGGACAGCCGGCGTGGTCTGTCACCGCGCAGGACTGTCGGCGTGATCTGTCACCGCGCAGGACAGCCGGCGTGGTCTGTCACCGCGCAGGACTGTCGGCGTGGTCTGTCACGGCGCAGGACTGCCGGCGTGGTCGTCACCGCGCAGGACTGCCGGCGTGGTCTGTCACCGCGCAGGACTGCCAGCGTGGTCTGTCGCCGCGCAGGACTGCCAGCGTGGTCTGTCACCGCGCAGGACTGTCAGCGTGGTCTGTCACCGCGCAGGACTGTCAGCGTGGTCTGTCGCCGCGCAGGACTGCCAGCGTGTTCTGTCACCGCGCAGGACTGTCAGCGTGGTCTGTCGCCGCGCAGGACTGTCAGCGTGGTCTGTCACCGCGCAGGACTGCCGGCGTGGTCTGTCACCGCGCAGGACTGCCAGCGTGGTCTGTCACCGCGCAGGACTGTCAGCGTGGTCTGTCACCGCGCAGGACTGCCAGCGTGGTCTGTCACCGCGCAGTACTACCAGCGTGGTCTGTCACCGCGCAGGACTGCCGGCGTGGTCTGTCACCGCGCAGGACTGCCAGCGTGGTCTGTCACCGCGCAGGACTGCCAGCGTGGTCTGTCACCGCGCAGTACTACCAGCGTGGTCTGTCACCGCGCAGGACTGCCGGCGTGGTCTGTCACCGCGCAGGACTGCCAGCGTGGTCTGTCACCGCGCAGGACTGTCAGCGTGGTCTGTCACCGCGCAGGACTGCCAGCGTGGTCTGTCACCGCGCAGTACTACCAGCGTGGTCTGTCACCGCGCAGGACTGCCAGCGTGGTCTGTCACCGCGCAGGACTGCCAGCGTGGTCTGTCACCGCGCAGGACTGCCAGCGTGGTCTGTCACCGCGCAGGACTGTCAGCGTGGTCTGTCACCGCGCAGGACTGTCAGCGTGGTCACCGCACAGGACTGTCAGCGTGGTCTGTCACCGCGCAGGACTGTCAGCGTGGTCTGTCACCGCGCGGGACTGCCAGCGTGGTCTGTCACCGCGCGGGACTGCCAGCGTGGTCTGTCGCCGCGCAGGACTGCCGGCGTGGTCTGTCACCGCGCAGGACTGCCAGCGTGGTCTGTCACCGCGCAGTACTACCAGCGTGGTCTGTCACCGCGCAGGACTGCCAGCGTGGTCTGTCACCGCGCAGTACTACCAGCGTGGTCTGTCACCGCGCAGGACTGCCAGCGTGGTCTGTCACCGCGCAGGACTGTCAGCGTGGTCTGTCACCGCGCAGGACTGTCAGCGTGGTCTGTCACCGCGCGGGACTGCCAGCGTGGTCTGTCGCCGCGCAGGACTGCCAGCGTGGTCTGTCACCGCGCAGTACTACCAGCGTGGTCTGTCACCGCGCAGGATTGCCAGCGTGGTCTGTCACCGCGCAGGACTGCCAGCGTGGTCTGTCACCGCGCAGTACTACCAGCGTGGTCTGTCACCGCGCAGGACTGTCAGCGTGGTCTGTCGCCGCGCAGGACTGCCAGCGTGGTCTGTCACCGCGCAGTACTACCAGCGTGGTCTGTCACCGCGCAGGACTGTCAGCGTGGTCTGTCACCGCGCAGGACAGCCGGCGTGGTCTGTCACCGCGCAGGACTGTCAGCGTGGTCTGTCACCGCGCAGGACTGTCAGCGTGGTCTGTCACCGCGCAGGACTGTCGGCGTGGTCTGTCACCGCGCAGGACTGCCAGCGTGGTCTGTCACCGCGCAGGACAGCCGGCGTGGTCTGTCACCGCGCAGGACTGTCAGCGTGGTCTGTCACCGCGCAGGACTGTCGGCGTGGTCTGTCACCGCGCAGGACTGTCAGCGTGGTCTGTCACCGCGCAGGACAGCCGGCGTGGTCTGTCACCGCGCAGGACTGCCGGCGTGGTCTGTCACCGCGCAGGACTGTCGGCGTGGTCTGTCACCGCGCAGGACTGCCAGCGTGGTCTGTCACCGCGCAGGACAGCCGGCGTGGTCTGTCACCGCGCAGGACTGTCAGCGTGGTCTGTCACCGCGCAGGACTGTCAGCGTGGTCTGTCACCGCGCAGGACAGCCGGCGTGGTCTGTCACCGCGCAGGACTGTCAGCGTGGTCTGTCACCGCGCAGGACTGCCAGCGTGGTCTGTCACCGCGCAGGACTGCCAGCGTGGTCTGTCACCGCGCAGGACAGCCAGCGTGGTCTGTCACCGCGCAGGACTGCCAGCGTGGTCTGTCGCCGCGCAGGACTGCCAGCGTGGTCTGTCACCGCGCAGGACTGCCAGCGTGGTCTGTCACCGCGCAGGACTGTCAGCGTGGTGTCACCGCGCAGGACAGCCGGCGTGGTCTGTCACCGCGCAGGACTGTCGGCGTGGTCTGTCACCGCGCAGGACAGCCGGCGTGGTCGTCACCGCGCAGGACTGCCGGCGTGGTCTGTCACCGCGCAGGACTGCCAGCGTGGTCTGTCACCGCGCAGGACTGCCAGCGTGGTCTGTCACCGCGCAGGACTGCCAGCGTGGTCTGTCACCGCGCAGGACTGCCGGCGTGGTCTGTCACCGCGCGGGACTGCCGGCGTGGTCTGTCACCGCGCGGGACTGCCGGCGTGGTTTGTCACCGCGCAGGACTGCCAGCGTGGTCTGTCACCGCGCAGGACTGCCAGCGTGGTCTGTCACCGCGCAGGACTGCCAGCGTGGTCTGTCACCGCGCAGGGCTGCCAGCGTGGTCTGTCACCGCGCAGGACTGCCAGCGTGGTCTGACACCGCGCAGGACTGCCAGCGTGGTCTGTCACCGCGCAGGACAGCCGGCGTGGTCTGTCACCGCGCAGGACTGTCGGCGTGGTCTGTCACCACGCAGGACTGCCAGTGTGGTCTGTCACCGCGCAGGACTGCCAGTGTGGTCTGTCACCGCGCAAGACTGTCGGCGTGGTCTGACACCGCGCAGGACTGTCAGCGTGGTCTGTCACCGCGCAGGACTGCCGGCGTGGTCTGTCACCGCGCAGGACTGCCAGCGTGGTCTGTCACCGCGCAGGACTGCCAGCGTGGTCTGTCACCGCGCAGGACAGCCAGCGTGGTCTGTCACCGCGCAGGACTGCCAGCGTGGTCTGTCACCGCGCAGGACAGCCGGCGTGGTCTGTCACCGCGCAGGACTGTCAGCGTGGTCTGTCACCGCGCAGGACTGTCAGCGTGGTCTGTCACCGCGCAGGACTGTCAGCGTGGTCTGTCACCGCGCAGGACTGTCAGCGTGGTCTGTCACCGCGCAGGACTGCCAGCGTGGTCTGGCACCGCGCAGGACAGCCGGCGTGGTCTGTCACCGCGCAGGACTGTCGGCGTGGTCTGTCACCGCGCAGGACTGCCGGCGTGGTCTGGCACCGCGCAGGACTGTCGGCGTGGTCTGTCACCGCGCAGGACTGCCAGCGTGGTCTGTCACCGCGCAGGACAGCCGGCGTGGTCTGTCACCGCGCAGGACTGCCAGCGTGGTCTGTCACCGCGCAGGACTGTCAGCGTGGTCTGTCACTGCGCAGGACTGCCAGCGTGGTCTGTCACCGCGCAGGACTGTCAGCGTGGTCTGTCACCGCGCAGGACTGCCAGCGTGGTCTGTCACCGCGCAGGACCGTCAGCGTGGCCTGTCACCGCGCAGGACAGCCGGCGTGGTCTGTCACCGCGCAGGACTGTCAGCGTGGTCTGTCACCGCGCAGGACATCCGGCGTGGTCTGTCACCGCGCAGGACTGTCAGCGTGGTCTGTCACCGCGCAGGACTGCCGGCGAGGTCTGTCACCGCGCAGGACTGTCAGCGTGGTCTGTCACCGCGCAGGACAGCCGGCGTGGTCTGTCACCGCGCAGGACAGCCGGCGTGGTCTGTCACCGCGCAGGACTGTCAGCGTGGTCTGTCACCGCGCAGGACAGCCGGCGTGGTCTGTCACCGCGCAGGACTGCCAGCGTGGTCTGTCACCGCGCAGGACAGCCGGCATGGTCTGTCACCGCGCAGGACAGCCGGCGTGGTCTGTCACCGCGCAGGACTGTCAGCGTGGTCTGTCACCGCGCAGGACTGCCAGCGTGGTCTGTCACCGCGCAGGACTGCCAGCGTGGTCTGTCACCGCGCAGGACTGCCAGCGTGGTCTGTCGCCGCGCAGGACTGCCAGCGTGGTCTGTCACCGCGCAGGACTGTCAGCGTGGTGTCACCGCGCAGGACAGCCGGCGTGGTCTGTCACTGCGCAGGACTGTCGGCGTGGTCTGTCACCGCGCAGGACAGCCGGCGTGGTCTGTCACCGCGCAGGACTGTCGGCGTGGTCTGTCACCGCGCAGGACTGCCGGCGTGGTCGTCACCGCGCAGGACTGCCGGCGTGGTCTGTCACCGCGCAGGACTGCCAGCGTGGTCTGTCACCGCGCAGTACTGCCAGCGTGGTCTGTCACCGCGCAGGACTGCCAGCGTGGTCTGTCACCGCGCAGGACTGTCGGCGTGGTCTGTCACCGCGCAGGACTGCCGGCGTGGTCTGTCACCGCGCAGGACTGCCAGCATGGTCTGTCACCGCGCAGGACAGCCGCCGTGGTCTGTCACCGCGCAGGACTGTCAGCGTGGTCTGTCACCGCGCAGGACTGTCAGCGTGGTCTGTCACCGCGCAGGACTGTCGGCGTGGTCTGTCACCGCGCAGGACTGCCAGCGTGGTCTGTCACCGCGCAGGACTGTCAGCGTGGTCTGTCACCGCGCAGGACTGTCGGCGTGGTCTGTCACCGCGCAGGACTGTCAGCGTGGTCTGTCACCGCGCAGGACTGCCAGCGTGGTCTGTCACCGCGCAGGACTGTCAGCGTGGTCTGTCACCGCGCAGGACTGTCGGCGTGGTCTGTCACCGCGCAGGACTGTCAGCGTGGTCTGTCACCGCGCAGGACAGCCGGCGTGGTCTGTCACCGCGCAGGACTGCCGGCGTGGTCTGTCACCGTGCAGGACTGTCGGCGTGGTCTGTCACCGCGCGGGACTGCCAGCGTGGTCTGTCACCGCGCAGGACAGCCGGCGTGGTCTGTCACCGCGCAGGACTGTCAGCGTGGTCTGTCACCGCGCAGGACTGTCAGCGTGGTCTGTCACCGCGCAGGACAGCCGGCGTGGTCTGTCACCGCGCAGGACTGCCAGCGTGGTCTGTCACCGCGCAGGACTGTCGGCGTGGTCTGTCACCGCGCAGGACTGCCGGCGTGGTCTGTCACCGCGCAGGACAGCCGGCGTGGTCTGTCACCGCGCAGGACTGCCAGCGTGGTCTGTCACCGCGCAGGACTGCCGGCGTGGTCTGTCACCGCGCAGGACTGTCAGCGTGGTCTGTCACCGCGCAGGACTGCCAGCGTGGTCTGTCACCGCGCAGGACTGTCAGCGTGGTCTGTCACCGCGCAGGACTGTCAGCGTGGTCTGTCACCGCGCAGGACTGCCAGCGTGGTCTGTCACCGCGCAGGACTGCCAGCGTGGTCTGTCACCGCGCAGGACTGTCAGCGTGGTCTGTCACCGCGCAGGACTGCCAGCGTGGTCTGTCACCGCGCAGGACTGTCGGCGTGGTCTGTCACCGCGCAGGACTGCCGGCGTGGTCTGTCACCGCGCAGGACTGCCAGCATGGTCTGTCACCGCGCAGGACAGCCGGCGTGGTCTGTCACCGCGCAGGACTGTCAGCGTGGTCTGTCACCGCGCAGGACTGTCAGCGTGGTCTGTCACCGCGCAGGACTGTCGGCGTGGTCTGTCACCGCGCAGGACTGCCAGCGTGGTCTGTCACCGCGCAGGACTGTCAGCGTGGTCTGTCACCGCGCAGGACTGTCAGCGTGGTCTGTCACCGCGCAGGACTGTCAGCGTGGTCTGTCACCGCGCAGGACTGCCAGCGTGGTCTGTCACCGCGCAGGACTGCCAGCGTGGTCTGTCACCGCGCAGGACTGTCAGCGTGGTCTGTCACCGCGCAGGACTGTCAGCGTGGTCTGTCACCGCGCAGGACTGCCAGCGTGGTCTGTCACCGCGCAGGACTGCCAGCGTGGTCTGTCACCGCGCAGGACTGCCAGCGTGGTCTGTCACCGCGCAGGACTGTCAGCGTGGTCTGTCACCGCGCAGGACTGTCAGCGTGGTCTGTCACCGCGCAGGACTGCCAGCGTGGTCTGTCACCGCGCAGGACTGCCAGCGTGGTCTGTCACCGCGCAGGACTGTCAGCGTGGTCTGTCACCGCGCAGGACTGTCAGCGTGGTCTGTCACCGCGCAGGACTGTCAGCGTGGTCTGACACCGCGCAGGACTGCCAGCGTGGTCTGACACCGCGCAGGACTGTCGGCGTGGTCTGTCACCGCGCAGGACTGTAAGCGTGGTCTGTCACCGCGCAGGACTGCCAGCGTGGTCTGACACCGCGCAGGACTGCCGGCGTGGTCTGTCACCGCGCAGGACTGCCAGCGTGGTCTGACACCGCGCAGGACTGCCAGCGTGGTCTGACACCGCGCAGGACTGTCAGCGTGGTCTGTCGCCGCGCAGGACTGCCAGCGTGGTCTGTCACCGCACAGGACTGCCGGCGTGGTCTGTCACCGCGCAGGACTGTCGGCGTGGTCTGTCACCGCGCAGGACTGTCAGCGTGGTCTGTCAGGGCGCAGGACTGCCAGCGTGGTCTGTCGCCGCGCAGGACTGTCAGCGTGGTCTGTCACCGCGCAGGACTGTCAGCGTGGTCTGTCACCGCGCAGGACTGTCAGCGTGGTCTGTCACCGCGCAGGACTGTCAGCGTGGTCTGTCACCGCGCAGTACTGCCAGCGTGGTCTGTCACCGCGCAGGACAGCCGGCGTGGTCTGTCACCGCGCAGGACTGTCAGCGTGGTCTGTCACCGCGCAGGACAGCCGGCGTGGTCTGTCACCGCGCAGGACTGTCAGCGTGGTCTGTCACCGCGCAGGACTGTCAGCGTGGTCTGTCACCGCGCAGGACAGCCGGCGTGGTCTGTCACCGCGCGGGACAGCCGGCGTGGTCTGTCACCGCGCAGGACTGCCAGCGTGGTCTGTCACCGCGCAGGACTGTCAGCGTGGTCTGTCACCGCGCAGGACAGCCGGCGTGGTCTGTCACCGCGCAGGACTGTCAGCGTGGTCTGTCACCGCGCAGGACTGCCAGCGTGGTCTGTCACCGCGCAGGACTGCCAGCGTGGTCTGTCACCGCGCAGGACAGCCAGCGTGGTCTGTCACCGCGCAGGACTGCCAGCGTGGTCTGTCGCCGCGCAGGACTGCCAGCGTGGTCTGTCACCGCGCAGGACTGCCAGCGTGGTCTGTCACCGCGCAGGACTGTCAGCGTGGTGTCACCGCGCAGGACAGCCGGCGTGGTCTGTCACCGCGCAGGACTGTCGGCGTGGTCTGTCACCGCGCAGGACAGCCGGCGTCGTCGTCACCGCGCATGACTGCCAGCGTGGTCTGTCACCGCGCAGGACTGCCGGCGTGGTCTGTCACCGCGCGGGACTGTCGGCGTGGTCTGTCACCGCGCAGGACAGCCGGCGTGGTCGTCACCGCGCAGGACTGTCGCCGTGGTCTGTCACCGCGCAGGACAGCCGGCGTGGTCTGTCACCGCGCGGGACTGCCGGCGTGGTCTGTCACCGCGCGGGACTGCCGGCGTGGTTTGTCACCGCGCAGGACTGCCAGCGTGGTCTGTTACCGCGCAGGACTGCCAGCGTGGTCTGTCACCGCGCAGGACTGCCAGCGTGGTCTGTCACCGCGCAGGGCTGCCAGCGTGGTCTGTCACCGCGCAGGACTGCCAGCGTGGTCTGACACCGCGCAGGACTGCCAGCGTGGTCGGTCACCGCGCAGGACTGCCAGCGTGGTCTGTCACCGCGCAGGACTGTCGGCGTGGTCTGACACCGCGCAGGACTGCCGGCGTGGTCTGTCACCGCGCAGGACTGCCAGCGTGGTCTGTCACCGCGCAGGACTGCCAGCGTGGTCTGTCACCGCGCAGGACTGTCGGCGTGGTCTGACACCGCGCAGGACTGCCAGCGTGGTCTGTCACCGCGCAGGACTGCCAGCGTGGTCTGTCACCGCGCAGGACTGTCAGCGTGGTCTGTCACCGCGCAGGATTGTCGGCGTGGTCTGTCACCGCGCAGGACTGTCGGCGTGGTCTGACACCGCGCAGGACTGCCGGCGTGGTCTGTCACCGCGCAGGACTGCCAGCGTGGTCTGTCACCGCGCAGGACTGCCAGCGTGGTCTGTCACCGCGCAGGACTGTCGGCGTGGTCTGACACCGCGCAGGACTGCCAGCGTGGTCTGTCACCGCGCAGGACTGCCAGCGTGGTCTGTCACCGCGCAGGACTGTCGGCGTGGTCTGACACCGCGCAGGACTGCCGGCGTGGTCTGTCACCGCGCAGGACTGCCAGCGTGGTCTGTCACCGCGCAGGACTGCCAGCGTGGTCTGTCACCGCGCAGGACTGTCGGCGTGGTCTGACACCGCGCAGGACTGCCAGCGTGGTCTGTCACCGCGCAGGACTGCCAGCGTGGTCTGTCACCGCGCAGGACTGCCAGCGTGGTCTGTCACCGCGCAGGACTGCCAGCGTGGTCTGTCACCGCGCAGGTCTGCCAGCGTGGTCTGTCACCGCGCAGGACTGACAGCGTGGTCTGTCACCGCGCAGGACTGCCAGCGTGGTCTGTCACCGCGCAGGACAGCCGGCGTGGTCTGTCACCGCGCAGGACTGTCAGCGTGGTCTGTCACCGCGCAGGACTGTCAGCGTGGTCTGTCACCGCGCAGGACTGTCAGCGTGGTCTGTCACCGCGCAGGACTGTCAGCGTGGTCTGTCACCGCGCAGGACTGCCAGCGTGGTCTGGCACCGCGCAGGACAGCCGGCGTGGTCTGTCACCGCGCAGGACTGCCGGCGTGGTCTGGCACCGCGCAGGACTGTCGGCGTGGTCTGTCACCGTGCAGGACTGCCAGCGTGGTCTGTCACCGCGCAGGACAGCCGGCGTGGTCTGTCACCGCGCAGGACTGCCAGCGTGGTCTGTCACCGCGCAGGACTGTCAGCGTGGTCTGTCACCGCGCAGGACTGCCAGCGTGGTCTGTCACCGCGCAGGACTGTCAGCGTGGTCTGTCACCGCGCAGGACTGCCAGCGTGGTCTGTCACCGCGCAGGACCGTCAGCGTGGCCTGTCACCGCGCAGGACAGCCGGCGTGGTCTGTCACCGCGCAGGACTGTCAGCGTGGTCTGTCACCGCGCAGGACTGTCGGCGTGGTCTGTCACCGCGCAGGACAGCCGGCGTGGTCGTCACCGCGCAGGACTGTCGGCGTGGTCTGTCACCGCGCAGGACAGCCGGCGTGGTCTGTCACCGCGCGGGACTGCCGGCGTGGTTTGTCACCGCGCAGGACTGCCAGCGTGGTCTGTTACCGCGCAGGACTGCCGGCGTGGTCTGTTACCGCGCAGGACTGCCAGCGTGGTCTGTCACCGCGCAGGACTGCCAGCGTGGTCTGTCACCGCGCAGGGCTGCCAGCGTGGTCTGTCACCGCGCAGGACTGCCAGCGTGGTCTGACACCGCGCAGGACTGCCAGCGTGGTCTGTCACCGCGCAGGACAGCCGGCGTGGTCTGTCACCGCGCAGGACTGTCGGCGTGGTCTGTCACCGCGCAGGACTGCCAGCGTGGTCGGTCACCGCGCAGGACTGCCAGCGTGGTCTGTCACCGCGCAGGACTGTCGGCGTGGTCTGACACCGCGCAGGACTGCCGGCGTGGTCTGTCACCGCGCAGGACTGCCAGCGTGGTCTGTCACCGCGCAGGACTGCCAGCGTGGTCTGTCACCGCGCAGGACTGTCGGCGTGGTCTGACACCGCGCAGGACTGCCAGCGTGGTCTGTCACCGCGCAGGACTGCCAGCGTGGTCTGTCACCGCGCAGGACTGTCAGCGTGGTCTGTCACCGCGCAGGACTGTCAGCGTGGTCTGTCGCCGCGCAGGACTTCCAGCGTGGTCTGTCACCGCGCAGGACTGCCGGCGTGGTCTGTCACCGCGCAGGACTGCCAGCGTGGTCTGTCACCGCGCAGGTCTGCCAGCGTGGTCTGTCACCGCGCAGGACTGACAGCGTGGTCTGTCACCGCGCAGGACTGCCAGCGTGGTCTGTCACCGCGCAGGACTGTCAGCGTGGTCTGTCACCGCGCAGGACTGTCAGCGTGGTCTGTCACCGCGCAGGACTGTCAGCGTGGTCTGTCACCGCGCAGGACTGTCAGCGTGGTCTGTCACCGCGCAGGACTGCCAGCGTGGTCTGGCACCGCGCAGGACAGCCGGCGTGGTCTGTCACCGCGCAGGACTGCCAGCGTGGTCTGTCACCGCGCAGGACTGTCAGCGTGGTCTGTCACCGCGCAGGACTGCCAGCGTGGTCTGTCACCGCGCAGGACCGTCAGCGTGGCCTGTCACCGCGCAGGACAGCCGGCGTGGTCTGTCACCGCGCAGGACTGTCAGCGTGGTCTGTCACCGCGCAGGACATCCGGCGTGGTCTGTCACCGCGCAGGACTGTCAGCGTGGTCTGTCACCGCGCAGGACTGCCGGCGAGGTCTGTCACCGCGCAGGACTGTCAGCGTGGTCTGTCACCGCGCAGGACAGCCGGCGTGGTCTGTCACCGCGCAGGACAGCCGGCGTGGTCTGTCACCGCGCAGGACTGTCAGCGTGGTCTGTCACCGCGCAGGACAGCCGGCGTGGTCTGTCACCGCGCAGGACTGCCAGCGTGGTCTGTCACCGCGCAGGACTGCCAGCGTGGTCTGTCACCGCGCAGGACTGTCAGCGTGGTCTGTCACCGCGCAGGACTGTCAGCGTGGTCTGTCACCGCGCAGGACTGCCAGCGTGGTCTGTCACCGCGCAGGACTGCCAGCGTGGTCTGTCACCGCGCAGGACTGCCAGCGTGGTCTGTCACCGCGCAGGACTGCCAGCGTGGTCTGTCACCGCGCAGGACTGCCAGCGTGGTCTGTCACCGCGCAGGACTGCCAGCGTGGTCTGTCACCGCGCAGGACTGCCAGCGTGGTCTGTCATCGCGCAGGACTGTCAGCGTGGTCTGTCACCGCGCAGGACTGCCGGCGTGGTCGTCACCGCGCAGGACTGCCGGCGTGGTCTGTCACCGCGCAGGACTGCCAGCGTGGTCTGTCACCGCGCAGGACTGCCAGCGTGGTCTGTCACCGCGCAGGACTGCCAGCGTGGTCTGTCACCGCACAGGACTGCCGGCGTGGTCTGTCACCGCGCAGGACTGCCAGCGTGGTCTGTCACCGCGCAGGACTGCCGGCGGGGTCTGTCACCGCGCAGGACTGCTGGCGTGGTCTGTCACCGCGCAGGACTGCCAGCGTGGTCTGTCACCGCGCAGGACTGCCAGCGTGGTCTGTCACCGCGCAGGACTGCCAGCGTGGTCTGTCACCGCGCAGGACTGCCAGCGTGGTCTGTCACCGCGCAGGACTGTCAGCGTGGTCTGTCACCGCGCGGGACTGCCAGCGTGGTCTGTCACCGCGCGGGACTGCCAGCGTGGTCTGTCACCGCGCAGGACTGTCAGCGTGGCCTGTCACCGCACAGGACTGCCGGCGTGGTCTGTCACCGCGCAGGACTGCCAGCGTGGTCTGTCACCGCGCAGGACTGCCGGCGTGTTCTGTCACCGCGCAGGACTGTCAGCGTGGTCTGTCACCGCGCAGGACTGCCAGCGTGGTCTGTCACCGCGCAGGACTGTCAGCGTGGTCTGTCACCGCGCAGGACTGCCAGCGTGGTCTGTCACCGCGCAGGACTGTCAGCGTGGCCTGTCACCGCGCAGGACTGTCAGCGTGGTCTGTCGCCGCGCAGGACTGTCAGCGTGGTCTGTCACCGCGCAGGACTGCCAGCGTGGTCTGTCACCGCGCAGGACTGTCAGCGTGGTCTGTCACCGCGCAGGACTGTCAACGTGGTCTGACACCGCGCAGGACAGCCAGCGTGGTCTGTCACCGCGCAGGACTGCCGGCGTGGTCTGTCACCGCGCAGGACTGTCAGCGTGGTCTGTCACCGCGCAGGACTGCCAGCGTGGTCTGTCGCCGCGCAGGACTGCCAGCGTGGTCTGTCACCGCGCAGGACTGTCGGCGTGGTCTGTCACCGCGCAGGACTGCCAGCGTGGTCTGTCACCGCGCCGGACTGTCAGCGTGGTCTGTCGCCGCGCAGGACTGCCAGCGTGGTCTGTCACCGCGCAGGACTGTCGGCGTGGTCTGTCACCGCGCAGGACTGTCAGCGTGGTCTGTCACCGCGCAGGACTGTCAGCGTGGTCTGTCACCGCGCAGGACTGCCAGCGTGGTCTGTCGCCGCGCAGGACTGCCAGCGTGGTCTGTCACCGCGCAGGACTGTCGGCGTGGTCTGTCACCGCGCAGGACTGTCAGCGTGGTCTGTCGCCGCGCAGGACTGCCAGCGTGGTCTGTCACCGCGCAGGACTGCCAGCGTGGTCTGTCGCCGCGCAGGACTGTCGGCGTGGTCTGTCACCGCGCAGGACTGCCAGCGTGGTCTGTCACCGCGCAGGACTGCC
The DNA here is from genome assembly GCF_047496885.1 of Scyliorhinus torazame. Classification (NCBI taxonomy): domain Eukaryota; kingdom Metazoa; phylum Chordata; class Chondrichthyes; order Carcharhiniformes; family Scyliorhinidae; genus Scyliorhinus; species Scyliorhinus torazame. The sequence continues at coordinate 7,875,906 of NC_092712.1, read as the reverse complement.
AGCGTGGTCTGTCACCGCGCAGGACTGCCAGCGTGGTCTGTCACCGCGCAGGACTGCCGGCGTGGTCTGTCACCGCGCAGGACTGCCAGCGTGGTCTGTCACCGCGCAGGACTGCCGGCGTGGTCTGTCACCGCGCAGGACTGCCGGCGTGGTCTGTCACCGCGCAGGACTGTCAGCGTGGTCTGTCACCGCGCAGGACTGCCAGCGTGGTCTGTCACCACGCAGGACTGTCAGCGAGGTCTGTCACCGCGCAGGACTGCCAGCGTGGTCTGACACCGCGCAGGACTGTCAGCGTGGTCTGTCACCGCGCAGGACTGTCAGCGTGGTCTGACACCGCGCAGGACTGCCAGCGTGGTCTGTCGCCGCGCAGGACTGTCAGCGTGGTCTGTCACCGCGCAGGACTGCCAGCGTGGTCTGTCACCGCGCAGGACTGCCAGCGTGGTCTGACACCGCGCAGGACTGCCAGCGTGGTCTGTCGCCGCGCAGGACTGTCAGCGTGGTCTGACACCGCGCAGGACTGCCGGCGTGGTCTGTCACCGCGCAGGACTGTCAGCGTGGTCTGTCACCGCGCAGGATTGCCAGCGTGGTCTGTCACTGCGCAGGACTGTCAGCGTGGTCTGTCACCGCGCAGGACTGCCAGCGTGGTCTGTCGCCGCGCAGGACTGCCAGCGTGGTCTGTCACCGCGCAGGACTGTCAGCGTGGTCTGTCACCGCGCAGGACTGTCAGCGTGGTCTGTCACCGCGCAGGACTGCCAGCGTGGGTCTGTCACCGCGCAGGACTGTCAGCGTGGTCTGTCACCGCGCAGGACTGCCAGCGTGGTCTGTCACCGCGCAGGACTGTCAGCGTGGTCTGTCACCGCGCAGGACTGCCAGCGTGGTCTGTCACCGCGCAGGACTGCCAGCGTGGTCTGTCACCGCGCAGGACAGCCGGCGTGGTCTGACACCGCGCAGGACTGTCAGCGTGGTCTGTCACCGCGCAGGACTGTCAGCGTGGTCTGACACCGCGCAGGACTGTCAGCGTGGTCTGTCACCGCGCAGGACTGTCAGCGTGGTCTGTCACCGCGCAGGACTGTCAGCGTGGTCTGTCACCGCGCAGGACTGTCAGCGTGGTCTGTCACCGCGCAGGACTGTCAGCGTGGTCTGTCACCGCGCAGGACTGCCAGCGTGGTCTGTCACCGCGCAGGACTGCCAGCATGTTGTGTCACCGCGCAGGACTGCCAGCGTGGTCTGTCACCGCGCAGGACTGCCAGCGTGGTCTGTCACCGCGCAGGACTGCCAGCGTGGTCTGTCACCGCGCAGGACTGCCAGCGTGGTCTGTCACCGCGCAGGACTGTCAGCGTGGTCTGTCACCGCGCAGGACTGTCAGCGTGGTCTGTCACCGCGCAGGACTGCCAGCGTGGTCTGTCACCGCGCAGGACTGCCAGCATGTTGTGTCACCGCGCAGGACTGCCAGCGTGGTCTGTCACCGCGCAGGACTGCCAGCGTGGTCTGTCACCGCGCAGGACTGCCAGCGTGGTCTGTCACCGCGCAGGACTGCCAGCGTGGTCTGTCACCGCGCAGGACTGCCAGCGTGGTCTGTCACCGCGCAGGACTGCCAGCGTGGTCTGTCACCGCGCAGGACTGTCAGCGTGGTCTGTCACCGCGCAGGACTGCCAGCGTGGTCTGTCGCCGCGCAGGACTGCCAGCGTGGTCTGTCACCGCGCAGGACTGCCAGCGTGGTCTGTCGCCGCGCAGGACTGCCAGCGTGGTCTGTCACCGCGCAGGACTGCCAGCGTGGTCTGTCACCGCGCAGAACTGCCAGCGTGGTCTGTCACCGCGCAGGACTGCCAGCGTGGTCTGACACCGCGCAGGACTGTCAGCGTGGTCTGTCGCCGCGCAGGACTGCCAGCGTGGTCTGTCACCGCGCAGGACTGTCAGCGTGGTCTGTCACCGCGCAGGACTGCCAGCGTGGTTTGTCACCGCGCAGGACTGTCAGCGTGGTCTGTCGCCGCGCAGGACTGCCAGCGTGGTCTGTCACCGCGCAGGACTGCCAGCGTGGTCTGTCACCGCGCAGGACTGCCAGCGTGGTCTGTCACCGCGCGGGACTGTCAGCGTGGTCTGTCACCGCGCGGGACTGCCAGCGTGGTCTGTCACCGCGCGGGACTGCCAGCGTGGTCTGTCACCGCGCAGGACTGTCAGCGTGGCCTGTCACCGCACAGGACTGCCGGCGTGGTCTGTCACCGCGCAGGACTGCCAGCGTGGTCTGTCACCGCGCAGGACTGCCGGCGTGTTCTGTCACCGCGCAGGACTGTCAGCGTGGTCTGTCACCGCGCAGGACTGCCAGCGTGGTCTGTCACCGCGCAGGACTGCCAGCGTGGTCTGTCACCGCGCAGGACTGTCAGCGTGGCCTGTCACCGCGCAGGACTGTCAGCGTGGTCTGTCGCCGCGCAGGACTGTCAGCGTGGTCTGTCACCGCGCAGGACTGCCAGCGTGGTCTGTCACCGCGCAGGACTGTCAGCGTGGTCTGTCACCGCGCAGGACTGTCAGCGTGGTCTGTCACCGCGCAGGACTGTCAGCGTGGTCTGTCAGGGCGCAGGACTGTCAACGTGGTCTGTCACCGCGCAGGACTGTCAGCGTGGTCTGTCACCGCGCAGGACTGCCGGCGTGGTCTGTCACCGCGCAGGACTGTCGGCGTGGTCTGTCACCGCGCAGGACTGCCGGCGTGGTCTGTCACCGCGCAGGACTGTCAGCGTGGTCTGTCACCGCGCAGGACTGTCAGCGTGGTCTGACACCGCGCAGGACTGCCAGCGTGGTCTGTCGCCGCGCAGGACTGCCAGCGTGGTCTGTCACCGCGCAGGACTGCCAGCGTGGTCTGTCGCCGCGCAGGACTGTCGGCGTGGTCTGTCACCGCGCAGGACTGTCGGCGTGGTCTGTCACCGCGCAGGACTGTCAGCGTGGTCTGTCACCGCGCAGGACTGTCAGCGTGGTCTGTCACCGCGCAGGACTGTCAGCGTGGTCTGTCACCGCGCAGGACTGCCAGCGTGGTCTGTCACCGCGCAGGACTGCCAGCGTGGTCTGTCGCCGCGCAGGACTGTCAGCGTGGTCTGTCGCCGCGCAGGACTGTCAGCGTGGTCTGTCACCGCGCAGGACAGCCGGCGTGGTCTGTCACCGCGCAGGACTGTCAGCGTGGTCTGTCACCGCGCAGGACTGCCGGCGTGGTCTGTCACCGCGCAGGACTGCCGGCGTGGTCTGTCACCGCGCAGGACTGTCAGCGTGGTCTGACACCGCGCAGGACTGTCAGCGTGGTCTGTCACCGCGCAGGACTGTCAGCGTGGTCTGTCGCCGCGCAGGACTGCCAGCGTGGTCTGTCACCGCGCAGGACAGCCAGCGTGGTCTGTCACCGCGCAGGACAGCCGGCGTGGTCTGTCACCGCGCAGGACTGCCAGCGTGGTCTGTCACCGCGCAGGACTGCCAGCGTGGTCTGTCACCGCGCAGGATTGCCGGCGTGGTCTGTCACCGCGCAGGACTGTCAGCGTGGTCTGTCACCGCGCAGGACTGCCAGCGTGGTCTGTCACCGCGCAGGACTGCCAGCGTGGTCTGACACCGCGCAGGACTGCCGGCGTGGTCTGTCACCGCGCAGGACTGCCAGCGTGGTCTGACACCGCGCAGGACTGCCAGCGTGGTCTGACACCGCGCAGGACTGTCAGCGTGGTCTGTCAGGGCGCAGGACTGCCAGCGTGGTCTGTCACCGCGCAGGACTGCCAGCGTGGTCTGTCACCGCGCAGGACTGCCAGCGTGGTCTGTCACCGCGCAGGACTGCCAGCGTGGTCTGTCACCGCGCAGGACTGTCAGCGTGGTCTGTCACCGCGCAGGACTGTCAGCGTGGTCTGTCACCGCGCAGGACTGTCAGCGTGGTCTCCGCGCAGGACTGCCAGCGTGGTCTGTCACCGCGCAGGACTGTCAGCGTGGTCTGTCACCGCGCAGGACTGCCAGCGTGCTCTGTCACCGCGCAGGACTGTCAGCGTGGTCTGTCACCGCGCAGGACTGCCAGCGTGGTCTGTCACCGCGCAGGACTGCCGGCGTGGTCTGTCGCCGTGCAGGACTGCCAGCGTGGTCTGTCACCGCGCAGGACTGCCAGCGTGGTCTGTCACCGCGCAGGACTGCCGGCGTGGTCTGTCACCGCGCAGGACTGTCAGCGTGGTCTGTCACCGCGCAGGACTGTCAGCGTGGTCTGTCACCGCGCAGGACTGTCAGCGTGGTCTGTCACCGCGCAGGACTGTCGGCGTGGTCTGTCACCGCGCAGGACTGTCAGCGTGGTCTGTCACCGCGCAGGACTGCCAGCGTGGTCTGTCACCGCGCAGGACTGCCAGCGTGGTCTGTCACCGCGCAGGACTGCCAGCGTGGTCTGTCACCGCGCAGGACTGTCAGCGTGGTCTGTCACCGCGCAGGACTGTCAGCGTGGTCTGTCACCGCGCAGGACTGCCAGCGTGGTCTGTCACCGCGCAGGACTGCCAGCGTGGTCTGTCACCGCGCAGGACTGTCAGCGTGGTCTGTCACCGCGCAGGACTGTCAGCGTGGTCTGTCACCGCGCAGGACTGTCAGCGTGGTCTGACACCGCGCAGGACTGCCAGCGTGGTCTGTCACCGCGCAGGACTGCCGGCGTGGTCTGTCACCGCGCAGGACTGTCAGCGTGGTCTGACACCGCGCAGGAGTGCCAGCGTGGTCTGTCGCCGCGCAGGACTGTCAGCGTGGTCTGTCACCGCGCAGGACTGCCAGCGTGGTCTGTCACCGCGCAGGACTGTCAGCGTGGTCTGTCACCGCGCAGGACTGTCAGCGTGGTCTGTCACCGCGCAGGACTGCCGGCGTGGTCTGTCACCGCGCAGGACTGCCAGCGTGGTCTGTCACCGCGCAGGACTGCCGGCGTGGTCTGTCACCGCGCAGGACTGTCAGCGTGGTCTGTCACCGCGCAGGACTGCCAGCGTGGTCTGTCACCGCGCAGGACTGTCAGCGTGGTCTGTCACCGCGCAGGACTGTCAGCGTGGTCTGTCACCGCACAGGACTGCCAGCGTGGTCTGTCACCGCGCAGGACTGCCAGCGTGGTCTGTCACCGCGCAGGACTGCCAGCGTGGTCTGTCACCGCGCAGGACTGCCAGCGTGGTCTGTCACCGCGCAGGACTGCCAGCGTGGTCTGACACCGCGCAGGACTGCCAGCGTGGTCTGTCACCGCGCAGGACTGCCAGCGTGGTCTGTCACCGCGCAGGACTGTCAGCGTGGTCTGTCACCGCGCAGGACTGTCAGCGTGGTCTGTCACCGCGCAGGACTGCCAGCGTGGTCTGTCACCGCGCAGGACTGCCAGCGTGGTCTGTCACCGCGCAGGACTGCCAGCGTGGTCTGACACCGCGCAGGACTGCCAGCGTGGTCTGTCACCGCGCAGGACTGTCAGCGTGGTCTGACACCGCGCAGGACTGTCAGCGTGGTCTTTCACCGCGCAGGACTGCCAGCGTGGTCTGACACCGCGCAGGACTGTCGGCGTGGTCTGTCACCGCGCAGGACTGTCAGCGTGGTCTGTCACCGCGCAGGACTGCCGGCGTGGTCTGTCACCGCGCAGGATTGCCGTGGTCTGTCACCGCGCAGGACTGTCAGCGTGGTCTGTCACCGCGCAGGACTGCCAGCGTGGTCTGTCACCGCGCAGGACTGTCAGCGTGGTCTGTCACCGCGCAGGACTGCCAGCGTGGTCTGTCACCGCGCAGGACTGTCAGCGTGGTCTGTCACCGCGCAGGACTGTCAGCGTGGTCTGTCACCGCGCAGGACTGTCAGCGTGGTCTCCGCGCAGGACTGCCAGCGTGGTCTGTCACCGCGCAGGACTGTCAGCGTGGTCTGTCACCGCGCAGGACTGCCAGCGTGGTCTGTCACCGCGCGGGACTGCCGGCGTGGTCTGTCACCGCGCGGGACTGTCGGCGTGGTCTGTCACCGCGCGGGACTGTCAGCGTGGTCTGTCACCGCGCAGGACTGTCAGCGTGGTCTGTCACCGCGCGGGACTGTCAGCGTGGTCTGTCACCGCGCAGGACTGCCAGCGTGGTCTGTCACCGCGCAGGACTGTCAGCGTGGTCTGTCACCGCGCAGGACTGTCAGCGTGGTCTGTCACCGCGCAGGACTGCCAGCGTGGTCTGTCACCGCGCAGGACTGTCAGCGTGGTCTGTCACCGCGCAGGACTGTCAGCGTGGTCTGTCACCGCGCAGGACTGTCAGCGTGGTCTGTCACCGCACAGGACTGTCAGCGTGGTCTGTCACCGCACAGGACTGTCAGCGTGGTCTGTCACCGCGCAGGACTGTCAGCGTGGTCTGTCACCGCGCAGGACTGTCAGCGTGGTCTGTCGCCGCGCAGGACTGTCAGCGTGGTCTGTCACCGCGCAGGACAGCCGGCGTGGTCTGTCACCGCGCAGGACTGCCAGCGTGGTCTGTCACCGCGCAGGACAGCCAGCGTGGTCTGTCACCGCGCAGGACTGCCAGCGTGGTCTGTCACCGCGCAGGACTGCCAGCGTGGTCTGTCACCGCGCAGGACTGCCAGCGTGGTCTGTCACCGCGCAGGACTGCCAGCGTGTTCTGTCACCGCGCAGGACTGCCAGCGTGGTCTGTCACCGCGCAGGACTGCCAGCGTGTTCTGTCACCGCGCAGGACTGCCAGCGTGGTCTGTCGCCGCGCAGGACTGTCAGCGTGGTCTGTCACCGCGCAGGACTGCCGGCGTGGTCTGTCACCGCGCAGGACTGCCGGCGTGGTCTGTCACCGCGCAGGACTGTCAGCGTGGTCTGACACCGCGCAGGACTGCCAGCGTGGTCTGTCACCGCGCAGGACAGCCGGCGTGGTCTGTCACCGCGCAGGACTGTCAGCGTGGTCTGTCACCGCGCAGGACTGCCAGCGTGGTCTGTCACCGCGCAGGACTGTCAGCGTGGTCTGTCTCCGCGCAGGACTGTCAGCGTGGTCTGTCACCGCGCAGGACTGCCAGCGTGGTCTGTCATCACGCAGGATTGCCGGCGTGGTCTGTCACCGCGCAGGACTGTCAGCGTGGTCTGTCACCACGCAGGACTGTCAGCGTGGTCTGTCACCGCGCAGGACTGTCAGCGTGGTCTGTCACCGCGCAGGATTGCCGGCGTGGTCTGTCACCGCGCAGGACTGCCAGCGTGGTCTGACACCGCGCAGGACTGCCAGCGTGGTCTGACACCGCGCTGGACTGTCAGCGTGGTCTGTCACCGCGCAGGACTGTCATCGTGGTCTGTCACCGCGCAGGACTGCCAGCGTGGTCTGTCACCGCGCAGGACTGCCAGCGTGCTCTGTCACCGCGCAGGACTGCCAGCGTGGTCTGTCGCCGCGCAGGACTGCCAGCGTGGTCTGTCACCGCGCAGGACTGCCAGCGTGGTCTGTCGCCGTGCAGGACTGCCAGCGTGGTCTGTCACCGCGCAGGACTGCCGGCGTGGTCTGTCACCGCGCAGGACTGCCAGCGTGGTCTGTCACCGCGCAGGACTGTCAGCGTGGTCTGTCGCCGCGCAGGACTGCCGGCGTGGTCTGTCACCGCGCAGGACTGCCGGCGTGGTCTGACACCGCGCAGGACTGCCAGCGTGGTCTGTCACCGCGCAGGACTGCCGGCGTGGTCTGTCACCGCGCAGGACTGCCAGCGTGGTCTGTCACAGCGCAGGACTGCCAGCGTGGCCTGTCACCGCGCAGGACTGTCAGCGTGGTCTGTCACCGCGCAGGACTGTCAGCGTGGTCTGTCACCGCGCAGGACTGTCAGCGTGGTCTGACACCGCGCAGGACTGCCAGCGTGGTCTGTCACCGCGCAGGACTGCCAGCGTGGTCTGTCGCCGCGCAGGACTGCCAGCGTGGTCTGTCGCCGCGCAGGACTGTCAGCGTGGTCTGACACCGCGCAGGATTGCCAGCGTGGTCTGACACCGCGCAGGACTGCCGGCGTGGTCTGTCACCGCGCAGGACTGCCAGCGTGGTCTGTCACCGCGCAGGACTGTCAGCGTGGTCTGACACCGCGCAGGAGTGCCAGCGTGGTCTGTCGCCGCGCAGGACTGTCAGCGTGGTCTGTCACCGCGCAGGACTGTCAGCGTGGTCTGTCACCGCGCAGGACTGCCAGCGTGGTCTGTCACCGCGCAGGACTGCCGGCGTGGTCTGTCACCGCGCAGGACTGTCAGCGTGGTCTGTCACCGCGCAGGACTGTCAGCGTGGTCTGTCACCGCGCAGGACTGTCAGCGTGGTCTGTCACCGCGCAGGACTGTCAGCGTGGTCTGTCACCGCGCAGGACTGTCAGCGTGGTCTGTCACCGCGCAGGACTGTCAGCGTGGTCTGTCACCGCGCAGGACTGCCAGCGTGGTCTGACACCGCGCAGGACTGTCAGCGTGGTCTGTCACCGCGCAGGACTGTCAGCGTGGTCTGTCACCGCACAGGACTGCCAGCGTGGTCTGTCACCGCGCAGGACTGCCAGCGTGGTCTGTCACCGCGCAGGACTGTCAGCGTGGTCTGTCACCGCGCAGGACTGTCAGCGTGGTCTGTCACCGCGCAGGACTGCCGGCGTGGTCTGTCACCGCGCAGGACTGTCAGCGTGGTCTGTCACCGCGCAGGACTGCCAGCGTGGTCTGTCACCGCGCAGGACTGCCAGCGTGGTCTGTCACCGCGCAGGACTGCCAGCGTGGTCTGTCACCGCGCAGGACTGTCAGCGTGGTCTGTCACCGCGCAGGACTGTCAGCGTGGTCTGTCACCGCGCAGGACTGTCAGCGTGGTCTGTCACCGCACAGGACTGTCAGCGTGGTCTGTCACCGCGCAGGACTGTCAGCGTGGTCTGTCACCGCGCAGGACTGTCAGCGTGGTCTGTCACCGCGCAGGACTGTCAGCGTGGTCTGTCACCGCGCAGGACTGCCAGCGTGGTCTGTCACCGCGCAGGACTGCCAGCGTGGTCTGTCGCCGCGCAGGACTGTCAGCGTGGTCTGTCGCCGCGCAGGACTGTCAGCGTGGTCTGTCACCGCGCAGGACAGCCGGCGTGGTCTGTCACCGCGCAGGACTGTCAGCGTGGTCTGTCACCGCGCAGGACTGCCGGCGTGGTCTGTCACCGCGCAGGACTGCCGGCGTGGTCTGTCACCGCGCAGGACTGTCAGCGTGGTCTGACACCGCGCAGGACTGTCAGCGTGGTCTGTCACCGCGCAGGACAGCCGGCGTGGTCTGTCACCGCGCAGGACTGTCAGCGTGGTCTGTCACCGCGCAGGACTGCCAGCGTGGTCTGTCACCGCGCAGGACTGTCAGCGTGGTCTGTCACCGCGCAGGACTGTCAGCGTGGTCTGTCACCGCGCAGGACTGTCAGCGTGGTCTGTCACCGCGCAGGACTGCCAGCGTGGTCTGTCACCGCGCAGGACTGTCAGCGTGGTCTGTCACCGCGCAGGACTGTCAGCGTGGTCTGACACCGCGCAGGACTGTCAGCGTGGTCTGTCAGGGCGCAGGACTGTCAGCGTGGTCTGTCACCGCGCAGGACTGTCAGCGTGGTCTGTCACCGCGCAGGACTGCCAGCGTGGTCTGACACCGCGCAGGACTGCCAGCGTGGTCTGACACCGCGCAGGACTGCCAGCGTGGTCTGTCACCGCGCAGGACTGTCAGCGTGGTCTGTCACCGCGCAGGACTGTCAGCGTGGTCTGTCACCGCGCAGGACTGCCGGCGTGGTCTGTCACCGCGCAGGACTGCCGGCGTGGTCTGTCACCGCGCAGGACTGTCAGCGTGGTCTGTCACCGCGCAGGACTGTCAGCGTGGTCTGTCACCGCACAGGACTGCCAGCGTGGTCTGTCACCGCGCAGGACTGCCAGCGTGGTCTGTCACCGCGCAGGACTGCCAGCGTGGTCTGTCACCGCGCAGGACTGCCAGCGTGGTCTGTCACCGCGCAGGACTGCCAGCGTGGTCTGTCGCCGCGCAGGACTGTCAGCGTGGTCTGTCGCCGCGCAGGACTGCCAGCATGGTCTGTCACCGCGCAGGACAGCCGGCGTGGTCTGTCACCGCGCAGGACTGTCAGCGTGGTCTGTCACCGCGCAGGACTGTCAGCGTGGTCTGTCACCGCGCAGGACTGCCGGCGTGGTCTGTCACCGCGCAGGACTGCCGGCGTGGTCTGTCACCGCGCAGGACTGTCAGCGTGGTCTGACACCGCGCAGGACTGTCAGCGTGGTCTGTCACCGCGCAGGACAGCCGGCGTGGTCTGTCACCGCGCAGGACTGTCAGCGTGGTCTGTCACCGCGCAGGACTGCCAGCGTGGTCTGTCACCGCGCAGGACTGTCAGCGTGGTCTGTCACCGCGCAGGACTGTCAGCGTGGTCTGTCACCGCGCAGGACTGCCAGCGTGGTCTGTCACCGCGCAGGATTGCCGGCGTGGTCTGTCACCGCGCAGGACTGCCAGCGTGGTCTGACACCGCGCAGGACTGCCAGCGTGGTCTGTCACCGCGCAGGACTGCCAGCGTGGTCTGACACCGCGCAGGACTGTCAGCGTGGTCTGTCAGGGCGCAGGACTGCCAGCGTGGTCTGTCACCGCGCAGGACTGCCAGCGTGGTCTGTCACCGCGCAGGACTGTCAGCGTGGTCTGTCACCGCGCAGGACTGCCAGCGTGGTCTGTCACCGCGCAGGACTGCCAGCGTGGTCTGTCACCGCGCAGGACTGTCAGCGTGGTCTGTCACCGCGCAGGACTGCCAGCGTGGTCTGTCACCGCGCAGGACTGCCAGCGTGGTCTGTCGCCGTGCAGGACTGCCGGCGTGGTCTGTCACCGCGCAGGACTGCCGGCGTGGTCTGTCACCGCGCAGGACTGTCAGCGTGGTCTGTCACCGCGCAGGACTGCCAGCGTGGTCTGTCACCGCGCAGGACTGTCAGCGTGGTCTGTCGCCGCGCAGGACTGCCGGCGTGGTCTGTCACCGCGCAGGACTGCCGGCGTGGTCTGACACCGCGCAGGACTGCCGGCGTGGTCTGTCTCCGCGCAGGACTGTCGGCGTGGTCTGTCACCGCGCAGGACTGTCAGCGTGGTCTGTCGCCGCGCAGGACTGTCAGCGTGGTCTGTCACCGCGCAGGACTGCCAGCGTGGTCTGTCTCCGCGCAGGACTGCCAGCGTGGTCTGTCGCCGCGCAGGACTGTCAGCGTGGTCTGACACCGCGCAGGACTGCCAGCGTGGTCTGTCGCCGCGCAGGACTGTCAGCGTGGTCTGACACCGCGCAGGACTGCCGGCGTGGTCTGTCACCGCGCAGGACTGTCAGCGTGGTCTGTCACCGCGCAGGACTGCCAGCGTGGTCTGTCACCGCGCAGGACTGCCAGCGTGGGTCTGTCACCACGCAGGACTGTCAGCGTGGTCTGTCACCGCGCAGGACTGCCAGCGTGGTCTGTCACCGCGCAGGACTGTCAGCGTGGTCTGACACCGCGCAGGACTGCCAGCGTGGTCTGTCACCGCGCAGGACTGTCAGCGTGGTCTGTCACCGCGCAGGACTGCCAGCGTGGTCTGTCACCGCGCAGGACTGTCAGCGTGGTCTGTCACCGCGCAGGACTGTCGGCGTGGTCTGTCACCGCGCAGGACTGCCAGCGTGGTCTGTCACCGCGCAGGACTGTCGGCGTGGTCTGTCACCGCGCAGGACTGCCAGCGTGGTCTGTCACCGCGCAGGACTGTCAGCGTGGTCTGTCACCGCGCAGGACTGTCAGCGTGGTCTGTCGCCGCGCAGGACAGCCGGCGTGGTCTGTCACCGCGCAGGACTGTCAGCGTGGTCTGTCACCGCGCAGGACTGTCAGCGTGGTCTGTCGCCGCGCAGGACAGCCGGCGTGGTCTGTCACCGCGCAGGACTGTCAGCGTGGTCTGTCGCCGCGCAGGACAGCCGGCGTGGTCTGTCACCGCGCAGGACTGTCAGCGTGGTCTGTCGCCGCGCAGGACTGTCAGCGTGGTCTGTCGCCGCGCAGGACAGCCGGCGTGGTCTGACACCGCGCAGGACTGTCAGCGTGGTCTGTCGCCGCGCAGGACTGTCAGCGTGGTCTGTCACCGCGCAGGACTGCCAGCGTGGTCTGTCACCGCGCAGGACTGCCGGCGTGGTCTGTCACCGCGCAGGACTGTCAGCGTGGTCTGTCGCCGCGCAGGACTGTCAGCGTGGTCTGTCACCGCGCAGGACTGCCGGCGTGGTCTGTCACCGCGCAGGACTGTCAGCGTGGTCTGTCGCCGCGCAGGACTGTCAGCGTGGTCTGTCACCGCGCAGGACTGTCAGCGTGGTCTGTCGCCGCGCAGGACTGTCAGCGTGGTCTGTCACCGCGCAGGACTGTCGGCGTGGTCTGTCACCGCGCAGGACTGTCAGCGTGGTCTGTCACCGCACAGGACTGTCAGCGTGGTCTGTCACCGCGCAGGACTGTCAGCGTGGTCTGACACCGCGCAGGACTGCCAGCGTGGTCTGTCACCGCGCAGGACTGCCAGCGTGGTCTGACACCGCGCAGGACTGCCGGCGTGGTCTGTCACCGCACAGGACTGCCAGCGTGGTCTGTCACAGCGCAGGACTGTCAGCGTGGTCTGTCACCGCGCAGGACTGCCAGCGTGGTCTGTCACCGCGCAGGACTGTCAGCGTGGTCTGTCACCGCGCAGGACTGCCAGCGTGGTCTGTCACCGCGCAGGACTGCCAGCGTGGTCTGTCGCCGCGCAGGACTGTCAGCGTGGTCTGTCACCGCGCAGGACTGCCAGCGTGGTCTGTCACCGCGCAGGACTGCCAGCGTGGTCTGTCACCGCGCAGGACTGTCAGCGTGGTCTGTCACCGCGCAGGACTGCCAGCGTGGTCTGTCACCGCGCAGGACTGCCAGCGTGGTCTGTCACCGCGCAGGACTGTCGGCGTGGTCTGTCACCGCGCAGGACTGCCAGCGTGGTCTGTCACCGCGCAGAACTGCCAGCGTGGTCTGTCACCGCGCAGGACTGCCAGCGTGGTCTGTCACCGCGCAGGACTGTCAGCGTGGTCTGTCGCCGCGCAGGACTGTCAGCGTGGTCTGTCACCGCGCAGGACTGTCAGCGTGGTCTGTCGCCGCGCAGGACTGCCAGCGTGGTCTGTCACCGCGCAGGACTGCCAGCGTGGTCTGTCACCGCGCAGGACTGTCAGCGTGGTCTGTCACCGCGCAGGACTGTCAGCGTGGTCTGTCACCGCGCAGGACTGCCAGCGTGGTCTGTCACAGCGCAGGACTGTCAGCGTGGTCTGTCGCCGCGCAGGACTGCCAGCGTGGTCTGTCACAGCGCAGGACTGTCAGCGTGGTCTGTCGCCGCGCAGGACTGTCAGCGTGGTCTGTCACCGCGCAGGACTGTCAGCGTGGTCTGTCACCGCGCAGGACTGCCAGCGTGGTCTGTCACCGCGCAGGACTGCCAGCGTGGTCTGTCACCGCGCAGGACAGCCAGCGTGGTCTGTCACCGCGCAGGACTGCCAGGCGTGGTCTGTCACCGCGCAGGACTGCCGGCGTGGTCTGTCACCGCGCAGGACTGTCAGCGTGGCCTGTCACCGCGCAGGACTGTCAGCGTGGTCTGTCACCGCGCAGGACTGCCAGCGTGGTCTGTCACCGCGCAGGACTGCCAGCGTGGTCTGTCACCGCGCAGGACTGCCAGCGTGGTCTGTCACCGCGCAGGACTGCCAGCGTGGTCTGACACCGCGCAGGACTGTCAGCGTGGTCTGTCACCGCGCAGGACTGCCGGCGTGGTCTGTCACCGCGCAGGACTGTCGGCGTGGTCTGTCACCGCGCAGGACTGCCAGCGTGTCTGTCACCGCGCAGGACTGCCAGCGTGGTCTGTCACCGCACAGGACTGTCAGCGTGGTCTGTCACCGCGCAGGACTGCCAGCGTGGTCTGTCACCGCGCAGGACTGCCAGCGTGGTCTGTCACAGCGCAGGACTGCCAGCGTGGTCTGTCACCGCGCAGGACTGCCGGCGTGGTCTGTCACCGCGCAGGACTGCCAGCGTGGTCTGTCACCGCGCAGGACTGTCAGCGTGGTCTGTCACCGCGCAGGACTGTCAGCGTGGTCTGTCACCGCGCAGGACTGTCAGCGTGGTCTGTCACCGCGCAGGACTGTCAGCGTGGTCTGTCGCCGCGCAGGACTGCCAGCGTGGTCTGTCACCGCGCAGGACTGCCAGCGTGGTCTGTCACAGCGCAGGACTGCCAGCGTGGTCTGTCGCCGCGCAGGACTGTCAGCGTGGTCTGTCACCGCGCAGGACTGCCAGCGTGGTCTGTCACCGCGCAGGAGTGCCAGCGTGGTCTGTCACCGCGCAGGACTGCCAGCGTGGTCTGTCACAGCGCAGGACTGTCAGCGTGGTCTGTCACCGCGCAGGACTGTCGGCGTGGTCTGTCACCGCGCAGGAGTGCCAGCGTGGTCTGTCACCGCGCAGGACTGCCAGCGTGGTCAGTCACCGCGCAGGACTGCCGGCGTGGTCTGTCACCGCGCAGGACTGCCAGCGTGGTCTGTCACCGCGCAGGACTGCCGGCGTGGTCTGTCACCGCGCAGGACTGCCGGCGTGGTCTGTCACCGCGCAGGACTGTCGGCGTGGTCTGTCACCGCGCAGGACTGCCGGCGTGGTCTGTCACCGCGCAGGACTGCCAGCGTGGTCTGTCACCGCGCAGGAGTGCCGGCGTGGTCTGTCACCGCGCAGGACTGCCGGCGTGGTCTGTCACCGCGCAGGACTGCCGGCGTGGTCTGTCACCGCGCAGGACTGCCGGCGTGGTCTGTCACCGCGCAGGACTGTCGGCGTGGTCTGTCACCGCGCAGGACTGCCGGCGTGGTCTGTCACCGCGCAGGACTGCCCGCGTGGTCTGTCACCGCGCAGGACTGCCAGCGTGGTCTGTCACCGCGCAGGACTGCCAGCGTGGTCTGTCACCGCGCAGGACTGCCAGCGTGGTCTGTCACCGCGCAGGACTGCCAGCGTGGTCTGTCACCGCGCAGGACTGCCAGCGTGGTCTGTCACCGCGCAGGACTGCCGGCGTGGTCTGTCACCGCGCAGGACTGCCAGCGTGGTCTGTCACCGCGCAGGACTGCCAGCGTGGTCTGTCACAGCGCAGGACTGTCAGCGTGGTCTGTCACCGCGCAGGACTGCCAGCGTGGTCTGTCACCGCGCAGGACTGCCAGCGTGGTCTGTCGCCGCGCAGGACTGCCAGCGTGGTCTGTCAACGCGCAGGACTGCCAGCGTGGTCTGTCGCCGCGCAGGACTGCCAGCGTGGTCTGTCACCGCGCAGGACTGTCAGCGTGGTCTGTCACCGCGCAGGACTGTCGGCGTGGTCTGTCACCGCGCAGGACTGCCAGCGTGGTCTGTCACCGCGCAGGACTGCCGGCGTGGTCTGTCACCGCGCAGGACTGCCAGCGTGGTCTGTCACCGCGCAGGACTGCCAGCGTGGTCTGTCGCCGCGCAGGACTGCCGGCGTGGTCTGTCACCGCGCAGGACTGCCAGCGTGGTCTGTCGCCGCGCAGGACTGCCAGCGTGGTCTGTCACCGCGCAGGACTGCCAGCGTGGTCTGTCACCGCGCAGGACTGCCAGCGTGGTCTGTCACCGCGCAGGACTGCCAGCGTGGTCTGTCACCGCGCAGGACTGTCGGCGTGGTCTGTCACCGCGCAGGACTGCCAGCGTGGTCTGTCACCGCGCAGGACTGTCGGCGTGGTCTGTCACCGCGCAGGACTGCCAGCGTGGTCTGTCACCGCGCAGGACTGTCAGCGTGGTCTGTCACCGCGCAGGACTGTCAGCGTGGTCTGTCACAGCGCAGGACTGCCGGCGTAGTCTGTCACCGCGCAGGACTGCCAGCGTGGTCTGTCACCGCGCAGGACTGTCAGCGTGGTCTGTCACCGCGCAGGACTGTCGGCGTGGTCTGTCACCGCGCAGGACTGTCAGCGTGGTCTGTCGCCGCGCAGGACTGCCAGCGTGGTCTGTCACCGCGCAGGACTGCCAGCGTGGTCTGTCACCGCGCAGGACTGTCAGCGTGGTCTGTCACCGCGCAGGACTGCCAGCGTGGTCTGTCGCCGCGCTGGACTGTCAGCGTGGTCTGTCGCCGCGCAGGACTGTCAGCGTGGTCTGTCACCGCGCAGGACTGCCAGCGTGGTCTGTCGCCGCGCAGGACTGCCAGCGTGGTCTGTCACCGCGCAGGACTGTCAGCGTGGTCTGTCACCGCGCAGGACTGCCGGCGTGGTCTGTCACCGCGCAGGACTGTCAGCGTGGTCTGTCACCGCGCAGGACTGCCAGCGTGGTCTGTCACCGCGCAGGACTGCCAGCGTGGTCTGTCACCGCGCAGGACTGTCAGCGTGGTCTGTCACCGCGCAGGACTGCCGGCGTGGTCTGTCACCGCGCAGGACTGCCAGCGTGGTCTGTCACCGCGCAGGACTGCCAGCGTGGTCTGTCACCGCGCAGGACTGTCGGCGTGGTCTGTCACCGCGCAGGACTGCCGGCGTGGTCTGTCACCGCGCAGGACTGTCAGCGTGGTCTGTCACCGCGCAGGACTGCCAGCGTGGTCTGTCACCGCGCAGGACTGTCAGCGTGGTCTGTCACCGCGCAGGACTGCCAGCGTGGTCTGTCACCGCGCAGGACTGCCAGCGTGGTCTGTCACCGCGCAGGACTGTCAGCGTGGTCTGTCACCGCGCAGGACTGCCAGCGTGGTCTGTCACCGCGCAGGACTGCCAGCGTGGTCTGTCACCGCGCAGGACTGCCAGCGTGGTCTGTCACCGCGCAGGACTGTCAGCGTGGTCTGTCACCGCGCAGGACTGCCAGCGTGGTCTGTCACCGCGCAGGACTGCCAGCGTGGTCTGTCACCGCGCAGGACTGTCAGCGTGGTCTGTCACCGCGCAGGACTGTCAGCGTGGTCTGTCACCGCGCA
This sequence comes from Scyliorhinus torazame, assembly GCF_047496885.1. NCBI lineage: Eukaryota > Metazoa > Chordata > Chondrichthyes > Carcharhiniformes > Scyliorhinidae > Scyliorhinus > Scyliorhinus torazame. Next base: position 7,859,074 of record NC_092712.1, on the reverse strand, counting down.
GGACTGTCAGCGTGGTCTGTCACCGCGCAGGACTGCCAGCGTGGTCTGTCACCGCGCAGGACTGCCGGCGTGGTCTGTCAGGGCGCAGGACTGCCAGCGTGGTCTGTCACCGCGCAGGACTGTCAGCGTGGTCTGTCACCGCGCAGGACTGCCAGCGTGGTCTGTCACCGCGCAGGACTGCCAGCGTGGTCTGTCACCGCGCAGGACTGCCGGCGTGGTCTGTCGCCGCGCAGGACTGCCAGCGTGGTCTGTCACCGCGCAGGACTGCCAGCGTGGCCTGTCACCGCGCAGGACTGTCGGCGTGGTCTGTCGCCGCGCAGGACTGCCAGCGTGGCCTGTCACCGCGCAGGACTGCCAGCGTGGTCTGTCTCCGCGCAGGACTGTCAGCGTGGTCTGTCACCGCGCAGGACTGCCAGCGTGGTCTGTCACCGCGCGGGACTGTCAGCGTGGTCTGTCACCGCGCAGGACTGCCAGCGTGGTCTGTCACCGCGCAGGACTGCCAGCGTGGTCTGTCACCGCGCGGGACTGTCAGCGTGGTCTGTCACCGCGCAGGACTGTCAGCGTGGTCTGTCACCGCGCAGGACTGCCAGCATGGTCTGTCACCGCGCAGGACTGTCAGCGTGGTCTGTCACCGCGCAGGACTGCCGGCGTGGTCTGTCACCGCGCAGGACTATCGGCGTGGTCTGTCACCGCACAGGACTGCCGGCGTGGTCTGTCACCGCGCAGGACTGCCAGCGTGGTCTGTCACCGCGCAGGACTGCCAGCGTGGTCTGTCACCGCGCAGGACTGCCAGCGTGGTCTGTCACAGCGCAGGACTGCCAGCGTGGTCTGTCACCGCGCAGGACTGCCAGCGTGGTCTGTCACCGCGCAGGACTGTCAGCGTGGTCTGTCACCGCGCAGGACTGTCAGCGTGGTCTGTCGCCGCGCAGGACTGCCGGCGTGGTCTGACACCGCGCAGGACTGCCAGCGTGGTCTGTCACCGCGCAGGACTGCCGGCATGGTCTGTCACCGCGCAGGACTGTCAGCGTGGTCTGTCACCGCGCAGGACTGCCAGCGTGGTCTGTCACCGCGCAGGACTGCCAGCGTGGTCTGTCACCGCGCAGGACTGTCAGCGTGGTCTGTCGCCACGCAGGACTGTCAGCGTGGTCTGTCACCGCGCAGGACTGTCAGCGTGGTCTGTCACCGCGCAGGACTGTCAGCGTGGTCTGTCACCGCGCAGGACTGCCAGCGTGGTCTGTCACCGCGCAGGACTGCCGGCGTGGTCTGTCAGGGCGCAGGACTGCCAGCGTGGTCTGTCACCGCGCAGGACTGTCAGCGTGGTCTGTCACCGCGCAGGACTGCCAGCGTGGTCTGTCACCGCGCAGGACTGCCAGCGTGGTCTGTCACCGCGCAGGACTGTCAGCGTGGTCTGTCACCGCGCAGGACTGTCAGCGTGGTCTGTCACCGCGCAGGACTGCCAGCGTGGTCTGTCACCGCGCAGGACTGCCAGCGTGGTCTGTCACCGCGCAGGACTGCCGGCGTGGTCTGTCGCCGCGCAGGACTGCCAGCGTGGTCTGTCACCGCGCAGGACTGCCAGCGTGGCCTGTCACCGCGCAGGACTGTCGGCGTGGTCTGTCGCCGCGCAGGACTGCCAGCGTGGCCTGTCACCGCGCAGGACTGCCAGCGTGGTCTGTCTCCGCGCAGGACTGTCAGCGTGGTCTGTCACCGCGCAGGACTGCCAGCGTGGTCTGTCACCGCGCGGGACTGTCAGCGTGGTCTGTCACCGCGCAGGACTGCCAGCGTGGTCTGTCACCGCGCAGGACTGCCAGCGTGGTCTGTCACCGCGCAGGACTGCCAGCGTGGTCTGTCACCGCGCAGGACTGCCAGCGTGGTCTGTCGCCGCGCAGGACTGTCAGCGTGGTCTGTCACCGCGCGGGACTGTCAGCGTGGTCTGTCACCGCGCAGGACTGTCAGCGTGGTCTGTCACCGCGCAGGACTGCCAGCCTGGTCTGTCACCGCGCAGGACTGTCAGCGTGGTCTGTCACCGCGCAGGACTGCCGGCGTGGTCTGTCACCGCGCAGGACTATCGGCGTGGTCTGTCACCGCACAGGACTGCCGGCGTGGTCTGTCACCGCGCAGGACTGCCAGCGTGGTCTGTCACCGCGCAGGACTGCCAGCGTGGTCTGTCACCGCGCAGGACTGCCAGCGTGGTCTGTCACCGCGCAGGACTGCCAGCGTGGTCTGTCACAGCGCAGGACTGCCAGCGTGGTCTGTCACCGCGCAGGACTGCCAGCGTGGTCTGTCACCGCGCAGGACTGTCAGCGTGGTCTGTCACCGCGCAGGACTGTCAGCGTGGTCTGTCGCCGCGCAGGACTGCCGGCGTGGTCTGACACCGCGCAGGACTGCCAGCGTGGTCTGTCACCGCGCAGGACTGCCGGCATGGTCTGTCACCGCGCAGGACTGCCAGCGTGGCCTGTCACCGCGCAGGACTGCCAGCGTGGTCTGTCACCGCGCAGGACTGCCAGCGTGGTCTGTCACCGCGCAGGACTGTCAGCGTGGTCTGTCGCCACGCAGGACTGTCAGCGTGGTCTGTCACCGCGCAGGACTCCCGGCGTGGTCTGTCGCCGCGCAGGACTGCCAGCGTGGTCTGTCGCCGCGCAGGACTCCCGGCGTGGTCTGTCGCCGCGCAGGACTGCCAGCGTGGTCTGTCACCGCGCAGGACTGCCAGCGTGGTCTGTCGCCGCGCAGGACTGCCAGCGTGGTCTGTCGCCGCGCAGGACTGCCAGCGTGGTCTGTCACCGCGCAGGACTGCCGGCGTGGTCTGTCACCGCGCAGGACTGTCAGCGTGGTCTGTCACCGCGCAGGACTGCCAGCGTGGTCTGTCACCGCGCAGGACTGCCGGCGTGGTCTGTCACCGCGCAGGACTGCCAGCGTGGTCTGTCACCGCGCAGGACTGTCAGCGTGGTCTGTCACCGCGCAGGACTCCCGGCGTGGTCTGTCACCGCGCAGGACTGCCAGCGTGGTCTGTCACCGCGCAGGACTGTCAGCGTGGTCTGTCACCGCGCAGGACTGCCAGCGTGGTCTGTCACCGCGCAGGACTGCCAGCGTGGTCTGTCACCGCGCAGGACTGCCAGCGTGGTCTGTCACCGCGCAGGACTGCCAGCGTGGTCTGTCACCGCGCAGGACTGCCAGCGTGGTCTGTCACCGCGCAGGACTGTCAGCGTGGTCTGACACCGCGCAGGACTGCCAGCGTGGTCTGTCGCCGCGCAGGACTGTCAGCGTGGTCTGTCACCGCGCAGGACTGCCAGCGTGGTCTGTCGCCGCGCAGGACTGTCAGCGTGGTCTGTCACCGCGCAGGACTGCCGGCGTGGTCTGTCACCGCGCAGGACTGCCAGCGTGGTCTGTCACCGCGCAGGACTGCCAGCGTGGTCTGTCACCGCGCAGGACTCCCGGCGTGGTCTGTCACCGCGCAGGACTGTCAGCGTGGTCTGTCACCGCGCAGGACTGCCAGCGTGGTCTGTCACCGCGCAGGACTGCCGGCGTGGTCTGTCACCGCGCAGGACTGTCAGCGTGGTCTGTCACCGCGCAGGACTGCCGGCGTGGTCTGTCACCGCGCAGGACTGTCGGCGTGGTCTGTCACCGCGCAGGACTGCCAGCGTGGTCTATCACCGCGCAGGACTGCCAGCGTGGTCTGTCGCCGCGCAGGACTGCCAGCGTGGTCTGTCACCGCGCAGGACTGCCAGCGTGGTCTGTCACCGCGCAGGACTGTCAGCGTGGTCTGTCACCGCGCAGGACTGCCGGCGTGGTCTGTCACCGCGCAGGACTGCCAGCGTGGTCTGTCACCGCGCAGGACTGTCAGCGTGGTCTGTCACCGCGCAGGACTGTCAGCGTGGTCTGTCACCGCACAGGACTGTCAGCGTGGTCACCGCGCAGGACTGTCAGCGTGGTCTGTCACCGCGCAGGACTGCCAGCGTGGTCTGTCACCGCGCAGGACTCCCGGCGTGGTCTGTCACCGCGCAGGACTGCCAGCGTGGTCTGTCACCGCGCAGGACTGTCAGCGTGGTCTGTCGCCGCGCAGGACTGCCAGCGTGGTCACCGCGCAGGACTGCCGGCGTGGTCTGTCACCGCGCAGGACTGCCAGCGTGGTCTGTCACCGCGCAGGACTGCCAGCGTGGCCTGTCACCGCGCAGGACTGTCAGCGTGGTCTGTCACCGCGCAGGACTGCCAGCGTGGTCTGTCACCGCGCAGGACTGTCAGCGTGGTCTGTCACCGCGCGGGACTGCCAGCGTGTTCTGTCACCGCGCAGGACTGCCAGCGTGGTCTGTCACCGCGCAGGACTGCCGGCGTGGTCTGTCACCGCGCAGGACTGCCAGCGTGTTCTGTCACCGCGCAGGACTGCCGGCGTGGTCTGTCACCGCGCAGGACTGTCAGCGTGGTCTGTCACCGCGCAGGACTGCCAGCGTGGTCTGTCACCGCGCAGGACTGCCGGCGTGGTCTGTCACCGCGCAGGACTGCCAGCGTGGTCTGTCACCGCGCAGGACTGTCAGCGTGGTCTGTCGCCGCGCAGGACTGCCAGCGTGGTCACCGCGCAGGACTGCCGGCGTGGTCTGTCACCGCGCAGGACTGCCAGCGTGGTCTGTCACCGCGCAGGACTGCCAGCGTGGCCTGTCACCGCGCAGGACTGTCAGCGTGGTCTGTCACCGCGCAGGACTGCCAGCGTGGTCTGTCACCGCGCAGGACTGTCAGCGTGGTCTGTCACCGCGCGGGACTGCCAGCGTGTTCTGTCACCGCGCAGGACTGTCAGCGTGGTCTGTCACCGCGCAGGACTGCCGGCGTGGTCTGTCACCGCGCAGGACTGCCAGCGTGTTCTGTCACCGCGCAGGACTGTCAGCGTGTTCTGTCACCGCGCAGGACTGTCAGCGTGGTCTGTCACCGCGCGGGACTGCCGGCGTGGTCTGTCACCGCGCAGGACTGTCAGCGTGGTCTTTCACCGCGCAGGACTGTCAGCGTGGTCTGTCACCGCGCGGGACTGTCAGCGTGGTCTGTCACCGCGCAGGACTGTCAGCGTGGTCTGTCACCGCGCGGGACTGCCGGCGTGGTCTGTCACCGCGCGGGACTGCCGGCGTGGTCTGTCACCGCGCAGGACTGTCAGCGTGGTCTGTCACCGCGCAGGACTGCCAGCGTGGTCTGTCACCGCGCAGGACTGTCAGCGTGGTCTGTCACCGCGCAGGACTGCCAGCGTGGTCTGTCACCGCGCAGGACTGTCAGCGTGGTCTGTCACCGCGCAGGACTGTCAGCGTGGTCTGTCACCGCGCAGGACTGCCAGCGTGGTCTGTCACCGCGCAGGACTGCCAGCGTGGTCTGTCACCGCGCAGGGCTGTCAGCGTGGTCTGTCACCGCGCAGGACTGCCGGCGTGGTCTGTCACCGCGCAGGACTGTCAGCGTGGTCTGTCACCGCGCAGGATTGCCGGCGTGGTCTGTCACCGCGCAGGACTGTCAGCGTGGTCTGTCACCGCGCAGGGCTGTCAGCGTGGTCTGTCACCGCGCAGGACTGCCGGCGTGGTCTGTCACCGCGCAGGACTGTCAGCGTGGTCTGTCACCGCGCAGGATTGCCGGCGTGGTCTGTCACCGCGCAGGACTGCCAGCGTGGTCTGTCACCGCGCAGGACTGTCAGCGTGGTCTGTCACCGCGCAGGACTGCCAGCGTGGTCTGTCACCGCGCAGGACTGCCGGCGTGGTCTGTCACCGCGCAGGACTGCCAGCGTGGTCTGTCACCGCGCAGGACTGTCAGCGTGGTCTGTCGCCGCGCAGGACTGCCAGCGTGGTCACCGCGCAGGACTGCCGGCGTGGTCTGTCACCGCGCAGGACTGCCAGCGTGGTCTGTCACCGCGCAGGACTGCCAGCGTGGCCTGTCACCGCGCAGGACTGTCAGCGTGGTCTGTCACCGCGCAGGACTGCCAGCGTGGTCTGTCACCGCGCAGGACTGTCAGCGTGGTCTGTCACCGCGCGGGACTGCCAGCGTGTTCTGTCACCGCGCAGGACTGTCAGCGTGGTCTGTCACCGCGCAGGACTGCCGGCGTGGTCTGTCACCGCGCAGGACTGCCAGCGTGTTCTGTCACCGCGCAGGACTGTCAGCGTGTTCTGTCACCGCGCAGGACTGTCAGCGTGGTCTGTCACCGCGCGGGACTGCCGGCGTGGTCTGTCACCGCGCAGGACTGTCAGCGTGGTCTTTCACCGCGCAGGACTGTCAGCGTGGTCTGTCACCGCGCGGGACTGTCAGCGTGGTCTGTCACCGCGCAGGACTGTCAGCGTGGTCTGTCACCGCGCGGGACTGCCGGCGTGGTCTGTCACCGCGCAGGACTGTCAGCGTGGTCTGTCACCGCGCAGGACTGCCAGCGTGGTCTGTCACCGCGCAGGACTGTCGGCGTGGTCTGTCACCGCGCAGGACTGCCAGCGTGGTCTGTCACCGCGCAGGACTGTCAGCGTGGTCTGTCACCGCGCAGGACTGCCAGCGTGGTCTGTCACCGCGCAGGACTGCCAGCGTGGTCTGTCACCGCGCAGGACTGCCAGCGTGGTCTGTCACCGCGCAGGGCTGTCAGCGTGGTCTGTCACCGCGCAGGACTGCCGGCGTGGTCTGTCACCGCGCAGGACTGTCAGCGTGGTCTGTCACCGCGCAGGATTGCCGGCGTGGTCTGTCACCGCGCAGGACTGTCAGCGTGGTCTGTCACCGCGCAGGGCTGTCAGCGTGGTCTGTCACCGCGCAGGACTGCCAGCGTGGTCTGTCACCGCGCAGGACTGCCGGCGTGGTCTGTCACCGCGCAGGACTGTCAGCGTGGTCTGTCACCGCGCAGGATTGCCGGCGTGGTCTGTCACCGCGCAGGACTGTCAGCGTGGTCTGTCACCGCGCAGAATTGCCGGCGTGGTCTGTCACCGCGCAGGACTGTCAGCGTGGTCTGTCACCGCGCAGGACTGTCAGCGTGGTCTGTCACCGCGCAGGACTGTCAGCGTGGTCTGTCACCGCGCAGGATTGCCGGCGTGGTCTGTCACCGCGCAGGACTGCCAGCGTGGTCTGTCACCGCGCAGGACTGCCGGCGTGGTCTGTCACCGCGCAGGACTGTCAGCGTGGTCTGTCACCGCGCAGGACTGCCAGCGTGGTCTGTCACCGCGCAGGACTGTCAGCGTGGTCTGTCACCGCGCAGGACTGCCAGCGTGGTCTGTCACCGCGCAGGACTGCCAGCGTGGTCTGTCGCCGCGCAGGACTGCCAGCGTGGTCTGTCTCTGCGCAGGACTGTCAGCGTGGTCTGTCACCGCGCAGGACTGCCAGCGTGGTCTGTCACCGCGCAGGACTGTCAGCGTGGTCTGTCACCGCGCAGGACTGCCAGCGTGGTCTGTCACCGCGCAGGACTGCCAGCGTGGTCTGTCACCGCGCAGGACTGCCTGCGTGGTCTGTCACCGCGCAGGACTGCCAGCGTGGTCTGTCACCGCGCAGGACTGCCAGCGTGGTCTGTCACCGCGCAGGACTGCCAGCGTGGTCTGTCACCGCGCAGGACTGCCAGCGTGGTCTGTCACCGCGCAGGACTGTCAGCGTGGTCTGTCACCGCGCAGGACTGCCAGCGTGGTCTGTCACCGCGCAGGACTGCCAGCGTGGTCTGTCACCGCGCAGGACTGCCAGCGTGGTCTGTCACCGCGCAGGACTGCCGGCGTGGTCTGTCTCCGCGCAGGACTGCCAGCGTGGTCTGTCACCGCGCAGGACTGCCAGCGTGGTCTGTCACCGCGCAGGACTGCCAGCGTGGTCTGTCTCCGCGCAGGACTGCCAGCGTGGTCTGTCACCGCGCAGGACTGTCAGCGTGGTCTGTCACCGCGCAGGACTGTCAGCGTGGTCTGTCACCGCGCAGGACTGCCAGCGTGGTCTGTCACCGCGCAGGACTGTCAGCGTGGTCTGTCACCGCGCAGGACTGCCAGCGTGGTCTGTCACCGCGCGGGACTGCCGGCGTGGTCTGTCACCGCGCAGGACTGTCAGCGTGGTCTGTCACCGCGCAGGACTGCCAGCGTGGTCTGTCACCGCGCAGGACTGTCAGCGTGGTCTGTCACCGCGCAGGACTGCCAGCGTGGTCTGTCACCGCGCAGGACTGCCAGCGTGGTCTGACACCGCGCAGGACTGCCGGCGTGGTCTGTCACAGCGCAGGACTGTCAGCGTGGTCTGTCACCGCGCAGGACTGCCAGCGTGGTCTGTCACCGCACAGGACTGCCAGCGTGGTCTGTCGCCGCGCAGGACTGCCAGCGTGGTCTGTCACCGCGCAGGGGGTTTCTTCTCAGCGCTGGCCATCGTGGAGCCTTACAGAGGCCGGCGCGGAGGGAAAGAGTGCCCCGATCTCACAGGCCCCCCCCACCGCAGATCGGTGAGCCCTGATCGTGGACCAAGCCACCGTGGGGGACCCACCGCGCCCCCCCCCCCCCGAGGACCCCGCTAGACGGCCGACAAGACAGGTCCCGCCGGGATGTCCATTTAACGCCAGCGGAACTGGTCGAAAACGGGTGGCCGCTCGGCCCATCAGGGCCCGGAGAATTGCCGAGTGGGCCACTGATAAGGGCCCCCGGCTGGCGCAGCGCGATCCCCGCCCTCGCCCGAAAACCAGCGGTAGAGATTTCGGTAGCCGGCGTCAGAGTGGCGGGGCGGGATTCACGCCGCCCCCCGGCGATTCTCCGACATGGCGGGGGAAGAATCCCGCCCAAAGAGTTTCTGTAGATATGTGAAGAGAAAGAGATCGGTGAAGGGAAATGTAGGCCCCCTACAGACAGAAACAGGGGAATGCATAATAAGGGACAAAGAAATGGCTGAGCAATTGAATACACACTTTGGCTCTGTCTTCACAAATGAGGACACAAATCAGACACCAGAAATGTTGGAGAATGAAAGGTTTAGTGAGAGGGAAGAACTGAGGGCGATCAACATTAGTAGAGAAATGGTGCTGGGAAGATTGATGGGATTGAAGGTGGACAAATCCCCAGGGCCTGAGAATCTGCGTCCCAGAGAGCTTAAGGAGGTGGCTCTGGAAATAGTGGATGCTTTGGTGGTCATCTTCCGGGATTCTATAGACTCTGGAACTGTCCCTGCAGATTGGAGGGTAGCTCACGTCACTCCGATATTCAAAAAGGGAGGGAGAGAGAACGCAGGGAATTATAGACCAGTAAGCCTAACATCGGTAGTGGGGAAAATGCTTGAATCCATTATCAAGGACTTTATAGCCGAACATTTGGAAAGCAGTGGCAGGATCAGTCAGAGTCAGCACGGATTTATGAAGGGAAAATCATGCTTGACAAATCTGTTGGAATTCTTTGAAGAGGTAACCAGTACAGTCGACAAGGGGGAGCCAGTCGATGTGGTATATTTGGACTTTCAGAAGGTGTTTGACAAAATCCCGCATGAGAGATTATTGTGCAAAATTAAAGGGTATGGGATTGGGGGAAATGTATTGAGGTGGATAGAAAACTGGTTGGCAGAGAGGAAACAAAGAGTTGGGATTAATGGCTCCTTTTCAAATTGGCAGGCAGTAACCAGTGGGGTACCACAGGGATCGGTGCTGGGACCCCAGCTATTCACAATATATATTAATGATTTGGATGAGGAAACAAAATGTAACATCACAAAGTTTGCAGATGATACCAAGTTGGGTAGGAGGTGAACTGTGACGAGGATGCAGAGATCCTGCAGCAAGATCTGGACAGGTTGGGCGAGTGGGCAAACCAATGGCAGATGCAGTATAATTTGGATAAGTGTGAGGTTATTCACTTTGGAAGCTAAAACGGGAAGGCAGATTACTACTTGAATGGTTGTAAATTGGGAGAGGGGAGTGTGCAGCGGGACCTGGGTGTCCTTGTGCACCAGTCGCTGAAGGTAAGCTGCAGGTGCAGCAGGCGGTAAAGAAGGCTAATGGTATGTTGGCCTTCATTGCGAGAGGTTTCGAGTACAGGAGCAGGGATGTGTTGCTGCAGTTGTACAGGGCCTTGGTGAGGCCACACCGGGAGTATTGTGGGCAGTTTTGGTCTCCTTCTCTGAGGAAGGATGTTCTTGCTCTCGAGGGAGAGCAGCGAAGGTTTACCAGACTGATTCCAGGGATGGCGGGACTGTCATATGAGGAGAGATTGAATCGGTTCGGATTGTTCTCGCTGGAGTTCAGAAGAATGAGGGGGAATCTCAGAGAGACTTATAAAATTCTAACAGGACTAAACAGGGTAGATGCAGGGAAGATGTTACCAATGATGGGTGTGTCCAGAACCAGGGGTCACAGTCTGAGGATTCAGGGTAAACCATTTCGGACAGAGATAAGGAGACATTTCTTCACACAAAGAGCGGTGAGCCTGTGGAATTCATTACCACAGGAAATAGTTGATGCTGAAACTTTGAATATATTCAGCAGGCGGCTGGATAGAGCACTTGGGGAGAATGGGATCAAAGGCTATGGGGAGAAAGCAGGATTAGGCTATTGAGTTGGATGATCAGCCATGATGGTGATGAATGGCGGAGCAGGCTCGAAGGGCCAAAAGGCCGCCTCCTGCTCCTATCTTCTATGTATCTATGTATCTATGTGTGAACGTCTCATAGTGGGAGAGTTGGGTTTGGTGGAAGGAGTTAAGGCTAAATGCATGGAGGAGTTGGGGCCAATATTGCAGGAAGAGATATAGAGAACAAAGAACAAAGAAAAGTACAGCACAGGAACAGGCCCTTCGGCCCTCCAAGCCCGTGCCGACCATGCTGCCCGTCTAAACTAAAATCTTCTACACTTCCTGGGTCCGTATCCCTCTATTCCCATTCTATTCATGTATTTGTCAAGATGCCCCTTAAATGTCACTATCATCCCTGCTTCCACCACCTCCTCCGGCAGCGAGTTCCAGGCACCCACTACCCTCTGTGTAAAAAACTTGCCTCGTACACCTACTCTAAACCTTGCCCCTCTCACCTTAAACCTATATGATCAGGGATAGTCAGCATGGCTTTGTGAAGGGTAGGTCATGCCTCACAAACCTTATTGAGTTCTTTGAGAAGGTGACTGAACAGGTAGACGAGGGTAGAGCAGTTGATGTGGTGTATATGGATTTCAGCAAAGCGTTTGATAAGGTTCCCCACGGTAGGCTATTGCAAAAAATACGGAGGCTGGGGATTGAGGGTGATTTAGAGATGTGGATCAGAAATTGGCTAGCTGAAAGAAGACAGAGGGTGGTGGTTGATGGGAAATGTTCAGAATGGAGTACAGTCACAAGTGGAGTACCACAAGGATCTGTTCTGGGGCCGTTGCTGTTTGTCATTTTTATCAATGACCTAGAGGAAGGCGCAGAAGGGTGGGTGAGTAAATTTGCAGACGATACTAAAGTCGGTGGTGTTGTCGATAGTGTGGAAGGATGTAGCAGATTACAGAGGGATATAGATAAGCTGCAGAGCTGGGCCGAGAGGTGGCAAATGGAGTTTAATGTAGAGAAGTGTGAGGTGATTCACTTTGGAAGGAATAACAGGAATGCGGAATATTTGGCTAATGGTAAAGTTCTTGAAAGTGTGGGTGAGCAGAGGGATCTAGGTGTCCATGTACATAGATCCCTGAAAGTTGCCACCCAGGTTGATAGGGCTGTGAAGAGGGCCTATGGAGTGTTGGCCTTTATTGGTGGAGGGATTGAGTTCCGGAGTCGGGAGGTCATGTTGCAGCTGTACAGAACTCTGGTACGGCCGCATTTGGAGTATTGCGTACAGTTCTGGTCACCGCATTATAGGAAGGACGTGGAGGCTTTGGAGCGGGTGCAGAGGAGATTTACCAGGATGTTGCCTGGTATGGAGGGAAAATCTTACGAGGAAAGGCTGATGGACTTGAGGTTGTTTTCGTTGGAGAGAAGAAGGTTAAGAGGAGACTTAATAGAGGCATACAAAATGATCAGGGGGTTGGATAGGGTGGACAGTGAGAGCCTTCTCCCGCGGATGGATATGGCTGGCATGAGGGGACATAACTTTAAACTGAGGGGTAATAGATATAGGACAGAGGTCAGAGGTAGGTTCTTTACGCAAAGAGTAGTGAGGCCGTGGAATGCCCTACCTGCTACAGTAGTGAACTCGCCAACATTGAGGGCATTTAAAAGTTTATTGGATAAACATATGGATGATAATGGCATAGTGTAGGTTGGGTGGCTTTTGTTTCGGTGCAACATCGTGGGCCGAAGGGCCTGTACTGCGCTGTATTGTTCTATGTTCTATGTTCTATGTTCTATGCCCCCTAGTAATTGACCGCTCTACCCCAGGGAAAAGCCTCTGACTATCCACTCTGTCTGTGCCCCTCATAATTTTGTAGACCTCTATCAGGTCGCCCCTCAACCTCCGTCGTTCAAGTGAGAACAAACCAAGTTTATTCAACCGCTCCTCATAGCTAATGCCCTCCATACCAGGCAACATCCTGGTAAATCTCTTCTGCACCGTCCCTAAAGCCTCCACATCCTTCTGGTAGTGTGGCGACATGTAACATGCAGGGTCTGTGGAAGGGGATTAAATGGGTTTATGATGGTGTAACATGCAGGGTCTGTGGAAGGGGATTAAATGGGTTTATGATGGTGTAACATGCAGGGGATGTGGAAGGGAATTAAATGGGTTTATGATGGTGTAACATGCAGGGTCTGTGGAAGGAGATTAAATGGGTTTATGATGGTGTAACATGCAGGGGATGTGGAAGGGGATTAAATGGGTTTATGATGGTGTAACATGCAGGGGATGTGGAAGGGGATTAAATGGGTTTATGATGGTGTAACATGCAGGGTCTGTGGAAGGAGATTAAATGGGTTTATGATGGTGTAACATGCAGGGTCTGTGGAAGGGGATTAAATGGGTTTATGATGGTGTAACATGCAGGGTCTGTGGAAGGAGATTAAATAGGTTTATGATGGTGTAACATGCAGGGTCTGTGGAAGGGGATTAAATGGGTTTATGATGGTGTAACATGCAGGGTCTGTGGAAGGGGATTAAATGGGTTTATGATGGTGTAACATGCAGGGTCTGTGGAAGGGGATTAAATGGGTTTATGATGGTGTAACATGCAGGGGATGTGGAAGGGGATTAAATGGGTTTATGATGGTGTAACATGCAGGGGATGTGGAAGGAGATTAAATGGGTTTATGATGGTGTAACATGCAGGGTCTGTGGAAGGAGATTAAATAGGTTTATGATGGTGTAACATGCAGGGTCTGTGGAAGGGGATTAAATGGGTTTATGATGGTGTAACATGCAGGGTCTGTGGAAGGAGATTAAATGGGTTTATGATGATGTAACATGCAGGGGATGTGGAGGGGATTAAATGGGTTTATGATGGTGTAACATGCAGGGTCTGTGGAAGGGGATTAAATGGGTTTATGATGGTGTAACATGCAGGGTCTGTGGAAGGAGATTAAATGGGTTTATGATGGTGTAACATGCAGGGGATGTGGAAGGAGATTAAATGGGTTTATGACGGTGTAACATGCAGGGTCTGTGGAAGGGGATTAAATGGGTATATGATGGTGTAACATGCAGGGTCTGTGGAAGGGGATTAAATGGGTTTATGATGGTGTAACATGCAGGGGATGTGGAAGGGGATTAAATGGGTTTATGATGGTGTAACATGCAGGGTCTGTGGAAGGGGATTAAATGGGTTTATGATGGTGTAACATGCAGGGTCTGTGGAAGGGGATTAAATGGGTTTATGATGGTGTAACATGCAGGGTCTGTGGAAGGAGATTAAATGGGTTTATGATGGTGTAACATGCAGGGTCTGTGGAAGGGGATTAAATGGGTTTATGATGGTGTAACATGCAGGGTCTGTGGAAGGAGATTAAATGGGTTTATGATGGTGTAACATGCAGGGTCTGTGGAAGGGGATTAAATGGGTTTATGATGGTGTAACATGCAGGGGATGTGGAAGGAGATTAAATGGGTTTATGATGGTGTAACATGCAGGGTCTGTGGAAGGGGATTAAATGGGTTTATGATGGTGTAACATGCAGGGTCTGTGGAAGGGGATTAAATGGGTTTATGATGGTGTAACATGCAGGGGATGTGGAAGGGGATTAAATGGGTTTCTGATGGTGTAACATGCAGGGGATGTGGAAGGGGATTAAATGGGTTTATGATGGTGTAACATGCAGGGTCTGTGGAAGGGGATTAAAAGGGTTTATGATGGTGTAACATGCAGGGTCTGTGGAAGGAGATTAAATGGGTTTATGATGGTGTAACATGCAGGGGATGTGGAAGGAGATTAAATGGGTTTATGATGGTGTAACATGCAGGGGATGTGGAAGGAGATTAAATGGGTTTATGTAGGTGTAACATGCAGGTTCTGTGGAAGGAGACTAAATGGGTTTATGATGATGTAACATGCAGGGTCTGTGGAAGGGGATTAAATGGGTTTATGATGGTGTAACATGTAGGGTCTGTGGAAGGGGATTAAATGGGTTTATGATGGTGTAACATGCAGGGGATGTGGAAGGGGATTAAATGGGTTTATGATGGTGTAACATGCAGTGTCTGTGGAAGGGGATTAAATGGGTTTATGATGGTGTAACATGCAGGGGATGTGGAAGGAGATTAAATGGGTTTATGATGGTGTAACATGCAGGGGATGTGGAAGGAGATTAAATGGGTTTATGATGGTGTAACATGCAGGGGATGTGGAAGGAGATTAAATGGGTTTATGATGGTGTAACATGCAGGGGATGTGAAAGGAGATTAAATGGGTTTATGATGGTGTAACATGCAGGGGATGTGGAAGGAGATTAAATGGGTTTATGATGGTGTAACATGCAGGGTCTGTGGAAGGGGATTAAATGGGTTTATGATGGTGTAACATGCAGGGGATGTGGAAGGAGATTAAATGGGTTTATGATGGTGTAACATGCAGGGGATGTGGAAGGGGATTAAATGGGTTTATGATGGTGTAACATGCAGGGGATGTGGAAGGAGATTAAATGGGTTTATGATGGTGTAACATGCAGGGTCTGTGGAAGGGGATTAAATGGGTTTATGATGGTGTAACATGCAGGGTCTGTGGAAGGGGATTAAATGGGTTTATGATGGTGTAACATGCAGGGTCTGTGGAAGGGGATTAAATGGGTTTATGATGGTGTAACATGCAGGGTCTGTGGAAGGGGATTAAATGGGTTTATGATGGTGTAACATGCAGGGGATGTGGAAGGAGATTAAATGGGTTTATGATGGTGTAACATGCAGGGTCTGTGGAAGGAGATTAAATGGGTTTATGATGGTGTAACATGCAGGGTCTGTGGAAGGGGATTAAATGGGTTTATGATGGTGTAACATGCAGGGGATGTGGAAGGAGATTAAATGGGTTTATGATGGTGTAACATGCAGGGTCTGTGGAAGGAGATTAAATGGGTTTATGATGGTGTAACATGCAGGGTCTGTGGAAGGGGATTAAATGGGTTTATGATGGTGTAACATGCAGGGGATGTGGAAGGAGATTAAATGGGTTTATGATGGTGTAACATGCAGGGTCTGTGGAAGGAGATTAAATGGGTTTATGATGGTGTAACATGCAGGGTCTGTGGAAGGGGATTAAATGGGTTTATGATGGTGTAACATGCAGGGTCTGTGGAAGGAGATTAAATGGGTTTATGATGGTGTAACATGCAGGGTCTGTGGAAGGAGATTAAATGGGTTTATGATGGTGTAACATGCAGGGGATGTGGAAGGGGATTAAATGGGTTTATGATGGTGTAACATGCAGGGTCTGTGGAAGGGGATTAAATGGGTTTATGATGGTGTAACATGCAGGGTCTGTGGAAGGGGATTAAATGGGTTTATGATGGTGTAACATGCAGGGGATGTGGAAGGGGATTAAATGGGTTTATGATGGTGTAACATGCAGGGTCTGTGGAAGGGGATTAAATGGGTTTATGATGGTGTAACATGCAGGGGATGTGGAAGGAGATTAAATGGGTTTATGATGGTGTAACATGCAGGGGATGTGGAAGGGGATTAAATGGGTTTATGATGGTGTAACATGCAGGGGATGTGGAAGGAGATTAAATGGGTTTATGATGGTGTAACATGCAGGGTCTGTGGAAGGAGACTAAATGGGTTTATGATGATGTAACATGCAGGGTCTGTGGAAGGGGATTAAATGGGTTTATGATGGTGTAACATGCAGGGTCTGTGGAAGGGGATTAAATGGGTTTATGATGGTGTAACATGCAGGGGATGTGGAAGGGGATTAAATGGGTTTATGATGGTGTAACATGCAGGGTCTGTGGAAGGGGATTAAATGGGTTTATGATGGTGAAACATGCAGGGGATGTGGAAGGGGATTAAATGGGTTTATGATGGTGTAACATGCAGGGTCTGTGGAAGGAGATTAAATGGGTTTATGATGGTGTAACATGCAGGGGATGTGGAAGGAGATTAAATGGGTTTATGATGGTGTAACATGCAGGGGATGTGGAAGGAGATTAAATGGGTTTATGATGGTGTAACATGCAGGGTCTGTGGAAGGAGATTAAATGGGTTTATGATGGTGTAACATGCAGGGGATGTGGAAGGAGATTAAATGGGTTTATGATGGTGTAACATGCAGGGTCTGTGGAAGGGGATTAAATGGGTTTATGATGGTGTAACATGCAGGGGATGTGGAAGGAGATTAAATGGGTTTATGATGGTGTAACATGCAGGGGATGTGGAAGGGGATTAAATGGGTTTATGATGGTGTAACATGCAGGGGATGTGGAAGGAGATTAAATGGGTTTATGATGGTGTAACATGCAGGGTCTGTGGAAGGGGATTAAATGGGTTTATGATGGTGTAACATGCAGGGGATGTGGAAGGAGATTAAATGGGTTTATGATGGTGTAACATGCAGGGGATGTGGAAGGAGATTAAATGGGTTTATGATGGTGTAACATGCAGGGTCTGTGGAAGGGGATTAAATGGGTTTATGATGGTGTAACATGCAGGGGATGTGGAAGGAGATTAAATGGGTTTATGATGGTGTAACATGCAGGGTCTGTGGAAGGGGATTAAATGGGTTTATGATGGTGTAACATGCAGGGTCTGTGGAAGGGGATTAAATGGGTTTATGATGGTGTAACATGCAGGGGATGTGGAAGGAGATTAAATGGGTTTATGATGGTGTAACATGCAGTGTCTGTGGAAGGAGATTAAATGGGTTTATGATGGTGTAACATGCAGGGTCTGTGGAAGGGGATTAAATGGGTTTATGATGGTGTAACATGCAGGGGATGTGGAAGGAGATTAAATGGGTTTATGATGGTGTAACATGCAGGGTCTGTGGAAGGGGATTAAATGGGTTTATGATGGTGTAACATGCAGGGGATGTGGAAGGAGATTAAATGGGTTTATGATGGTGTAACATGCAGGGTCTGTGGAAGGGGATTAAATGGGTTTATGATGGTGTAACATGCAGGGTCTGTGGAAGGGGATTAAATGGGTTTATGATGGTGTAACATGCAGGGTCTGTGGAAGGAGACTAAATGGGTTTATGATGGTGTAACATGCAGTGGATGTGGAAGGAGATTAAATGGGTTTATGATGGTGTAACATGCAGGGGATGTGGAAGGGGATTAAATGGGTTTATGATGGTGTAACATGCACGGGATGTGGAAGGGGATTAAATGGGTTTATGATGGTGTAACATGCAGGGGATGTGGAAGGGGATTAAATGGGTTTATGATGGTGTAACATGCAGGGGATGTGGAAGGAGATTAAATGGGTTTATGATGGTGTAACATGCAGGGGATGTGGAAGGAGATTAAATGGGTTTATGATGGTGTAACATGCAGGGTCTGGGGAAGGGGATTAAATGGGTTTATGATGGTGTAACATGCAGGGTCTGTGGAAGGGGATTAAATGGGTTTATGATGGTGTAACATGCAGGGGATGTGGAAGGGGATTAAATGGGTTTATGATGGTGTAACATGCAGGGGATGTGGAAGGGGATTAAATGGGTTTATGATGGTGTAACATGCAGGGGATGTGGAAGGGGATTAAATGGGTTTATGATGGTGTAACATGCAGGGGATGTGGAAGGAGATTAAATGGGTTTATGATGGTGTAACATGCAGGGTCTGTGGAAGGGGATTAAATGGGTTTATGATGGTGTAACATGCAGGGGATGTGGAAGGGGATTAAATGGGTTTATGATGATGTAACATGCAGGGTCTGTGGAAGGGGATTAAATGGGTTTATGATGGTGTAACATGCAGGGGATGTGGAAGGGGATTAAATGGGTTTATGATGGTGTAACATGCAGGGTCTGTGGAAGGGGATTAAATGGGTTTATGATGGTGTAACATGCAGGGGATGTGGAAGGGGATTAAATGGGTTTATGATGGTGTAACATGCAGGGGATGTGGAAGGAGATTAAATGGGTTTATGATGGTGTAACATGCAGGGGATGTGGAAGGAGATTAAATGGGTTTATGATGGTGTAACATGCAGGGTCTGTGGAAGGAGATTAAATGGGTTTATGATGGTGTAACATGCAGGGTCTGTGGAAGGGGATTAAATGGGTTTATGATGGTGTAACATGCAGGGTCTGTGGAACGAGATTAAATGGGTTTATGATGGTGTAACATGCAGGGTCTGTGGAAGGGGATTAAATGGATTTATGATGGTGTAACATGCAGGGTCTGTGGAAGGGGATTAAATGGGTTTATGATGGTGTAACATGCAGGGTCTGTGGAAGGGGATTAAATGGGTTTATGATGGTGTAACATGCAGGGTCTGTGGAAGGGGCTGTTTGTGGATGAGGAGAACCTCCTCGGCTATTGTGGTTCTCCTACCTCTCTCTGCAGTTGCTCCATTAACTCTTCGTAGTTCCCCTTCTCCTTCATACGTTTGGCCCGTTCCTTTCGTGCAAAATGCTGACGGCATGCACACTGGATGATGATGGCTGACCTCTCTGTGGGAAAACAGGAAGTTCAAACACACTTTAAACATTCAGAAGAGAAACAGCAGATTGAAATGTTCGCCTCAATGCATTTGATTCTATGCTATTACGATAGTGTGCCGCAAATTAGGGCTCTGAATAAACTGGTATTTTCTGCTCATGAACTTAAAAAGGCAACAATTACTACCTTTGGAAAGGCCCGTCACTTGGCTGCCATATTGAAATCCCGAAATAGGCATATTGTGTCCTCTCCTTACCTACGGGCGTGTTTGGACAGGGCTGGGATGTGACCTCAGCATGACATAAACTAAAAAGCTGACCTCAAGCAGAATGACAACTGAGGGAAAAGGTGACCACCCTGAGATCTAGGTATCCTGCATTATTTGGTCAGAAGGGTTTGAATAAATCATTAACACTGGGTAAGCTGCCAACCCCAAGAAAAAGATATATTAACAAGCGCTGAGGGGTTGGTGAAGTCCCTTTCTCTTTCATGTATGGGTATCACTGCCTGAACCTTGAGCCAAGCACATTGCCATGGACCTGGAGTCACATGTGGGCCAGGCCAGGCAAGTACGGCAGGGGGGGCATGAGTGAAGCAGGTGGGTTTTTACATCAATGTGATAATAGTTTTGTGTTCATCAGTAGACTTTTATTTTCAGATTGTTATGCAATTCAGATTGCACCAACGGCTGTGGTGGGTTTCGAACCTGGTTTCCCACTGGGTCTCTGGATCTTGTGACAATAACACAATCCCGCCATCTTTCCGTGGCAGTGCTCATTAGGCAGCCGCCTTCTTCAGATGGAAGAGGAAGAAGAAGAGGAGATGTTTAATCAGGAAAGGAATCAAGGGTTATGGGGATAAGGTGGGAAAGGGGAGTTGAGAATCACATCAAATCAGTCATGATCTCATTGAATAGCGGAGCAGACTCAATGGGCTGAATGGTCTATTTCTGCACCGACCTCTTATGTTGTTACGGTCTAAGGAAGACTTAAGAGCAGAGTTTTCGAACATTTGTTGGACTAGAGAGCAGGATACTGCCATAGCAAGTTACTGAGATCAACATGTTCTGTGTAAACAGTCAGTCTGTCCTCTGGAATTAGTAAAGTGCTCCCATTGTTATGGGTCAGATGAACTTAGTAAACCATCTTAAAATTCCTTACGAATAGTTGGCTGCCTACCTCGGTATCTGTGGGCAAAATCTAAAAATCGTAACTGGTTTGCAATAATACAATAGCTGGAGTGTCACAGTAGCACAGTGGTTAGCACTGCTGCTTCACGATGCCAGGGACCCGGGGTTCAATTCCAGCCTTGGGTGACTGCCTGCGCGGAGTCTGCACGTTCTCCCCGTGTCTGCGTGGGTTTCCTCCGGGTGCTCCGGTTTCCTCCCACTGTCCAAATATATGCAGGTTAGGATTGCCCCTTAGTGGCCAAAATGTTAGGTGGAGTTATGGGGATAGGATGGGGGATTGGGCCCAGGTAGGGTCCTCTTTCTAAGGGTCCTACCTGTGTATTTCCTCTTTCTTTTATTTTGCTGTTGTATTTTTAATCCATGGATGGTTTATGGACGTGTGTCCATAAGGCAGGTTAAGGCAGCCTGCCACTTTAATTCAAGCAGAAGGAAGCATTGGCCTGCGCCTTTAATTCTTGCAGAAGCCTGTGCTGGTTTGGACTAGAGTGTAGACTGACTGGCACCAGTGACAGAGACTGGCTGGGTCCCGGTTGGATTGATTTGGCTGACAGTCAATGAATTGGCCCAAAAGGCTGGGCCAGTCCAGTAACAGGTGGTGAGTGGATCTGATCTCAATGGAATGTTTTCAGAGTCGCAGGTTTTCAGTTAGGTTTGAGTTTGACTCCAGGCAGCTCAGACAGAAGACCCGCTCTCTCTCCTCTCCATTTATCTCCAGCAGAAAGGCTGCGTTTCTGAACTGGCACAAAACCTGGGTGTATCTGTTGACAGCAGAACCATTGCCGGCTGTTCAGGAAAAGTTCATAATTTGCTAACTCTCTTCAGAAAAGCTGGTGTGAATCGACTATCTTTCTCCTGAAGACTTGCTGCCTGTAAGTATTGCATTTTATGAAACCACAAAGACCTAAAGGCAGGCCACCAACTGAAGACAAAGTTTGATGAAACAGGAACATTGTTTCGCCAGGGAAATTGTGACAATGGGCTGCAACACAAAGACTGTGATTTACCAGTTTGCTGTGAAGGAAGGATGCTCAGAACCATCGTCTGAAGAAAAGTTTCTGTTCTCTTTCACTTACTTTTTCCCCCTTTTCCATCCCTCTGTGTTTCTCTGCCTTGTGCTTGTGTGTGTGTGTGTGTGTGTATGTGTGTATGTGTGTGTGTGTGTGGGGGGGCGGGTGGGGGGGAGGCAAGTTAAAATAGGAGTTAGATTTTTATTAATGTTTAACCAACTGTATCTGCTACATATTGAATCATTATTCTTGCTATAAAGTAAATGTGATTCAACTTAGAAATCTGGTGACTGTAAGTATTGGGAAGCTAAGGGTGTATTCATTGTTTATTTTTATAAGAATGAATGGTTAATTCACTAATGTTCTGCCTCCAGGGCGTGTGGGGATGGAATTGACCGTGTCCTTTCCCAGGGTGTCGTGGCATCTCTCCGAGGGTTGGTGCAGAATCGATGGGCCGATAGCCCCCTTTTGTACTGTGGGGATTCTATGATTCTATGAACATCAACAAAACCTCAGTTTAACAGATACTGGGAATAAGGAAATCTGACAATGTAGCATGCCAACAATAGATTACTGAATCTTGGCTAGATTCTGTGCTCTGGATTCAAATCCACAACTTCCTGCACCAGAACGCAGAGAGAAGCCCAAACTACAGGCAGCAAGCATTCAGACACGTACTAGCCCAAACTTACAGACAATTAGACAGAGCTGTGCAGAACTACCCAGTGCTCTCTTTGTGATCTTATCAACTTGTGTCTTTCATTTTAGCTGTTTATCGACCAATATCCAAATATCTTTGTTCCTCTAACCTATTTCGATCTTTTTAAAAATTAATTTAGGGGATGTGGGCGTCTCTGGTTAGGCCGGCATTCAGTGCCCAACCACATTGCCCTTCAGAGGGTGGTGAGGAGCTGCCTTTCTGAACCGCTGCAGTCATCGAGGTGTAGGTACACCCACTGTGCTGTTCGGGAGGGAGTTCCAGGATGTTTCCCAGTAACAATGAAGGAACGGCCAATATATTTCCAAGTCAGGATAGTGAGTGACTTGGAGGGGAGCCTCCATGTGGTGGGGTTCCCAGGTATCTGCTGCTCTTGTCCTTCTGGATGGTAGTTGTCGTGGGTTTGGAAGGTGCTGTCTGAGGATCCTTGGTGAGTTACTGCAGTGCATCTTGTAGATGGTACACACGGCTGCCACTGTGCGTCGGTGGGGGAGGGAGTGAATGTTTGTGGAAGGTGAGCAATCAAGCGGGGCTGCTTTGTCCTGGATGGTGTTGAGCTTCTTGAGTGTTGTTGGAGCTGCGCTCATCCAGGCAAGTGGGGAGTATTCCATCACACTCCTGACTTGTGCCGTGTAGATGGTGGACAAGCTTTGGGGAGTCAGTAGGTGAGTTACTCACCGTAGGATTCCTAACTTTTGACCTGCCCTGGTAGCCACAGTATTAATGTGGCCGGGTCCAGTTCAGTTTCTGATCAATGGTCACCCCCAGGATGTTGATTGTGGGGATTCAGCGATGTTAATGCCATCGAATGTCACGGGGTGATGGTTAGATCCTCTCTTGTCGGAGATGGTCATAGCCTGGCAGTTGCGTGGCGCGAATGCAACTTGTCACTTGTCAGCCCCGAGCCTGGATATTGTCCAGGTCTTAACAACACAGCCTTTTGGAATCATTCTGTTTAAGTTAAAGATACAGGCTTCTTACAGGCTGTTTGCCTTAAATACTAATCTTTATTAGTGTCACAAGTAGGTTTACATTAACACGGCAATGAGGTTACTGTGAAAAGCCCCTAGTCGCCACATTCCGGCGCCTGTTCGGGTACACAGAGGGAGAATTCAGAATGTCCAATTCACCGAACAGCACGTCTTTCGGGTCTTGTGGGAGGAAACCGGAGCACCCGGAGGAAACCCACGCAGACACGGGGAGAACGTGCAGACTCCGCACAGACAGTGACCCAAGCCGGGAATTGAACCCGGGTCCCTGGCGCTGTGAAGCAACAGTGCAGAGACATCCAACAATCATCCATAGATCAAAATGTCATGGCAACAATAAAAGAAAGGCGAACAGTCAGTGGGCAACAATGGGGCAGAAATGTAGACAATTCACTGAGGCGAGTAAAACAACAATGCGGTAATTTTGGGAGGTATTTTAACTTTCCCAACATGCCTTCATCAGTTGTAGCATAGATTTTAGAAAGAGGGAGGTTATGTTGGAACTGTACAGGACTTTGGTGAGGCCCCAGCTGGAGTACTGTGTTCAGTCCCGGTCACCACACTATAGGAAGGATGTGATTCCATTCGATAGGGCGCAGAGGAAATTCACCAGGATGTTGCCTGAGGTGGAATATTTTTAGCTATGACGAGAGGTTGAATAAGTTTGTGATGTTTTCTTTGGAGCAGAGAAGACTGAGGGGGACCTGATCGAGGTGGACAGGATTATGAGGGGCATGGACAGGGTGGAGAGGGAGCAGCTGGTCCCCTTAGTTGAAGGGTCAATAACAAGGGGGCATGATTTTAAGGTGAAAGACAAGGGGCGACATTCTCCGGCCCCCCGCCGGGTCGGAGAATCGCCAGGGGCGGCGTGAATCCCGCCCCCGCCGGCCGCCAAATTCTCCGGCACCGAAAAATCAGCGGGGGCGGGAATTGCGCCGCGCCAGTCGGCGGGCTCCCCCCGGCGATTCTCCGGCCCGTGATGGGCCGAAGTCCCACTGCTGTCATGCCAGTCCCGCCGGCGTGAATCAAATCACCTACCTTACCGGCGGGACTGGCAGCGCGGGCGGGCTCCGGGGTCCTGGCCGGGGTGATCTGGCCCCGGGGGATGCCCCCACGGTGGCCTGGCCCGTGATCGGGGCCCACTGATCCCTAGGAGGGCCTGTGCCGTGGGGGCACTCTTTTCCTTCCGCCTCAGCCATAGCCTCCACGATGACCGATGCGGAAGTGACCCCCCCCCCACGCATGCACGGGGATGACGTCAGCAGCCTCTGACGCTCCCGCGCATGCGCGGACTTCCACCGGCCGGCGTGTCCCTTCAGCCCCGGCTGGCGTGGCGCCAAAGGCCTTTCCCGCCGGCCTGCGGCGCACCAACCACTCCGGCGCGGGCCTAACCCCTCAAGGTGAGGGCTTGGCCCCTAAAGTGTGGTGTTGGGTGTTCTGACACACAGATGAGCCAACACAGTTGCATATGGTACAACACTTCTTTATTTAAACTCACTATTTACAACTTGGTCTTTGCACTCTGCACGTGGGGGGCTCCCTGCTTGTGGTGTTTCATCAGCTCTTTCTGTTCCCTTCTCCCCAGACCTCCTGACCTCCAGGTGTCGTGCTCGTGCTTTTTATGTGGTTGGTGTTCTTGTCTGTGATTGGTTGTGGTGTTGTGTACTCTGATTTGCCTGTTAGTGTGTCCATCATGATGTGTGTGTTTGAATATCATGACATCCCCCCTTTTTACAAAGATATGTGCCTACGTGGTAATAAATATGATCGTGACGTGAGTGCATCTAAGAGTGTGTGTGTGTCGTGTGCAGCATGTGTCTATGACGGAACTATGTACATGGGGCGATGTCGAGTGCGTCACATGAATCCAGTTGTACCATAACATAACAGAAATGCGAACGAGAGAAGAAGAAAAAAAATTTGATCAGTTGTCCAGTCAGACGACATCTGGAACGATAAACAACAACAGGTTATCATGTAAAATTGTCCAACTTATTAAACATATGAACTGTATTATAAGTCCATTCTAATGGGTTTGCGACGAATTCGGGTCGACCGCCTTAAGGGTGGATCAAGAACCACCGGCTGCTGTGCAGGCATGGCCATGGGTGGCGATGGAAAGGGCGTGATGTGCGGCAGCTCCACAAAGTCATCCTCGGAAGCCTGTTGAGGATCTGGCGTGTTGTGTGGCTGTGAGCGTGGAAGTCGGCGAAGGGCGCGCCGATTGCGGCGACGCACGGAACCATCCGGCATGCGAACCAGGAACGAGCGGGGAGCCACTTGTCGGAGGACTTCGGCCGGTGCTGACCAGCCACCATACGGTTGATGGACGCGTACTTTGTCTCCGGAGGACAGGGGGGGCAGGTCCGTCGCTCGTGTGTCGTACCGACCTTTCTGGCGATCACGCTGCAGTTGCATGTTCCGAAGAACCGCCTCATGGTCTGTTGTCGGTGCCAGGACGGAAGGTACCGTCGTCCTGAGGGAGCGACCCATTAGTAGCTGCGCTGGCGAGAGGCCCGTGGATAACGGGGCCGATCGATAGGCCAGCAAGGCAAGGTTAAAGTCCGATCCGGCATCAGCCGCCTTGCACAGGAGCCGCTTTGCGATGTGGACACCCTTTTCAGCCTTCCCGTTCGATTGTGGATGCAGAGGGCTGGATGTCACATGAGTGAAACCATATGCTGCGGCAAAGGACGACCATTCACGGCTGGCAAAACAAGGTCCATTGTCTGACATGACAGTCCTTGGAATGCCATGGCGAGCAAACGTTTCCTTGCAGGCCCCAATGACTGCGGACGACGTCAGATCATGGAGAGGCATGACTTCCGGGTAGTTTGAGAAGTAGTCTATAATAACAATGTAATCTCTGCCGAGCGCGTGAAATAGGTCAACACCCACCTTCGCCCAGGGGGACGTCACCATCTCGTGTGGTAGAAGTGTTTCCGGAGATTGCGCTGGCTGAAACCTCTGACAGGTTGTGCAGTTGAGCACCATGTTGGCTATGTCTTCATTAATACCCGGCCAATATACCGCCTCCCGGGCCCTTCGTCTGCATTTTTCGACGCCCAAGTGGCCTTCGTGTAGTTGACGAAGAATCATCTGGCGCACACTGTGTGGAATGACGATCCTATGCGATTTCATAAGGACCCCGTCTATATTGGTGAGATCATCTCGCACATTATAAAACTGGGGGCACTGCCCTTTTAGCCACCCTTCCGTCATGTGGCGCATCACTCGCTGCAGTAGAGGGTCAGTCGCCGTCTCTGCGCGTATGTGGGCCAGACTAGGATCATCAGCTGGCATATTTGCTGCTGTCAGAGTCACGTGTGCCTCAATTTGACGCACGAACCCCTCTGCATCTGGTGGTGTGCTCACTGCTCGGGAAAGAGTGTCCGCCACGATGAGTTCCTTCCCCGGAGTGTAGATCAGTTCAAAATCGTACCTCCTGAGTTTGAGTAAGATGCGCTGGAGGCGAGGAGTCATGTCGTTCAGGTCTTTGTTAATGATGTTGACCAGGGGGCGGTGGTCAGTTTCGACCGTGAATCGTGGCAGGCCATACACATAGTCGTGGAACTTGTCCAGTCCAGTTAACAAGCCCAGGCATTCTTTTTCGATTTGCGCGTAGCGCTGTTCGGTAGGGGTCATGGCTCGTGAGGCATACGCAACCGGGGCCCATGATGACGTGCTGTCTTTTTGGAGGAGTACCGCTCCAATACCAGATTGGCTGGCGTCTGTTGAGATCTTTGTAGGGCGAGTCGTGTCAAAGAAGGCCAGCACTGGTGCCGTGACCAGTTTGTGCTTGAGCTCCTCCCATTCCCGCTGATGCGACTGGTGCCAGTTGAATTCCGTCGATTTTTTTACGAGATGGCGCATGTTTGTTGTATGAGAAGCCAGGTTGGGAATGAACTTCCCAAGGAAGTTGACCATGCCGAGGAATCTTAAGACAGCCTTCTTGTCAGCCGGTCGTGGCATGGCTGTGATGGCGCTAACCTTGTCTGCATCGGGACGGACCCCGGACCTTGAGATGTGGTCCCCGAGGAATTTCAGCTCCGTCTGGCCGAAAGCACACTTCGCACGGTTGAGACGCAGGCCATTTTGCCGTATGCGGGTGAAGACACGTCGAAGACGATGCATGTGTTCCTGCGGAGTGGTGGACCAAATGATGATATCGTCCACATATACACGTACCCCTTCGATGCCTTCCATCATCTGTTCCATAATGCGGTGGAATACTTCAGATGCCGAAATGATGCCGAATGGCATCCGGTTGTAGCAGAATCTGCCAAAAGGGGTGTTGAATGTGCATAGTCTTCGGCTGGCCGGGTCCAGTTTGATCTGCCAGAATCCTTTGGACGCATCCAATTTAGTGAATATGTTGGCTCGCGCCATCTCGCTGGTGAGGTCTTCTCGTTTCGGGATGGGATAGTGTTCCCGCATGATGTTGTTGTTCAGATCTTTTGGATCTATACATATACGGAGCTCGCCAGAGGGCTTCTTTACACAGACCATGGAGCTGACCCATGGCGTGGGCTCCGTGACCTTGGATAGGACCCCTTGGTCCTGAAGAATCTGCAGTTGTGCCTTGAGGCGGTCTTTGAGAGGCGCAGGAACCCTGCGAGGTGCGTGAACGACAGGGATGGCGTCCGGTCTGAGTCGAATCTTGTACGTGTGTGGCAATGTCCCCATGCCTTCAAAAACCTCCTGGTTGTGAGCGAGGAGGGAATGGAGATTCGCGTGGAACTCAGCATCCGGGAAGTCGGATATCTCATCTGGAGAGAGAGACATGATGCGCTGTACCAGGTGAAGGACCTTACACGCTTGTGCGCCCAGTAACGAGTCCTTTGATGAGCCCACAACTTCGAAGGGGAGTGTGGCCGTGTACCTCTTGTGAGTCACCTGTAGCTGGCAAGATCCTATGGACGGGATAACGTTCCCGTTATAGTCAACCATCTTAAGCCGGGATGGTGTGATGGGTGGTTTGACCTTCATGGCCTGGACTGCAGAGTAAGCAATCAGGTTGGCGGATGCGCCGGTGTCCAGACGGAAGGCGACGCGCGATCGGTTGACCGTCAGGGTGGCACACCACTCATCGTCTGGATTGATGGCATTGACCTTGTTGACATCAATGACGGCAACTCGGAAGTCATCCTGGTCATCTGCATCACTTAATTGGAAGTCTTGATGCGTGGGCTGGACGGTCCTGACTCGTGTGCGAGGTTGTCGAGGATGCGCCGGATCCATGGGTTGAGCCGCACGACAGCGGGCTGCGTAGTGGCCTATCATGGCACATCTGTTGCACTGTCGGTATTTTGCAGGACATTGCCCTTTTAAGTGTAGACCTCCACAATTTCTGCACGTCATGACGTCACGGCGTTCGTTGCGCCACTGCGCATGCGCAGTGCGATCTTGCGGTGGGCGCGCCTGCGCAGTGCGTCCCTCGTTGTGGCCGTTATTTTTGGCGCGCACCTGCGCGGGAGACCGCGAAAAGCGCGGGAAGCGGCCGCTGTCGTCCGGGCCGTGGGGCGGGAAGAAATCGACGGCCTGGATGCGTTCAACGTCGTGGGCGGCCTGGCTTGCCGATTCGACGGCTGGGGACCCCCTCCGTGCCAACTCGGACGCCTGAAATCGGGCAAAACGGCAGGTAGCATTTTCATGGAGGACACAGGCTTCCACAGCAGACGCTAAGGTGAGGCTCTTTATTTTAAGAAGCTGCTGGCGTAGGCCACTAGAGGCAACGCCAAAAACAATCTGGTCCCTGATCATGGACTCTGTAGTGGTGCCGTAACCGCAGGACTGCGCTAGAATCCGGAGGTGCGTCAAAAAGGGTTGAAAAAGCTCCTCCTTACCTTGCAGGCGTTGCTGAAAGATGTATCTTTCAAAAGTTTCGTTTACTTCAGTTTGAAAGTGCTGGTCCAGTTTGAGGATGACCGTGTCATATTTGGCCTGGTTTTCGCCTTCCTCGAACACCAGTGAATTAAAGACATCGTTCGGGTGGGGGCCTGCGTAGAAGAGGAGCATTGCAATCTTCGAATCATCCGAGGCATTCTGTTTTTCGGTGGCACGGATGTACAGGTCAAATCGCTGCCTGTAGAGCTTCCAGTTGGTGCCTAGGTTCCCCGTGACTTGCATCGGCTGCGGTTTGCCGGTGTGGTCCATGTCCAGAATGGCAGGTTAGTAGGCAGGTATCGATCCACTCCTGTACCATGTGGTGTTGGGTGTTCTGACACACAGATGAGCCAACACAGTTGCATATGGTACAACACTTCTTTATTTAAACTCACTATTTACAACTTGGTCTTTGCACTCTGCACGTGGGGGGCTCCCTGCTTGTGGTGTTTCATCAGCTCTTTCTGTTCCCTTCTCCCCAGACCTCCTGACCTCCAGGTGTCGTGCTCGTGCTTTTTATGTGGTTGGTGTTCTTGTCTGTGATTGGTTGTGGTGTTGTGTACTCTGATTTGCCTGTTAGTGTGTCCATCATGATGTGTGTGTTTGAATATCATGACATAAAGGTGCGGAGAGATCCGAACCTTTGAGGCAGCCCGCGCCGGAGAGGTTCCCGCCACTCCATCCCGCCGGGACCCCCCGCCCCGCTGGGTAGGGGAGAATGCTCTGCCTGAGAGGGGAGGTTCAGGAAGGAGGCCTTCATCCAAAAGTGATTGGATGAGCTCTGGAAATACAGAACATTGCCAAGTGCTGGGAAGCGGGATTAGCGCAGGTTTAGAGGAGTGCTTTGTCGATGCATGCGAGATGGGCCAAAAGGCCTCTTCCACACTGTCGGATTCTATGATTCTATGTTTTTTGTAATTCATTTTAAGTATGCATTGGCTTTTACAACAAATCCTTCAGCTGTGTTTTAATGAGCTGTTTACAGGACAGGTTTATGGGAACAACATCTGCTTGTGTACCTGTTACAAGCTTGAAATTCACCATCACGTTGGTGCAAGAGAGAAATAATGGGCGCGATTCTCCACTCCCGCGCCGGTTGGGAGAATCGCCTGGGCCGCCAAAATTTCCAGGGTCGCCGGTCCGACGCCCTCTTCTCCCAAGCGGCGGGAACGGCCCGGTCGAGTTCCGCGGGCCGCAGGCCGGAGAATCGCCGGAGACACCCAAAATGGCGATTCTCCGGCACCCCCGCTATTCTGAGGCCCGGATGGGCCGAGCGGCCAGGCCAAAACGGCGGGTTCCCCCCGGCGCCGTCCACACCTGGTCGCTGCAGTCGTGGGCGGTGCGTGAACGCTGGGGGGGGGGGGCGGCCTGCGGGGTACGAGGGGGGATCCTGCACCGGGCTTCACCTGGAATGTGGGGTGGCCCGCGATCGGTGCCCACCGATCGTCGGGCCGTCCTCTCTGAAGGAGGACCTCCTTCCCTCCGCGGCCCCGCAAGATCCGTCCCCCATCTTATTGCGGGGCGGATTGAGACAGGACGACAACCGCGCACGCGCGGATGACGTCTGTTATGCGGCGCCGCTTTTACGCGGGCGACAAGGCCGGGCGCGGGTAGATGACGCGGCCCAGATACTGGCCCATTGTCAGGGCCTGAATCGGTCGGGACCGGGGCCGTTTCGCGTCATCAGAATCACGGCATCGGGAAATCGGCCGGTCGGGATGGGAGCATCACTGGGAGGGCCTCTGGCAATGGCCCCTCAGCTGCGTGTCTGATTGACGGACGAGCGATTCCCTGGGGCTCGGAGAATCGCCGGAGCGATGTCGGCTGCGATGGGGTTGGGAACGCCGATTCTCCGCCCCCGCCCCAAACGCGATTTCTGCACGGGGGTGCGTAAATCCAGCCTCACGTGTGATATCGGCAAAGGACTGGCAAATGAGAGAGGTTGCAGAATTTGAAAGAGGAGTGGTGGGTGAGAAATTCCATTAGAGGTTGGGACCCCAGAGTCAGTTATTCACTGCCAGCTGACTCCAAATGAAAAGACTGCGCTGCTGCATCTTATCGATAAAACCACATTAGAAACACACCAAAAGCCCTTGAGGCGGTCAGCATTCTGGAGTAGCATCTCCCAGGAGTATCCAGTGCTGAGTACACCACACATTTTGTTGCTGTTGTTCTTCACAACGACCTACATGTGCCAGGTGGGATTTTACGTTTCAATAAAGGTGAAGACGGGCAGCACGGTAGCACAGTGGTTAGCACATTTGCTTCACAGCTCCAGGGTCCCAGGTTTGATTCCGGCTTGGATCACTGTCTGTGCGGAGTCTGCACATCCTCCCCGTGTGTGCGTGGGTTTCCTCCGGGTGCTCTGGTTTCCTCCCACAGTCCAAAGATGTACAGGTTAGTTGGATTGGCCTTGATAAACTGCCCCGAGTGTGCAAAAAGGTTAGATGGGGTTACTGGGTTATGGGGGCTCGGGTGGAGGCATGGGATTGGGTAGGGTGCTCTTTCCAAGGGCCGGTGCAGACTCAATGGGCTGAATGGCCTCCTTCTGCACTGTAAATTCTATGAACTATGAAGACAGCACAAAGAAACAGGCTGAACTCTGCACCTGATTGCCCTCTGCTCCTTGAACCGGATTCAAGTGTGATAGTGAGGTTCCCCTTTCGTATTAAAAGGTGAGTAAACATGGTGTGTTTTGCGAAGGTCGGTTGCCATGTGTCGCCAAGGTCGGTTACCATGTGTCGCCAAGGTCGGTTACCATGTGTCGCCAAGGTCGGTTGCCATGTGTCGCCAAGGTCGGTTGCCATGTGTCGCCAAGGTCGGTTGCCATGTGTCGCCAAGGTCGGTTGCCATGTGTCGCCAAGGTCCGTTGCCATGTGTCGCCAAGGTCGGTTGCCATGTGTCACCAAGGTCGGTTGCCATGTGTCACCAAGGTTGGCTGCCGTGTGTCCCAAAGGGGGACCAACGTGTATCATGGATAGCAAAGGTTGGCTTGTTGCCAGAAGTATGTCGTGGGAACAAAAGTTTGAAAAGCATTAATCTATTGAATGAGAGTATGGTTTTGAGGGGCTGAATGGCCTCTTCATGTGGCTATGTTCCAGAGTAGTGTATGACTGATCTGACCAATAACTCTCATCTGAGTCCAAAGATTTGCCGATTCGGTGGATTGGCCATGATAATAAATAAAAAATAATAAATAATCTTTATTGCCCCTTAGTGTTCAAAAGGTTAGTTGGAGTTACTGGATTATGGGGATTAGTCGGCAGCACGGTAGCACAATGGTTAGCTCTGTTGCTTCACAGCTCCAGGGTCCCAGGTTCGATTCCGGCTTGGGTCACTGTCTGTGCGGAGTCTGCACATCCTCCCCGTGTGTGCGTGGGTTTCCTCCGGGTGCTACGGTTTCCTCCCACAGTCCAAAGATGTGCAGGTTAGGTGGATTGGCTGTGATAAATTGCCCTTAGTGTCCAAAAAAAAGGTTAGCTGGGGTTATGGGGATAGGGTGGAGGTGTGGGCTTGGGTAGGGTGCTCTTTCCAAGAGCCGGTGCAGACTCGATGGGCCGAATGGCCTCCTTCTGCACAGTAAATTCTTTGATATCTATGATAGGGCCGGGACGTGGGCCTAGGTTGGGTGCTCTTTCCAGGGGTTGGTGCAGAATCAATGGGCCGAGTGGCCTTCTTGTGCGTTCCAAAGTTTATATGATTCTAACACTCACGGGTGTTTGTGCAGAACACAAATTCAGAATGTCACAGGGAGCCACTGGCCTGGCCTGTGTGAATGATGTAATCACACAATTAACAATCATTCTTTGTCTCCTGAGACCATCTCTGTAAAGGGCAGCTTCGATGCGTGAATGGGAATGTTGTGTGTATCAGTGACTGCCAAGTTAACAGGGCTGATACTGAAAAGAGGGGTACAAAGAACAAAGAACAAAGAAATGTACAGCACAGGAACAGGCCCTTCGGCCCTCCAAGCCCGTGCCGACCATGCTGCCCGACTAAACTACAATCTTCTACACTTCCTGGGTCCGTATCCCTCTATTCCCATCCTATTCATGTATTTGTCAAGATGCCCCTTAAACGCCACTATCGTCCCTGCTTCCACCACCTCCTCCGGTAGCGAGTTCCAGGCACACACTACCCTCTGCGTAAAAAACTTGCCTCGTACATCTACTCTAAACCTTGCCCCTCTCACCTTAAACCTATGTCCCCCAGTAATTGACCCCTCTACCCTGGGGAAAAGTCTCTGACTATCCACTCTGTCTATGCCCCTCATAATTTTGTAGACCTCTATCAGGTCGCCCCTCAACCTCCTTCGTTCCAGTGAGAACAAACCGAGTTTATTCAACCGCTCCTCATAGCTAATGCCCTCCATACCAGGCAACATTCTGGTAAATCTCTTCTGCACCCTCTCTAAAGCCTCCACATCCTTCTGGTAGTGTGGCGACCAGAATGGAACACTATACTCCAAGTGCGGCCTAACTAAGGTTCTATACAGCTGCAAAGGTAGTTTATATAAAGAACAGGGTATGAAGAGCGAATGCACCCTGTAACTGCTAATCTTGTGCAATAAAACTGGATGGGGCAGTGCGAACACATTCCAAGTGCAGTTAGATACAGGTTCAGCAAGTCCAGCATGACATGAAAATGCAAACATATTCACAAAGATGAGTCACGATGTAAGGGTCAGGCAAGAGTGAAACAAACTCCTACGAACCACCCCTTCCTTTGGATTCCCCAACTCCTCTTACACAATGGACATAGCCCTCGGATTACAGCCGCCTTGCTTCCTCAATACTTCCTGTCCCTCTACAGATCTTTGTATCGTCTGCAAACGTAGCAACAGTGCCTTCAGTTCCTTCCTCCAGATCATTAATGTATATTGTAAAACATCGACACCACATCATATTGTAAAACGTTGTGGTCCCAGCACAGACCCCTGAGGCACACCACTAGTCTCCAGCTGCCATCCTGAAAAAGACCCCTTTATCCCCACTCTCTGCCTTCTGCCAGTCAGCCAATCCTCTGTCCATGCCAGGATCTTACCCTGAACACCATGGGCTCTTAACTTATTTAACAGTCTCCGATGTGGCACCTTGTCAAAGGCCTTCTGGAAATCTAAATAAATCCACTGATTCTCCTTTGTCTAACTTGCTTGTTACCTCCTCAAAGAACTCTAACAGATTTGTCAGACACGACCTCCCCTTGACGAAGCCGTGCTGACTCAGTCCTATTTTACCATGCACTTCCAAGTACTCCGCGATCTCATCTTTAATAACAGACTCTAAAATCTTACCAATGACCGAAGTCAGGCTAACCGGCCTATAATTTCCCGTCTTCTGCCTCCCTCCCTTCTTAAACAGGGGTGTTACATTAGCCACCTTCCAGTCCTCTGGGACCCTTCCTGCCTCCAGTGTTTCCTGAAAGATCATCACCAATGCCCCCACAATCTCCTCAGCTATCTCGTTTCGGACCCTGGGGTGTAGTCCATCCGGTCCAGGTGACTTATCCACCTTCAGACCTTTCAGTTTCCCCAGAACCTTCTCCTTAGTGATGGTCACTGCACTCACCTCTGCCCCCTGGTTCTCCTGGAGCTCTGGCATCCCACTGGTGTCTTCCACCATGAAGACTGATGCAAAGTAACTATTCAGTTCGTCTGTCATTTCTTTGTTTCCTATTATTACTTCTCCAGCCACATTGTCCAGTGGTCCAATGTCTATTTTTGCCTCTCTCTTACCTTTTATATATTGAAAACAATCTCTTCCTATCTTCCTTTATATTACTAGCTAGCTTGCACTCGTACTTCATCTACTCCCCCCCTTATTGCTTTTTTAGTTGCCCTCTGCTCGCTTTTAAAGGATTCCCAATCCTCCGTTTTCCCACTTTTCCTCACCACTTTGTATGCTTTTTCCTAAGCCTTTATGCTGTCCTTGACATCCCTCATCAGCCACGGATGCCTCGTCCTCCCTTTAGCATGTTTCCTCCTCCTTGGGATGAATTTCTGCTGTGCCTCCCGAATAACTCCGAAAAACTTCTGCCATTGCTGTTCCACTGACTTCCCTGCTCGGCTCCTTTTCCAATCAACTCTGACCAGCTCCTCCCTCATGTCTTTGTAGTTACCCCTATTTAATTGTAATACCGTTACATCTGATTGCAGCTTCTCCCTCTCAAACTGCAGGGTAAATTCTATCATATTGTGGTCCTGCTGCCTAAGGGTTCCTTCACCTTAAGTTCTCTAATCAAGTCTGCCTCATTACACATCACCAAATCCAGAATTGCCAGTTCCCTAGTCGGCTCTGTCACAAGCTGCTCCAAAAAACCATCTCTTAGACATTCCATAAATTCCTTTTCTTGGGATCCACTACCAACCTGATTTTCCCAGTCCAGCTGCATATTGAAGTCCCCCATGATTATTGTAATATTGCCTTTTTTACAGCCTTTTCTATCTCCTGATTTATTTTCTGCCCCACATCCTGACTACTGCTAGGGGGCCTGTACATAACTCCCATCAGGGTCTTTTTACCTTTGCGATTCCTCAACTCTACCCACAGAGATTCTATGCCTTCTGATCCTATATCGCTCCTTGCTTTCGATTTAACTTCATTCCTTACTCACAATGCAACCACGCCCCCTTTGCCCATCTGCCTGGCCTTTCGATAGGACCCATATCCTTGCATATTTAGATCCCAGCCCTGATCCCCTTGCAGCCACGTCTCTGTGATGCCCACGACATCGTACCGGCCAATTTCAATGTGCGCAACAAGCTAATTTACCTTGTCCGTATACTGCGTGCATTTAGGTAAAACACCCTCAATCATGCATTGGCCACCTCCCTTTTCACACTCTCCTCAGTCACTGTACCTTGTACTGTCGCCCTTTTAGATTTTTGACTATGGCTTCTCTGTCTTACACTTTCCCCCTTACTGCTTTTTGTTTCTGTCCCTGTTTTACCTTCCTCCGACTTCCTACATCAGTTCCCATCCCCCTGCCACATTAGTTTAAACCCTCCCCAACAGCTCTAGTAAACCCCCCCCCCCAGGACATTGTTTCCAGTCCTGCCAAGGTGCAGACCGTCCGGTTTGTACTGGTCCCACCTCCCCCAGAACCGGTTCCAATGCCCCAGGAATTTGAATCCCTCCCTCTTGCACCATCTCTCGAGCCAAGCATTCATCCTATCTATCCTGGCATTCCTACTCTGACTAGCTCGTGGCACTGGTAGCAATCCTGAGATTACTCCCCTTGAGGTCCTACTTTTTGGTTTAACTCCTTCAGCTTGAAGGACCTCATTCCGTTTTTTTACCTACATCGTTGGTGCCTATGTGCACCACGGCAGCTGGCTGTTCACCCCCCCCCCCCCCCCCCCAGAATGCCCTGCAGCCACTCCAAGACAACCTTGACCCTTGCACCAGGGAGGCAACATACCATCCTGGAGTCTCGATTGTGTCCGCAGAACCGCCCGCCTATTCTCCTTATGATTGAGTCCCCTTTCACTATACCCCTGCCATTCTTCTCCCCGCCCAGCTGCGCAGCAGAGCCAGCCACGGTGCCATGAACCTGGCTGCTGCTGCCTTCCCCTGGTGAGCCATCTCCCCCAACAGTATCCAAGCGGTAGATCTGTTTTGCAGGGAGATGACCGCAGAGGACACCTACACTGCCTTCCTACTCTTCCTCTGTCTTTTGGTCACCCATTTTCTTTCTCCCTCGGTAACTTTCACCTGCGGTGTGACCAACTCACTAAGCATGCTCTCCACGACCTCCTCAGCATTGCGGATGCTCCAAAGTGAGTCCATCCACAGCTGCAGAGCCGTCAAGCGGTCTAACAGGAGCTGCAGCTGGACACACGTCTTGCACGTGAAGGAGCCAGAAACAGTGGACGTGTCCCTGAGCTCCCACATCGCACACGAGGAGCATGACACGGGTCTGGGATCTCCGGTCGTGTCTTAAACCTTCGAGTTAAAGTTGCTCTTTTTAAATTGGCCTGAGCTGACTCCCCCCCCGCCACCCCCCAACCTGCTTTTAGATCAAAGTAGCTTAAGGTGACTGACACGTAACTGCCAACCAAATTAGATGAATAATAATTATTCTAACCCACTCACAGTCAGAAAGGGGACAGAAGCTAAAAAAGATTATGATTTCCTGATGAGACAGAGAGAGAACCTTTTTGGCTCTCTCTCCAAAATCATCTTTAAGCTCTCATCTCTCTCTCTCTGAATTCATCCTAACCTAACGTTTGAAACCTATTCCGACTTTGCTTCGCAAACAGCTATTTACTTTTGTTTCCGTTTTGTATCGTGCATTTTGATCTGAAGAAATTACCTTGAATTGAATTGTGCCTTTCATTCAACTCAGCCATCTGTTTGTTGGACAAACAAACTTTCTAAATTCTGTATTCGCATTTAATTTGATTTGATCCATCGACTTTGAAAGTGATATAAAGAAAGATACTTGACTTGACTCAAGAAGCTCAGTCTCGAGTTCTGTATGATTGATATATAGTGCGGTCACACATAAATATGTGAACAAAATACAGATCCATCAGTTGGTATCATGACTGGTACGGGCTTGGAGGGCCGAAGGGCCTGTTCCTGTGCTGTATTGTTATTTGTTCTTTGCTTGGTGTAAGCTATGGCAATTCAGATCCCCTCACTGGCTACCTATGTAGAAACATAGAAAATAGGAGCAGGAGGGGACCAATCAGCCCTTTGAGCCTGCTCTGCCCATCACCATGATTCAGGCAGATCCTCTATCGCAACACCCTGCTCCAGCGGTCTGTTCCCCTTACACCTTGACACCTTTAGCGTAGAAATCAATCTATTTCCTTCTGAAATATATTCAGTGACTTGGTGCCCACAGCCTTCTGTGGTAATGAATTCCACAGGTTCAGCACCCTCTAAGTGAAGACAGCATGATAGCATTGTGGATAGCACAATTGCTTTACAGCTCCAGGGTCCCAGGTTCGATTCCGGCTTGGGTCACTGTCTGTGCGGAGTCTGCACGTTCTCCCCGTGTCTGCGTGGGTTTTCTCCGGGTGCTCCGGTTTCCTCCCACATTCCAAAGATGTGCAGGTTAGGTGGATTGGCCATGGTAAATTGCCCTTCGTGTCCAAAAGTGCCCTTAGTGTTGGGTGGGGTTGCTGGGTTATGGGGATAGGGTGGAGGTGTTGACCTTGGGTAGGGTGCTCTTTCCAAGAGCCGGTGCAGACTCGATGGGCCGAATGGCCTCCTTCTGCACTGTAAATTCTATGAAATTCTATGAAATATCTCCTCATCTGAGTCCTCAATGGCCTACCCTGTATCATGAGATGTCATGATACGCAGACACACACATAATGATATACAGACAAGCAGCTAATGGACACAGAGAACGGGACATGACCAATAAGCAGGCAGGACACTCAGGGGTGGGAGCTGACTATAAAAGGCACGAGGCACTCACACTCCACCTCTTTCCACTGATGAACATCTAGAGAGTCAGTGAATGGTGTTGTTACAATCTCACACCTCCACCACGTGGCTAAGAGCTAGTCTGGTTCAGTCAGACAGAGTAACCACACTTAAGTTAGCAGAGAGTCGAACTCACAGAGAACTGTGCTAACTGTGCTATTAGTTCAATAAACCTGATTGAACTAACTTCAAGGTCTGGAGTATCTTTCTGACCTAAGCTGCATCCAGTTGCAGCCAGTGTTAGACCAGTGTACCTAACATGACAATGAGAATGTGACACCT
This sequence comes from Scyliorhinus torazame, assembly GCF_047496885.1. Classification (NCBI taxonomy): domain Eukaryota; kingdom Metazoa; phylum Chordata; class Chondrichthyes; order Carcharhiniformes; family Scyliorhinidae; genus Scyliorhinus; species Scyliorhinus torazame. Next base: position 7,820,661 of record NC_092712.1, on the reverse strand, counting down.
TGTGATAGACCAGTGATGGGTAACCGAGGTTGGTGAGTGGGCCGCATGAGTAAATCTCCTTCATCTCAGTGGGCCGCAGGGTTGAAATGGGGCTTGTTCGCTAACTATTACCCCATGAATAAGGATAAATGCATTTTTATTTTTTTTTATCGTGTGATTGGTAACAATTTTTCTTTGTTTTTCCTTTTTCATTTATCTATTATTTGATATTATAGTTGGACTAAGTTAAGCTTAAGATTAAAAATGGCAGGAGATCTCAGACCCGTGTTATGCTCCTCTTGCTCAATGTGGGAGCTCAGGGACGTGTCTGATGTCCCTGGCTCCTTCACGTGCGGGAGGTGTGTCCAGATGCAGCTCTTGTTAGACCGCATGACAGCTCTGGAGCTGCGGATGGACTCACTTTGGAGCATCCGCGATGCTGTGGAGGTCGTGGATAGCACGTTTAGCGAATTGGTCACACCACCACAGATTAGGATTGCTGAGGGAGAAAGGGAATGGGTGACCAAAAGGCAGAGAAAAAGCAGGGAGGCAGTGCAGGTGTCCCCTGCGGTCATCTTCCTCCACAACAGGTATACCATTTTGGATACTGTTGGGGGAGATGGCTCACCAGGGGAAGGCAGCAGTAGCCAGGTTCATGGCACCGTGGCTGGCTCTGCTGTACAGAAAGGCGGGAAAAAGAATGGAAGGGCTATAGTCAGAGGGGATTCAATTGTAAGGGGAGTGGATAGGCAATTCTGTGGTCGAAAACGAGACTCCTAAATGGTATGTTGCCTCCCAGGTGCACGGGTTAGGAATGTCTCAGATCGGCTGCAGAACATTCTGAAGTGGGAGGGTGCACAGCCAGTTGTCGTGGTGCATACAGGCACCAATGATATAGGTAAAAAACAGGATGAGGTCCTACAAGCAGAATTTAGGGAGTTAGGAGCCAAGTTAAAAAGTCGGACCTCAGAGGTAGTAATCTGAGGATTGCTACCAGTGCCACGTGGTAGTCAGAGTAGAAATGAAAGAATAGGCAGGATGAATGCGTGGCTTGAGAGATGGTGCAGGAGGGAGGGTTCAGATTTTTGGGACATTGGAACCGGTTCTGGGGGAGGTGGGACTACTACAAATTGGACGGTCTACGCCTGGGCCGGACTGGAACCAATGTCCTAGGGGGTGCTGTTGCTAACGCTGTTGGGGAGAGTTTAAACTAATGTGGCAGGGGGGTGGGAACCAAATGAGGAGGTTAGTGGACAGTAAGGAGGTAGTAACTAAAGCCTGTAAGGAACTAGATCATGAAGTCAGCGTGACTAAGGGGAAGAGTAGGCAGGGAGCAGGTGGGGACTGGAATGCAAAGGGACTGGTGGTCTGAGGTGCATTTGTTTCAATGCGAGAAGTGTAGCAGGTAAGGCAGATGAACTTAGGGCTTGGATTAGTACCTGGGAGTATGATGTTATTGGTATTACTGAGACTTGGTTGAGGGAAGGGCATGATTGGCAACTAAATATCCCAGGATATCGATGCTTCAGGTGGGATAGAGAGGGAGGTAAAAGGGGTGGAGGAGTTGCATTACTGGTCAGAGAGGATATCACAGCTGTGCTGAAGGAGGGCACTATGGAGGACTCGAGCAGTGAGGCGATATGGGCAGAGCTCAGAAATAGGAAGGGTGTGGTAACAATGTTGGGGCTGTACTACAGACCTCCCAACAGCGAACGTGAGATAGAGGTACAAATATGTAGACAGATTATGGAAAGATGTAGGAGCAACAGGGTGGTGGTGATAGGAGATTTTAATTTTCCCAACATTGACTGGGATACACTTAGTATCAGAGGTCTAGATGGAGCAGAATTTGTAAGGAGCATCAGGAGGATTTTCTAGAGCAGAATGTAAATAGTCCAACTCGGGAAGGGGCCATACTGGACCTGGTATTGGGGAATGAGCCCGGCCAGGTGGCTGAAGTTTCAGTCGGGGATTACTTTGGGAATAGTGATCACAATTCCATAAGTTTTAGAATACTCATGGACAAAGACGAGAGTGGTCCTAAAGGAAGAGTGCTAAATTGGGGAAAGGCCAAGTATAACACAATTCGGCAGGAGCTAGGGAATGTGGATTGGGAGTAGCTGTTTGAAGGTAAATCCACATTTGATATGTGGGAGGCTTTTAAAGAGAGGTTGATTAGAGTGCAGGACAGACATGTCCCTGTGAAAATGAGGGATTGAAATGGCAAGATTAGGGAACCATGGATGACAGGTGAAATTGTGAGACGAGCTAAGAGGAAAAAGGAAGCATACATAAGGTCTAGGCGACTGAAGACAGATGAAACTTTGGAAGAATATCGGGAATGTAGGACCAATCTGAAACGAGGAATCAAGAGGGCTAAAAGGGTACATGAAATATCTTTCGCAAACAGGGTTAAGGAAAATCCCAAAGCCTTTTATTCATATATAAGGAGCAAGAGGGTAACTAGAGAAAGGGTTGGCCCACTCAAGGACACAGGAGGTTAGTTATGCGTGGAGTCAGAGAAAATGGGTGAGGTTCTTAACGAGTACTTTGCATCGGTATTCACTGAGGAGAGGGACATAGCGGATGTTGAGGTTAGGGATTGATGTTTAATTACTCTAGGTCAAGTCGGCATAAGGAGGGAGGGTGTGTTGGGTATTCTAAAAGGCATTAAGGTGGACACGTCCCCAGGTCCGGATGGGATCTATCCCAGGTTACTGAGGGAAGTGAGAGAGGAAATAGCTGGGGCCTTAACAGATATCTTTGCAGCATCCTTGAACACAGGTGAGGTACCGGAGGACTGGAGAATTGCTAATGTTGTCCCCTTGTTTAAGAAGGGTAGCAGGGATAATCCAGGGAATTATAGACTGGTGAGCCTGACGTCAGTGGTAGGGAAGCTGCTGGAGAAGATACTGAGGGATAGGATCTATTCCCATTTGGAAGAAAATGGGCTTATCAGTGATAGGCAACATGGTTTTGTGCAGGGAAGGTCAGGTCTTACCAACTTAATAGAATTCTTTGAGGAAGTGACAAAGTTGATTGATGAGGGAAGGGCTGTAGATGTCATATACATGGACTTCAGTAAGGCATTTGATAAGGTTCCCCATGGTAGGCTGATGGAGAAAGTGAAGACTCATGGGGTTCAGGGTGTACTACCTAGATGGATAAAGAACTGGCTGGGCAACAGGAGACAGAGAGTAGTAGTGGAAGGAAGTTTCTCAAAATGGAGAACTGTGACCAGTGGTGTTCCACAGGGATCCGTGCTGGGACCACTGTTGTTTGTGATATACATAAATGATCTGGAGGAAGGTATAAGTGGTCTGATTAGCAAGTTTGCAGATGACACTAAGATTGGTGGAGTAGCAGATAGTGAAGGGGACTGTCAGAGAATACAGCAGAATATAGATAGATTGGAGAGTTGGACGGAGAAATGGCAGATGGAGTTCAATCCGGGCAAAAGCGAGGTGATGCATTTTGGAAAATCCAATTCAAGAGCGAAATATACGGTCAATGGAAGAGTCCTGGGGAAAATTGATGTACAGAGAGATCTGGGAGTTCAGGTCCATTGTACCCTGAAGGTGGCTGCGCAGGTCGATAGACTGGTCAAGAAGGCACAGGGCAAGCTTTCCTTCATCCGACGGGGTATTGAGTACAAGAGTCGGCAGGTCATGTTACAGTTGTATAGGACTTTGGTTAGGCCACATTTCGAATACTGCGTGCAGTTCTGGTCGCCACATTACCAGAAGGATGTGGATGCTTTAGAGAGGGTGCAGAGGAGGTTCACCAGGATGTTGCCTGGTATGGAGGGCGCTAGCTATGAAGAGAGGTTGAGTAGATGAGGATTATTTTCATTAGAAAGACGGAGGTTGAGGGGGGACCTCATTGAGGTCTACAAAATCATGAGAGGTATGGACAGGGTGGATAGCAAGAAGCTTTTTCCCAGAGTGGGGGACTCAATTACTAGGGGTCACGAGTTCAAGGTGAGAGGGGGACAGTTTAAGGGAGATATGCGTGAAAAGTTCTTTACGCAGAGGGTGGTGGGTGCCTGGAACGCATTGCCGGTGAAGGTGGTAGAGGCGGGTACGATCGTGTCATTTAAGATGTATCTAGACAGATACATGAATGGACAGGGAGCAGAGGGATACAGATCCTGAGAAAATAGGCGACAGTTTTAGATAGAGGATCTGGACCGGCGCAGGCTGGGAGGGCCGAAGGGCCTGTTCCTGTGCTGTAATTTTTCTTTGTTCTTTGTTCTTTGTATTTAATACACGCCGGAAATCTCTTCAAAAGTTACAGAAAATGCTTCATTTTTTATATATTCATAGAACTGTCATCAACTTCAAATGCTATAAAACAAACAAAATATTTACACTTTGGACCCAGGCGGAGTGTCGGGCTCTCACAGCCAATGTGAGCAGTCAGCACACTCTTCACTTCACTCACCCTTGCTGGATGTGTGGATCACTTCCACAGAAACATAGACAATAGGAGCAGGAGGAGGCCATTCGGCCCTTCGAGCCTGCTCCCCCATTCATTATGATCATGGCTGATCCTCCAACTCAATATCCTAATCCTGCTTTCCCCCAGATCCTTTGATCCCCCTCACCCTCAGTGCTGAATGTAACTGCTTCTTAAAAACATACAATGTTTTGGACTCTACTTCCTGTAGTAATGAATTCCAGGCTCACCACTCTCTGGGAGAAGAGATTTCTCTTTATCTCTGTCCGAAATGGTCAACCCCGTATCCACAGACTGTGACCCCCACCATCGGGAACATCCTTCCTGCCTCTACCCTGTCCAGTCCTGGTAGAATTTTATAGGTTTCTATGAGATTCCCCCTCATTCTTCTGAACTCCAGTGATTCAATCTCTCCTCGTGTGTCAGTCCTGCCATCCCAGGAATCAGTCTGGTAAACATTCGCTGCATTCACTCGAGAGCAAGAACATCCTTCCGTATCTGCAGGTAAAGCTGAGGGTTTACGTGGGGCGGCTGCATCCCCCCACCAGGTGGAGCATCGGTGTGGGGCCGGCGCCGACGTTTTCATTGTAAAACTAGACGCTTCCTCCGGACACAGCCTCAAACTCGGAGACTCCCGCCCACAATGTTTTGGCCTCAACCACTGCCTGTGGTCACGAATTCCACAGGCCGACCACTCTCTGGGTGAAGAGAGTTCTCCTCATCTCTGTCCGAAATGGTCTACCCCGTATCCACAGACTGTGACCCCTGGTTCTGTGAACATCCTTCCTGCATCTACTTTAGTCGCACCAGTAGGATGGAAATATTGCGGACAGAAATGAGTGGAGTTTTGCAACCCTGCACGTGGGCAACAGGCAGCAAAATGTCTCGTGGGCGTCACTCAAAATCCATATGGCCCCAAGAGCACAGGTTGCACACCACTGCTCCCAACCCCCCCCCCCCCCCCCCCCCCAACCAGCCAGAGCAAACATGGGGAGGGACTCGCCGCTGCCGACGGCAACATCGCAAAACGCGATTGGATGGAGAACAGCTCCGACCCCAAAATCGGGGTAGACGCCGGTTTGATGCCAAATTGGGACGCTCTGGCAAACAAAAATGGCGTAAATGCGTCGCTCGCCACGCAGGGTAAAAGTACATATCTTTAGTGGGCCTGACACCCTATTCTCCGGGGCCTCCACGATTCACGGCCTCCGATGTGCCGAGTTCCCGAGGGCATGGTTCACTTGTACTTTCAAAAGTTGTGAACCTGGCGTCCTGGCTGCTGAGCAAGAGAGAGGAGGTAGGAAATGGCGTGGGGTGACTGCGGGCTGCTGGCCCGGACACCGGGTTGGCTGTGGCGGGGGAGGGGGGGGCTCCTGCCAGGGCCGGGGTAGAGGAGGGTGACGGGGGGTGGGGGCACAGGCCGAGCTTCCGGGATGCCACTCCAGGGGACTGGGGCGGTGCCCAGGCACTGACTGCCATTACGGCGGCCATCTTGCTGAACGCCCACCCCAGCCCCAGGTTCTACAGCGTGGCACCGGTCGTATGGGTGCGCTCTCCCAACCCCCCCACCACCCCCCAGCCCCAAAAACCCCGCCCAACCGGCAGTCACCCACCGGTGAACCAGCCAGGGCCATACACAAGGCTGCCCCCAGTGAGGGCAGTGCCAGCCAACGGTAGCCCTGGCAGCAGGGATGGGCGCCAGGACCGGGGACAGCGATGGGGCCGGATACTGATTGGGCAGGGGTGTGGGGGTGGGTGAGGGACATGCGTGATCGGGGCCTGCAGTGCCAACCAGGGCCATGGCATTTGGCTGGGCACGGGAGTATGCGCCATGCTAAAATGTTGGTCTTTCACCCGCTGCAGACAATGGCATTCGGACATCAACCCGTGATGCTGGACGCTGCGGTGATGGCTGCAGCTCTGCGAGATGCCCTGTGGCAGCGTGAGCGGGAGTCTCTCGGAGAGGAGGCGGAGGCTGCAGCAGCGGAGTGGGCAGCAGATGGGCAGGTGGTGGCAGCACAGGCTGGAGGGCCGGCTGCCCAACAGGACGACGGGGAGGTGTCATGGGGGCGGCGCATGAGGCCCCGTGTGTACCGGCGCCACATATCATTCGAGGACCTGGCGGATCGGGCATTCCGTCAGAGACTGCGGATGAGCAGAGGGACAGTGCGACACTTCTGCCAGACGCGGAGGAGGGGAACGATGAGCAGGACATGGGGCTCAGGCAGGCGGGGGAGGCCGCTTCACGCCATCGCCAGGGCCAGCGCGCACGGGACGTTCTGATCGCAACATGGTTCACCAATTAGGAGGGGTCGCGGGGGAGTTGCAGGCCAGGGGTACGGACACCACATCCCAGACCACCTCCCACACCACCAAACCGCCCGCATGCACACCCCCTCCGTTATACATACCTGTGGTGCTACGAGCTGGGGGCCCTGGGTTGGCAGTGACAGCGGGTCTGGTCCATGGGATGGAGGATGATGACAACCCGCTCTGCGATGAGCTCCATGCTCCACATCGTTTGACATCGTCTGACTCTGCCCACAGTAGCACCTTCCATCTGAGTGATCTCTGCATGTGAGCTGGCCAGTCCATCAGACAGTCCCGTCGAATCCCTGGGGTGGGGGTGCTGGGGACGGTCAGGGCATGGGGGTGCAGGGGGGGTGCTTGAGTGGATCCGCAACTAAGCAGGGTCTCAATAGCTCACCGCCGACCTCCACCTCGGTGACCTCGCTTTCCTCCGGGCCGCTGACCACGTCCAGTGCCCTCTGCTCGGGCACGGTGAGGGGCCGCAGTTATGGTGGCCCTCCGGCCTCCTCCCGCACCTGCCTGTCGGCTGTGAGCGGCCTTCTCTGCGGGGGGGGGGGGGGGGGGGACAAACACCAACACTGTTAGATGGACCGACGCATGCAGTCCAGGAGCGGGTAGATGATGGTATCAGCGTCCAGGGCACCCAGCCATGGTGACTGGCATGGGTGCTGACATGTGCGGCAGGGTGGGGATTCGGCCGTCCCTGGGTGGGGGGCAGTTGCGGGTGTGTGGGGGGGGGCGGGGTTGGTGCCAGGGGCACAGACTCACCCTGGCTACTCTGAGGAGGTTGTGGAATTTCTTCCGGCACTGCTGGCCAGTCTGGGCGACGTTGCCCACGGCGCTGACCGTCTCTGCCACTTGTGCCCGGGCACGGTGAACGGTGACGCCTGGCGGCCTTCCTCCCAGGCCGGGGTACAAGCTCGTCCTTCTTTCCTCCATGGCATCTGCAAGGGTGTCCAGCTCAGCGTCCCTGAACCGTGGCACTGCTCTCTCTCCTTCCAGCCACCTTGTTAACTGGGACGGTGTGAACAAAGGACAAAGAACAAAGAAAATTACAGCACAGGAACAGGCCCTTCGGCCCTCCCAGCCTGCGCCGATCCAGATCCTTTATCTAAACCTGTCGCCTATTTTCCAAGGATCTACTTCCCTCTGTTCCCCACCCGTTCATATATCTGTCTAGATACATCTTAAATGACACGATCGTACCCGCCTCTACCACCTCCGCTGGCAATGCGTTCCAGGCACCCACCACCCTCTGCATAAAGAACTTTCCACGCACATCTCTCTTAAACTGTCCCCCTCTCACCTTGAACTCGTGACCCCTAGTAATTGAGTCCCCCACTCTGGGAAAAAGCTTCTTGCTATCCACCCTGTCTATACCTCTCATGATTTTGTAGACCTCAATGAGGTCCCCCCTCAACCTCCGTCTTTCTAATGAAAATAATCCTCTGACAGTCCCCTTCACTATCTGCAACTCCACCAATCTCAGTATCATCTGCAAACTTGTTAATCAGACCACCTATACCTTCGTCCAGATCATTTATGTATATCACAAACAGTGGTCTGAGCAGGGATCCCTGTGGAACACTACTAGTCACCTTTCTCCATTTTTAGACACTCCCTTCCACCACTACTCTCTGTCTCCTGTTGCCCAGCCAGTTCTTTATCCATCTAGCTCGTACACCCTCAACCCCATACGACTTCACTTTTTCCATCAACCTGCCATGGGAAACTTTATCAAACGCCTTACTGACGTCCATGTATATGACATCTACAGCCCTTCCCTCATCAATTAACTTTGTCACTTCCTCAAAGAATTCTATTAGGTTTGTAAGACATGACCTTCCCTGCACAAAACCATGCTGCCGATCACTGATAAGTCTGTTTTCTTCCAAATGTGAATAGATCCTATCCCTCAGTATCTTCTCCAACAGTTTGCCTACCACTGACGTCAAGCTCACAGGTCTATAATTCCCTGGATTATCCCTGCTACCCTTCTTAAACAAAGGGACAACATTAGCAATTCTCCAGTCCTCCGGGACCTCACCCGTGCTCAAGGATGCTGCAAAGATATCTGTTAAGGCCCCAGCTATTTCATCCCTTGCTTCCCTCAGTAACCTGGGATAGATCCCATCCGGACCTGGGGACTTGTGACAAGGAGTCACAGTCTCAGGATACAGGGGCGGCCATTTAGGACTGAGATGAGGAGACATTTCTTCACTCAGAGGGTGGTGAACCTGTGCAATTCTCTCCCACACAAGGCTTTCAGTGACTGATGTACTCGGACACCCAGGTCCCTTTGCACATCAACATTTCCCAATCCATCACCATTTAACTCACTCAACACAATTTCCACCCCACATGTTTTGAATCCACCCAGGATTACAGGTCCCTCCAGGACATACAATGTTGCTCGGACTGCTGTTCCCGCCGCATCCTGAGTTCCACTCTCAGCGCCATGCGCCACCATACGTACACAGTTGACACCTCGCTCCAGCAGTGCCAACTCACTGTCCTTGTCCCAGCTTCAGGTGTTGGAGAAACTCAAGCTCCAACAACTCATTGATACTAATGCCCATCCAGGACCCTCCACCCCTTCCCGACCCTTAGATCCCATTGTTTCAACCCAGCCCTCACCGTGTATTCACCATACCCTCTGACCAGTCCCTCTGTGTCCCCAAACAGGCGCTGGAATGTGGCAACTAGGGGATTTTCACAGTAACTTCATTGCAGTGTTAATGTCCACCCACGTCGACGCTATCACCAAGAAAGCACAACAGCGCCTATACTTCCTCAGGAAACTAAGGAAATTCGGCATGTCCACATTGACTCTTACCAACTTTTACAGATGCACCATAGAAAGCATCCTATCGGGCTGCATCACAGCCTGGTATGGCAACTGCTCGGCCCAGGACCGCAAGAAACTTCAGAGAGTGAACACTGCCCAGTCCATCACACGAACTTGCCTCCCATCCACTGACTCCATCAACACCTCCCGCTGCCTGGGGAAAGCGGGCAGCATAATCAAAGATCCCTCCCACCCGGCTTACTCACTCTTCCAACTTCTTCCATCAGGCAGGAGATACAGAAGTCTGAGAACACGCACGAACAGACTCAAAAACAGCTTCTTCCCCGCTGTCACCAGACTCCTAAATGACCCTCTTATGGACTGACCTCATTAACACTATACCCTGTATGCTTCATCCGATGCCAGTGCTTATGTAGTTACATTGTGTTGTTTGTGTTGCCCTATTATGTATTTCTTTTATTTGCTTTTCATGTACTTAATGATCTGTTGAGCCGCTCACAAAAAATACTTTTCACTGTACCTCGATACACGTGACAATAAACAAAATCCAAATCCAAATGTAAGCCTACTTGTGACAATAAAGATTATTGTTAAAAAACTAGATGTAAACAGGAGACAGCTCCCATTGTCTGCATTCCAACTGAGTCAATCTGTCTCCAGATGATGATGGTGTTGAGATTCAGTCTTGATGAGTTTCACAAGTACAATCCTCACCCCTCCCTCCTCCACCCTCTTTCTTATTTCATGGGAGACGTTTGCCGTACAAACTCATATCCCTTCATATCCCTCACTGATCAAACCACATTTCCACTCACCATGTGTTTGTCCTGCTCCTGTGTCTGTCGACTTTCTCCTGCTGTTTCCTGCCGCTGACTGTGCTCCTTGTTTGCTCAGTAATTGACAATCCCATCAGTATCTTTGCGCTGATGATCCTGGCTTCAATGTTTCGCTTATTTTAATATCTGATTTTTGACTCCTCGCCCCAGGAAGGAGTTGGATTGATTTATATGAAGATCTTTTTTTGGTTGAATGTGTGAAACCGATCCTGTTTTATTGGAATGCAGATTGATATTCAGTCTAGATACTTTCCCAGGCGGCGGTTTATGCATTCAATCAGTGTAGGACCAGCCGGTGTATTGGCTGGCCACCAGGGGTCTTGACTTAATATCCATGGCCTTGACTGACCACCAGGGGCCTTGGCTGACCATCAGGGGCCTTGGCTGACCATCAGGGGCCTTGGCTGACCACCAGGGGTCTTGGCTGACCACCAGGGGTCTTGACTTAATATCCATGGCCTTGACTGACCACCAGGGGCCTTGACTGACCATCAGGGGCCTTGGCTGACCATCAGGGGCCTTGGCTGACCACCAGGGGTCTTGGCTGACCACCAGGGGTCTTGACTTAATATCCATGGCCTTGACTGACCACCAGGGGCCTTGACTGACCACCAGGGGCCTTGGCTGACCATCAGGGGCCTTGGCTGACCATCAGGGGCCTTGGCTGACCATCAGGGGCCTTGACTGACCACCAGGGGCCTTGGCTGACCATCAGGGGCCTTGGCTGACAATCAAGGGCCTTGGCTGCAAATCAGGGACATTGGCTGAATGTCAGGGGCCTTGGCTGACCATCAGAGGCCTTGGTTGACCATCATCATAATAATAATAATGATAACAGTTTCGCTTATTGTCACAAGTAGGCTTCAATGAAGTTACTGAGAAAAGCCCCTATGGGCTTTGGCATTGGGCATCATGGCCATTGGCTGGCTGCCAGGGGCCTTGGCTGAATATTAGGGTCCTTGACTGACCATCAGGGGCCTTGGTTTACCATCAGGGGCCTTGACTGACCATCAGAGGCCTTGGCCGAACATCATGGGTATTGGTTGGCCGTCAGGGGCCTTGATTGACCATCGGGGCCTTGGCTGACCATCATGGCCATTGGCTGGCCGTCAGGGGCCTTGGCAGACCATCAGGGGCCTTGGAAGAATATTAGGAGCCTTGGCTGAATATTAGGAGCCTTGGCTGAATATCATAGCCTTGGATAAATATTAGGGATTTGGCTGATCATTATGGGCCTTGGCTGAGTATCCGGGCCTTGGCTGACCATCAGGCCTTGGTTAAACAGCAAGGGCCTTGCCCGAAAAGGCCACCTAGGCACCAGGTCGAAGAATTCTGATTCAAGGTGGAGGTTTGACTGGCAGCTCAACAGGCCAATCCAGAGACATGAGAGTGTTACAATCCCAGCTGATGTTAATATTGGACCAATCAGATTCCATTTTTGAAGACATTGTAAATGTAAATTACTGAACAAATTCACAGGAGACTGCTGGTGAACTTTTCACGCAAAGAATAAAACAAAGAACAATACAGGCCCTCCAAGCCTGCACCGGTCTGATACCAACCTTGGTCAAGATCCTCAGCACTTCCGACTGAAGTATCCCTCTATACCCGTCCTATCCCTGTGTTTGTCAAGGTGCCTTTTGAACGCCGTTAATGAATCTGTTTCCACAGCCTCCCCTGGCAACGCGTTCCAGGCACTCACCACCCTCTGCGTAAAAAACCTGCCTCGCACACCTCCTCTAAACTTTGCCCCACGGACCATAAACCTATGCCCCCTGGTGACTGACCCCTCCACCCTGGGAAAGAGTGCCTACCCATCCACTCTATCCACGCCCCTCATAATCTTGTAGACCTCTATCAGGTAACCCCTTGACCTCTGTCTTTCTAATGAAAACAGTCCGAGTCTATTCAGCCTCTCCACATAACTAACACCCTCCAGACCAGGCAACATCCTGGTAAACCTCCTCTGCACCCTCTCCAAAGTCTCCACACCCTTCTGGTCGTGTGGTGACCAGAATTGTGCGCAATATTCCAAGTGCAGCCTTACCAAGGTTCTATACAACTGTAGCCCGACTTGCCAGTTTTTATACTCGATGCCCCGTCCAATGAAGGCAAGCATTCCAACTACCTTTCTTGACTACCCTGTCCACTTGTGTTGCCACCTTCAAAGATCTGTGGACCTGCACACCCAGATCTCTCTGACTTTCTACATTCCTAAGAGTTTTGCCATTTACGGTATATTTCCCCTCTATGTTAGACCCAGCAAAATGCATTACCTCACATTTGTCCGGATTAAACTCCAGTTGCCATTTCTCTGCCCAAGTCTCCAACCGATCCATGTCCTGCTGTATCTCTGACAATCCTCAACACTATCTGCCACTCCGCCAACCTCGGTGTCATCTGCAAACTTACTAATCAGACCAGCTACATTTTCCTCCAAATTGTTTATGAATACTACAAACAACAGCGGCCCCAGCACAGATCTAAATCACAGATTTAAAAGCGAGCAGAAGACAACTAAAAAAGCAATAAGGGGGGAGAAGATTACGTACGAGTGCAAGCTAGCTAGTAACATAAAGGAAGATAGGAAGAGTTTTTTTCAATATATAAAAGGTAAGAGAGAGGCAAAAATAGACATTGGACCACTGGACAATGTGGCTGGAGAAGTAATAATAGGAAACAAAGAAATGGCAGACGAACTGAATAGTTACTTTGCATCAGTCTTCATGGTGGAAGACACCAGTGGGATGCCAGAGCTCCAGGAGAACCAGGGGGCAGAGGTGAGTGCAGTGACCATCACTAAGGAGAAGGTTCTGGGGAAACTGAAAGGTCTGAAGGTGGATAAATCACCTGGACCGGATGGACTACACCCCAGGGTTCTAAAAGAGATACCTAAGGAGATTGTGGGGGCATTGGTGATGATCTTTCAGGAAACACTGGAGGCAGGAAGGGTCCCAGAGGACTGGAAAGTGGCTAATGTAACTCCCCTGTTTAAGAAGGGAGGGAGGCAGAAGACGGGAAATTATAGGCCGGTTAGCCTGACTTCGATCATTGGTAAGATTTTAGAGTCTGTTATTAAAGATGAGATCGCGGAGTACTTGGAAGTGCATGGTAAAATAGGACTGAGTCAGCACGGCTTCGTCAAGGGGAAGTCATGTCTGACAAATCTGTTAGAGTTCTTTGAGGAACTAACAAGGAAGTTAGACAAAGGAGAATCAGTGGATGTGTTTTATTTAGATTTCCAGAAGGCCTTTGACAAGGTGCCACATAGGAGACTGTTAAATAAGTTAAGAGCCCGTGGTGTTCAGGGTAAGATCCTGGCATGGATAGAGGATTGGCTGACTGGCAGAAGGCAGAGAGTGGGGATAAAGGGGTCTTTTTCAGGATGGCAGCCGGTGACTAGTGGTGTGCCTCAGGGGTCTGTGCTGGGACCACAACTTTTCACAATGTACATTAATGATCTGGAGGAAGGAACTGAAGGCACTGTTGCTAAGTTTGCAGATGTAATAAAGATCAGTAGAGGGGCAGATAGTATTGAGGAAGCAGGTGGGCTGCAGAAGGACTTGGACAGGCTAGGAGAGTGGGCAATGAAGTGGCAGATGGAATACAATGTGGAAAAATGAGAGGTTATGCACTTTGGAAGGAGAAATGGAAGCATAGACTATTTTCTAAATGGGGAAATGCTTCGGAAATCAGAAGCACAAAGGGACTTGGGAATCCTTGCTCACGATTCTCTTCAGGTTAACGTGCAGGTTCAGTCGGCAGTTAAGAAGGCAAATGCAATGTTAGCATTCATGTCGAGAGGGCTAGAATACAAGACCAGGGATATACTTCTGAGGCTGTATAAGGCAATAGTCAGACCCCATTTGGAGTATTGTGAGCAGTTTTGGGCCCCGTATCTAAGGAAGGATGTGCTGGCCTTGGAAAGGGTCCAGAGGAGGTTCACAAGAATGATGGCTGGAATGAAGAGCTTGTCGTATGAGGAGCGGTTGAGGACTCTGGGTCTGTACTCATTGGAGTTTAGAAGAATGAGGGGGGATTTTATTGAAACTGCGTGGCCTGGATAAAGTGGACGTGGAGAGGATGTTTCCACTTGTGGGAAAAACTAGAAGCAGAGGACACAATCTCAGACTAAAGGGACGATCCTTTAAAACAGAGATGAGGAGGAATTTCTTCAGCCAGAGGGTGGTGAATCTGTGGAACTCTTTGCCGCAGAAGGTTGTGGAGGCCAAATCACTGAGCGTCTTTAAGACAGAGATAGATACGTTCTTGATTAATAAGGGGATCAGGGGTTATGGGGAGAAGGCAGGAGAATGAGGATGAGAAAATATCAGCCATGATTGAATGGCGGAGCAGACTCGATGGGCCGAGTGGTCTAATTCTGCTCCTATGTCTTATGGTTTTATGGTCATAAGTGGAACACCACTAGTCACAATCTTCCATTCAGAAAAACACCCTTCTGCTGCTCCCGTTTGCCTTCTTTGACCGAGCCAGTTCTGTATCCATCTTGCCAGCTCACCCCTGATCCCGTGTGACTTCACCTTTTGTACCAGTCTGCCATGAGGCACCTTGTCAAAGGCTTTACTGAAGTCCATGTAAACAACTTCCACCACCCTCCCCTCATCAATCATCTTTGTCACCTCCTCAGAAAATTCAATCAAGTTAGTGATGCAAGACCCCCCCTTCACAAAACCATGCTATCGCCAATGAGTCCATTTGTTTCTAATTTGTGGACTCAGTATTAGCCAAATCAGAACTCAACTCCAAAGCTTTCTCACAATGTCTGAATACTTGAGCTCCACCCAGCAATTTCCCAAACTGAACACAAATTAACTCCCCTGGGACTCCCCCTTAGTCAAACAACAGTGCATTAGCCCAGGCTTTTACTCTGGTCAATTTCACCTTTGGCTCCAAAAAGTTTTCTGGTCTTCATAACAAGATTATTTTAAAACACATTCTAACCCAGACTTTTAACGCTTAAATTGCCAAAATGTTTATCATCCAATAGATCTAAAATCCTTCATTCAGCACAATTGGGAGAGCATGAGATTGAGTTGAAACAAGATTATGGAGGAAGTTAATAGAATTAATCCAAGCATGAAAGATCTCAAATTGTCAGCATGGGGGGGGTGGGGTAGGTTGGGAAACATGGGCCGGATTCTCTGGCCTCCCCGCGTGCGACATGTTTCTCGCTGTCAATGGGGTTTACCATTGAATCCACCCCATGCCACTGGGAAGCCCAACGTGAACAGCTGAAAGGTCTCACCCATGGAGTTTAGAAGAATGAGATGTGATCTAATTGAAACATTTAAATTCCAGAGGTTAGATGCAAAGAAAATGTTTGTCCTGGCTGGGGAATCTTGAACCAGGAATATAGTTCAGAAAAAGGGGTCAGCCGTTTCGGTGTGAGCATTGTGGATCTTTCGAATTCACTCCTCAAGAGAGTTGTGGATGCTCAGTCACTGACTATATCCAAGACAGAGGTTGACAAATTTTGAATACCAAGGAAATGTGGGATATGAGGATAGTGGAGGAGGGGTAATTGAGATAGCAGTTCAGTTGTGATGATATTGAATGACAGAGCTGTCTGAGTCTCAGAGACCTACTCTTCCTCCTATATCTTACATTTGTACATCAACAAGCCAGGAGCTATGAAGAAAGAGCCATGAATAGCCTCAAGCAAAGAGGACACAGTTGTCCAGAATGTTACCAAGGAACTACATGCAAGCATAGAATTTAAATAGGCTCACTGGGCAAATAAATGTAAATGCCACCACAGTCCCAGAAGCCCTTTGAGGTGACTGGGGGTGATTTAACTCGAAGGTCACCAATAATAATAATCGCTTATTGTCACAAGTAGGCTTCAATGAAGTTACTGTGAAAAGCCCCTAGTGTCCACATTCCAGCGCCTGTTCGGGGAGGCCGGTACAGAAATTGAACCCATGCTGCTGGCATTGTTGTGCATTACAAGCCAGCTGTTTAGCGCACTGTGCTAAACCAACCCCTCTGCAGCTCAGGCGAGGGACAAGGTTGAATAATCTCAGCCAGTACAGGAATAGAATCCTCGCTGTTGGCTTTGTTCTGTATCACAAACCAGCCTCCAGCCAATTGAGGTAACCGACCCCAGTATTTCTAAAGAGAGGATGATTGAGAGATATGATGAGTAGCCAATGGCCTGACTTTTGGTTTTGACATATGACTAATGTTTGAGTTTTAGGTTTAATATTTTCTTTTTCCTGAAGATCTTATCGGTTTAAAGTGCAAAGACATTGTGACGGACAACAACCAGGTTTTCCAGCATTACTTTGCTTTATTTTCTTTGTCCCTTAGTTTCCCGAGGTGGCAGTAAATCCACCCATTACATCCACCCATGATGGGGATCCTTTGCTTCTTTTCACAGTGCTTATGAGCTATACCATGTTGGGCCTGGGAAAGGCTGATTGAAGCAAACTTCATCGGCTTGTTGATTATTAGCACATAACTCATTTAGATTCTTCTGGTTGCCAGTGGCCTTTTGTGCCAGTGAAAATGCCAAGTTACCAACCTCCTTGGTGAGTTCCTTCAGCCCAGACCTAACCCCTTGTTGGAATTCGAGCAGTCTGGTGTTCATCATCTCCAAGGTGGAGTCCACTATCTCCAGATTGATCTTAACTCTGTTTACGGAATGACAAACCTGCCCGACTGCTCGTTCAGTCTTTTTATTACTTGTCTCAATCATCTGTTGAAGCAAGTTCGTCTTTGTCTGGAAGGATGCATCTGCTTGCGCAAGTCCAGAGGCAATGGCCTCCGTCAATTGTGACGCAATGGCAGAATGGTATCCTTCCTCCTCATGTCTGAAGAGATTATTCGGGGGGAGAGCCTCATCCCCTTCCCTTTTTCCAGATTGGTTGAATACTGTCTGCTCATATTTCCTGGATGTCATAGATGGTTTTTGCTGCAATACCATCTGATTGGCTGGGCCCCGAGGAACCTCGCTGGTTGGGATGAAAGGATTTTCTTGAGACTCAGTTTTTTTGAGGGCATACATTAGAGGTTGAGATGGTATGTGTGATGTAGAGTACTGTGAACCTACTGCTTTCGCCTCAGACGTGCCTTTCTTTTTGTCTCCTCTACCTGAAAAATAATGATGGATTGTCGTGAGAAAGTGAAAAGGTCTTTGACAAACACATTGCTGTGTACAATGATTCCCTGCCTCTTTACTGCGTGATCGTTATTGAACTTTGATACAAAGCCCAGCTAGCCATTACGAGGGCATTGGCTGCAATGATGAGCAAAATACATTTGCTGACAAATGGTAAAAAGTTTAGCAGACATCAACAACCGTCTCATCCACCACTGGCGCACCATGGCTGACATTGGTATGATCTACACCAGATGCACTATAAGACAAAGTAATGTTACTGGAGCAGCAAATTCCCAACGCATCTTCTATTATTATGAAATACAGAAACAACTGGGAAACACCATTACCTCCATATTCTCTCCAAATCACACAATGTCATAACTTGGGTAAACATTCTTCCATTGCTGTCAAATACAAGAACTAGTAAGTAAAGTCACCATCGTCCCAGGTGACCACAGGCTGCTTTCCCTTTGAGGGGGAGAGCTGACTGGTGGAGATTTAACCTGAGGGTCAGCACACCTCAGGCAAGGGGCAAGGTTGAGAAGGTGGGTTCTTAATAATAATCTTTGTCACACGTAGGTTTACATTAACACTGCAATGAAGTTACTGTGAAAATCCCCTAGTTGCCACACTCCAGCGCCTGTTCAGGTACACAGAGGGAGAATTCAGAATGTCCAATTCACCTAACCTGCATGTCTTTTGGGACTTGTGGGAGGAAACCGGAGCACCCGGAGGAAACCCACGCAGACACGGGGAGAACGTGCAGACTCCGCACAGACAGTGACCCAAGCCGGGAATCGAACCTGGGACCCTGGAGCTGTGAAGCAACAGTGCTAACCACTGTGCTACCGTGCTGCCCATGAATAACTTCATGAATAACCTTAGTCGGTAGGGCAATTAAACCTGCTCTGCACCTCAAACCAGCTGTCCAACTGAGCTAAACCAGCAGAGAGTACACCGGCAGAACTATATTACTTCAAAGCAACTCTGGATAAACAGTGCATTTGTCTGCCTCACTCCACCTTCAGAACAAACTGGAAAAGCATCATCTTGCTGCCATAAAGCTGCAACAGCTTTACTTCCTCATTGATCACCAACGAAAACAGTTTGATAGCTTTTCATTATACTGCACAAAGCTTCACAAAAAGGAGAGCTGGATACTTTGCACTAATATGTGCTCCTCACAAAGCCCCTGCAATAAACAACAACAGTTTGTGTTCAGAGCAAAAGGTGCCATGATGCTCCACACGATCAACTATGGATGAGCATTAAATGTGGGTTTACCTCACCCTGTCTCCAGAACAAAGTGTAAACAAACGGTCACACAAATTCACCCCATAAATGTCATTCTGGGTGGGTTTGGTGGGCTGTTTCTATCCGGCTTTTTGGGTGAGATGCAGATCTGGATTCACCCACACTTTGTCATTTTTTTGAGCCTTGGGGAGTTTCACCCCGGTCTCGCCCACACTTAGGAATGTTTTCCTAAGCTGAGTTCAATGGTGAGACCGGCTCCTCGAAGATCGGACCGCCATTTTGAAAGGGCGCCCTCATCTCTAAGTGAGCTTGAAGGTTCCCAGCTGAGATAAACCAGATAATTAAATCAAGATGAGGATAGCCTGGGAAGAGGTTAAGAAGCTCATGGACCAGGAGAAGCAGTATACAAACATTCTGAGGGTTGGCAATCAGATCTTCCCTGGGATCAGACACCCACTTGATGATCAGAACCAGAATCAGAATTCCCTCCCACCTGGGTGGTGATTGGACACAAATGGACCTGTCAATCAGGCTGACTTCCCTTCAGGAGCCTTTAATTACAAAAGATGCAACTGAAACGACGCAGAAAGCAGTGAACGCCAGACTTCTGGACATTCCATCCTTAGCAGACCCCAACAGTCACTGGGATACCGGACAGAAACCCCAATATTTAATTTAATTTGTAATACTTCATTCCAGGAGTGATTCCACATACAAATAGGGAAATGGTATCTTAAAACAAACTTTATGACTAACACAGGATTAAAATATCTTTAACATCATACAAGAAAATAGCTTACAATTACCAGTTAAACAATGTGTAACAATAAAATGAAACACTAACTCCTAACTGCTATCTTTTATCTCCACTCAAGCAAAACCCAGCTCAGGTCAAAATCCATTTTTAAAGACAGTTAGCCAACCCAGGAATACTTGCTGTAAAGATGTCTTGGATAAACTGCTTTGACATAGAGATTTTTCAGGAACCAGCATCCAGAGTCTTGCTGGTGTTTAACTGCTGTTTAACTTCCCAGTATTTGGCAAAGAGCTACTTGTCTGTTCATAGGCACAATCTAAATTGTTTCCCCCCCCCCCAGAAACTGAAGCACAACACCTGACTGTTTCATTTTCTGGCTACTCCGAGTAACTATATCATCTTACTGAGATAAACACGTTGGGCGGAATCTCTTGGAAACATTTCTAAGTTCAATTGTGGCGAGTTTTTCAGGGAGATCCCTGGTGAGTTCCCCACTGCTATCAAATGACACTTAGGGCGCGATCCTGAGGCCACGATGCACCGGAAAAGCAGCTCCCGGGATCTACCCGGCTCACAATGCCTCACGAGATTCAATGCAATCTCATGAGACGTTGCAAGGGGAATCCTGCCCACAATGGGCAGGATCACCTTTTAGTAAATCTGCATATTAAAGCGAGGCAGTAAGCTTTACCCTAATCTGCAGATTCCCGAGATACATGAGGCTTTGGAATTCAATCCCTTTGCCTCAGAGACCTCGGGGGAGCGCCGTTCAACCCTGGCCCCACAAACGGGGACCAGTAGGAACGGCACTCGTGGGGGTCTCCATGGGAGCGGACGCACCCAGCTGCATGTCCTTTGGGCAGGGTGGTGACCTGGCACTTACTGCTGGTGCCACCTGCATACCCTGGCTGTACCAGCCTGACACCCTGGCAGTGCCACCTGGGTACGAGCTTGGCACCACCAGGGTGCCAAACTGGCTTTAATTGCATGCGCGATTGGGCTGGAGTTGCCCGGTGTGGGTGTTGAGGGGGGGTGCAGGAGGGACAAGGGACCCTCCCATGTTACATTCGGGCTGGGGGGGGGGGGTGAAGGTCAGGGATTCTTTTTGGGGTCTCGCAGATCGGGACGCCATTTAAAAATAGTGACCTCATCTCTCGCTACAATGGGGAGTTCCGGCGGCGAGCAGAGCTCCCCAATGTAAAAATCGAGGCTATGTGCAGCCTCAACGATCCCCTTTCAGGCCCCTTGTTTCAGAGCGAGTCGCATTGAATATCTATCCATGTGTTTGTCGGCACTGCGAGTTCCGGGGAACACAGGTGCAAGGGTACGTGATGTCTCGGATCGTGTTTTCCGGGTCCTTAAGGGGGAGGGGGAGCAGCCCCAAGTCGTGGTCCACATTGGCACTAACGACATAGGTAGGAAAGGGGACAAGGATGTCAGGCAGGCTTTCAGGGAGCTAGGATGGAAGCTCAGAACTAGAACAAACAGAGTTGTTATCTCTGGGTTGTTGCCCGTGCCACGTGATAGTGAGATGAGGAATAGGGAGAGAGAGCAATTAAACACGTGGCTACAGGGATGGTGCAGGCGGGAGGGATTCAGATTTCTGGATAACTGGGGCTCTTTCTGGGGAAGGTGGGACCTCTACAGACAGGATGGTCTACATCTGAACCTGAGGGGCACCAATATCCTGGGGGGGGGAGATTTGTTAGTGCTCTTTGGGGGTTTAAACTAATGCAGCAGGGGCATGGGAACCTGGATTGTAGTTTTAGGGTAAGGGAGAATGAGAGTATAGAAGTCAGGAGCACAGATTTGACGTTGCAGGAGGGGGCCAGTGTTCAGGTAGGTGGTTTGAAGTGTGCCTACTTCAATGCCAGGAGTATACGAAATAAGGTAGGGGAACTGGCAGCATGGGTTGGTACCTGGGACTTCGATGTTGTGGCCATTTCGGAGACATGGATAGAGCAGGGACAGGAATGGATGTTGCAGGTTCCTGGGTTTAGGTGTTTTAATAAGCTCAGAGAAGGAGGCAAAAGAGGGTGAGGTGTGGCGCTGCTAGTCAAGAGCAGTATTACGGTGGCGGAGAGGATGCTAGATGGGGACTCATCTTCCGAGGTAGTATGGGCTGAGGTTAGAAACAGGAAAGGAGAGGTCACCCTGTTGGGAGTTTTCTATAGGCCTCCAAATAGTTCTAGGGATGTAGAGGAAAGGATGGCGAAGATGATTCTGGATAAGAGCGAAAGTAACAGGGTAGTTATTATGGGAGACTTTAACTTTCCAAATATTGACTGGAAAAGATATAGTTCGGGTACATTAGATGGGTCATTTTTTGTACAATGTGTGCAGGAGGGTTTCCTGACACAATATGTTGACAGGCCAACAAGAGGCGAGGCCACTTTGGATTTGGTTTTGGGTAATGAACCAGGCCAGGTGTTAGATTTGGAGGTAGGTGAGCACTTTGGGGACAGTGACCACAATTCGGTGACGTTTACGTTAATGATGGAAAGGGGTAATTATACCCCGCAGGGCAAAGGTTATAGCTGGGGGAAGGGCAATTATGATGCCATTAGACATGACTTGGTGGGGGGGGGAGGTTGGAGAAGTAGGCTGCAAGTGTTGGGCACACTGGATATGTGGAGCTGGTTTAAGGAACAGCTACTGCGTGTTCTTGATAAGTATGTACCGGTCAGGCAGGGAGGAAGGCGTCAAGCGAGGGAACCGTGGTTTACCAAAGAAGTGGAATCTCTTGTTAAGAGGAAGAAGGAGGCCTGTGTGAAGATGAGGGGTGAAGTTTCAGTTGGGGCGCTTCATAGTTACAAGGTAGCGAGGAAGGATCTAAAGAGAGAGCTAAGACGAGCAAGGAGGGGACATGAGAAGTATTTGGCTGGTAGGATCAAGGAAAACCCAAAAGCTTTCTATAGGTATGTCAGGAATAAAAGAATGACTAGGGAAAGAGTAGGGCCAGTCAAGGACAGGGATGGGAAATTGTGTGTGGAGTCTAAAGAGATAGGCGAGATACTAAATGAATATTTTTTGTCAGTATTCACTCAGGAAAAAGAGAATGTTGTGGAGGAGAATGCTGAGACCCAGGCTATTAGAATAGATGGCATTGAGGTACGTAGGGAAGAGGTGTTGGCAATTCTGGACAGGCTGAAAATAGATAAGTCCCCGGGGCCTGATGGGGTTTATCCTAGGATTCTCTGGGAAGCCAGGGAAGAGATTGCTGGGCCTTTGGCTTTGATTTTTATGTCATCGTTGGCTACAGGAATAGTGCCAGAGGACTGGAGGACAGCAAATGTGGTCCCTTTGTTCAAGAAGGGGAGCAGAGACAACCCCGGCTACTATAGACCGGTGAGCCTCACGTCTGTTGTGGGTAAAGTCTTGAAGGGGATTATAAGAGACAAGATTTATAATCATCTAGATGGGAATAATATGATCAGGGATAGTCAGCATGGCTTTGTGAAGTGTAGGTCATGCCTCACAAACCTTATCGAGTTCTTTGAGAAGGTGACTGAACAGGTAGACGAGGGTAGAGCAGTTGATGTGGTGTATATGGATTTCAGCAAAGCGTTTGATAAGGTTCCCCACGGTAGGCTATTGCAGAAAATACGGAGGCTGGGGATTGAGGGTGATTTAGAGATGTGGATCAGAAATTGGCTAGCTGAAAGAAGACAGAGGGTGGTGGTTGATGGGAAATGTTCAGAATGGAGTTCAGTTACAAGTGGCGTACCACAAGGATCTGTTCTGGGGCCGTTGCTGTTTGTCATTTTTATCAATGACCTAGAGGTGGGCGCAGAAGGGTGGGTGAGTAAATTTGCAGACGACACTAAAGTCGGTGGTGTTGTCAACAGTGCGGAAGGATGTAGCAGGTTACAGAGGGACATAGATAAGCTGCGGAGCTGGGCTGAGAGGTGGCAAATGGAGTTTAATGTAGAGAAGTGTGAGGTGATTCACTTTGGAAGGAATAACAGGAATGCGGAATATTTGGCTAATGGGAAAGTTCTTGGAAGTGTGGATGAGCAGAGGGATCTAGGTGTCCATGTACATAGATCCCTGAAAGTTGCCACCCAGGTTGATAGGGTTGTGAAGAAGGCCTATGGAGTGTTGGCCTTTATTGGTAGAGGGATTGAGTTCCGGAGTCATGAGGTCATGTTGCAGCTGTACAAAACTCTGGTGCGGCCTCATTTGGAGTATTGCATACAGTTCTGGTCACCGCATTATAGGAAGGACGTGGAAGCCTTGGAGTGGGTGCAGAGGAGATTTACCAGGATGTTGCCTGGTATGGAGGGAAAATCTTATGAGGAAAGGCTGATGGACTTGAGGTTGTTTTCGTTGGAGAGAAGAAGGTTAAGAGGAGACTTAATTGAGGCATACAAAATGATCAGGGGGTTGGATAGGGTGGACAGTGAGAGCCTTCTCCCGCGGATGGAAATGGCTAGCACGAGGGGACATAGCCTTAAACTGAGAGGTAACAGATATAGGACAGAGGTCAGAGGTAGGTTCTTTACGCAAAGAGTGGTGAGGCCGTGGAATGCCCTACCTGCAACAGTAGTGAACTCGCCAACATTGAGGGCATTTAAAAGTTTATTGGATAAGCATATGGATGATAATGGCATAGTGTAGGTTAGATGGCTTTTGTTTTTTGAAGTCCCATGTCAGTGCAACATTGTGGGCCGAAGGGCCTGTACTGCGCTGTATCGTTCTATGTTCTATGGCTAAACGCGCTCGCTCGGGGACTTTGTTCCCTTTTGGGCAAATCTCGCCCTTAGTCACTTTTTTGGACCCTGGGGAGTTTCTCACCAGTTTAGCCGACACATTTCACCACTGGGGAGCTGAACTCAGAGATTGGGCAGCCATTTTGAAAGGGTGCCCTAATCTCTAAATGAGTTTGTGGGTCATCTCCACCCATGGATAATGTCACCCCCCGCACTCATGGGCATTAACCCACACACACCCCAAGTGAGGACACCCCACTACGGTATGCCTGGAAGTTCCCCCTCCCCCTCTTAAGGCCCCTGACACCTCCTTACAGGCCCCGCCTCCAGGGTCACATCCATCAACCCCACAACCTCCCAGAGGCCCCTACTTCCCTGCCATGCACCACCCCCCCACCCTTCAAACCCACCTCCACCCTTCGTTCATTGTCTTGTTGCCTCTTGGACCCTGACCCTTGGCAGTGCCACCTGGCAGCCAGACAGTGCTCCTTCCAGCTTGGCAATGCCACGCAGGCATTGGTAGTGTCAGGATGGCAGTGCCAAGGTGCCCGCATTCCATGGGGAGGCCAAGGGGCCGCCCTGCACTATCCCTGGCCACCAAGGGGCCTCCGATGGCCCGGGAGACCCCCATAGTGCCATTCGACCTGATCTACATTTCTGTGGACCAGTGCTAAACGTCACCTGGCTGCGGCCTGACTGGGGAGGCTGGTAGTTCCTGGGAGGGCGGCAGATCCTGTGTAAACGCGGCCAAATACGTTTCAAACCTACTGAGGTGAGCGCCATTTGGTCACGCCCCCTTTGAGCGTGCTTCAGCTTCCGACTACTCACAAATCGTGGGTCGATCCCGCAAGGTGTGGAGGCTGCGGGAAGCCCGCCACAGACCTCTCCTGGGATCGACCGGCCACATTATACTCTAGCAAGAGTGCAACGCGGCCACAAAATCGTGCCCAATGCCTCTAATTAGCTACCCCCAAAGAACCGTGTTTCTGAACAGACTTTCATTCGCCCAATTTTTATGATGCTTTAATTAACCTTCTTGAAGCCACAAAGCCTGGCTGTCTTTAAAACAAGGATTTTTAAAAATACTACTGTTTCGATCACATACTGCAACAGTAGTCTTTTTTAAAATCCTTGTTTTAAAGACAACCAGGCTTTGTGGCTTCAATGCAAGGAGCATCCGGAATAAGGTAGGTGAACTTGGAGTGTGGATTGGTACTTGGGACTACGATGTTGTGGCCATTACGGAGACATGGACCGGGATTCTCGCCTACCCGGCGGGGCGGGGGGTCCCGGCGGGATGGAGTGGCGGGAACCACTCCGGCGTCGGGCTGCCCCAAAGGTGTGGATTTCTCTGCACCTTTCGGGGCCAAGCCCTCACCTTGAGGGGCTAGGCCCGCGCCGGAATGATTGGCGCGCCGCCGGCCGGCGGGAAAGGCCTTTGGCGCCACGCCAGCCGGGGCCGAAAGGACTCCGCTGGGCGGCGGAAGTCCGCGCATGCGCAGGGGGGGGGGGGTCACTGTCGCATCAGCCATCGCGGAGGCTATGGCCGAGGCGGAAGGAAAAGAGTGCCCCCACGGCACAGGACCGCCCGCGGATCGATGGGCCCCGATCGCGGGCCAGGTCACCGTTGGGGCGCCCCCCAGGGCCAGATCGCCACGCGCCCCCCCCCCCAGGACCCCGGAGCCCGCCCCACTGCCAGTCCCGCCGGATAGGTAAGTGGTTTGATTCACGCCGGCGGGACTGGCATGACAGCTTGGGGCTTCGGCCCATCGCGGGCCAGAGAATCGCCAGGGGGGCCCGCCAACCGGCGCGGCACAATTCCCACCCCCGCCGAATTTTCGGTGCCGGAGAATTCAGCGGCCGACGGGGGCGGGATTCATACCGCCACCCAGCGATTCTCCAACCCGGTGGGGGGGGGTCGGAGAATCCCGCCCATGTTTAGAACAGGGACAGGAATGGTTGTTGGAAGTTCCGGGGTATAGATGTTTCAGTAAGAGTAGTGAAGGTGGTAAAAGAGGTGGAGGAGTAGCATTGTTAATCAAGGATAGTTTAATGGCTGCAGAAAAGCAGTTTGAAGGGGATCTGACTACTGAGGTAATATGGGCCGAAGTTGGAAATAGGAAAGGAGCGGTCACATAGTACATAGAACATAGAAAAATACAGCACAGAACAGGCCCTTCGGCCCACAATCTTGTGCCGAACCTTTGTCCTAGATTAAACATAGATTATCATAGAATTTACAGTGCAGAAGGAGGCCATTCGGCCCATTGAGTCTGCACCGGCTCTTGGAAAGAGCACCCTACCCAAGGTCAACACCTCCACCCAACACTAAGGGCAATTTTGGACACTAAGGACAATTTATCATGTCCAATCCACCTAACCTGCACATCTTTTGACTGTGGGAGGAAACCGGAGCACCCGGAGGAAACCCACGCACACACGGGGAGGATGTGCAGACTCCGCACAGACAGTGACCCAAGCCGGAATCGAACCTGGGACCCTGGAGCTGTGAAGCAATTGTGCTATCCACAATGCTACCGTGCTGCCCCTAAGAACAAATTAATCTGCACTATATCATTCTACCGTAATCCATGTACCTATCCAATAGCTGCATGAAGGTCCCTAATGTTTCCGACTCAACTACTTCCACAGGCAGTGCATTCCATGCCCCCACTACTCTCTGGGTAAAGAACCTACCTCTGATATCCCTCCTATATCTTCCACCTTTCACCTTAAATTTATGTCCCCTTGTAATGGTGTGTTCCACCCGGGGAAAAAGTCTCTGACTGTCTACTCTATCTATTCCCCTGATCATCTTATAAACCTCTATCAAGTCGCCCCTCATCCTTCTCCGTTCTAATGAGAAAAGGCCTAGCACCCTCAACCTTTCCTCGTAAGACCTACTCTCCATTCCAGGCAACATCCTGGTAAATCTCCTTTGCACCTTTTCCAAAGCTTCCACATCCTTCCTAAAATGAGGTGACCAGAACTGTACACAGTACTCCAAATGTGGCCTTACCAAAGTTTTGTACAGCTGCATCATCACCTGACGGCTCTTAAATTCAACCCCTCTGCTAATGAACGCTAGCACACCATAGGCCTTCTTCACAGCTCCATCCACTTGAGTGGCAACTTTCAAAGATGTATGAACATAGACCCCAAGATCTCTCTGCTCCTCCACATTGCCAAGAACTCTACCGTTAACCCCGTATTCCGCATTCATATTTGTCCTTCCAAAATGGACAACCTCACACCTTTCAGGGTAAAACTCCATCTGCCACTTCTCAGCCCAGCTCTGCATCCTATCTATGTCTCTTTGCAGCCAACAACAGCCCTCCTCACTATCCACAACTCCACCAATCTTCGTATCGTCTGCAAATTTACTGACCCACCCTTCAACTCCCTCATCCAAGTCATTAATGAAAATCACAAACAGCAGAGGACCCAGAACTGAACCCTGCGGTATGCCACTGGTAACTGGGCTCCAGGCTGAATATTTGCCATCCACCACCACCCTCTGACTTCTATCGGTTAGCCAGTTCATTATCCAACTGGCCAAATTTCCCACTATCCCATGCCTCCTTACTTTCTGCATAAACCTACCATGGGGAACCTTATCAAATGCCTTACTAAAATCCATGTACACTACATCCACTGCTTTACCTTCATCCACATGCTTGGTCACCTCCTCAAAGAATTCAATAAGACTTGTGAGGCAAGACCTACCCCTCACAAATCCGTGCTGACTATCCCTAATCAAGCAGTGTCTTTCCAGATGCTCAGAAATACTACCCCTCAGTACCCTTTCCATTACTTTGCCTACCACCGAAGTAAGACTAACTGGCCTGTAATTCCCAGGGTTATCCCTAGTCCCTTTTTTGAACAGGGGCACGACATTCGCCACTCTCCAATCCCCTGGTACCACCCCTGTTGACAGTGAGGACGAAAGGATCATTGCCAACGGCTCTGCAATTTCATCTCTTGCCTCCCATAGAATCCTTGGATATATCCCGTCAGGCCCGGGGGATTTGTCTATCCTCAAGTTTTTCAAAATGCCCAACACATCTTCCTTCCTAACAAGTATTTCCTCGAGCTTACCAGTCTGTTTCACACGGTCCTCTCCAACAATATGGCCCCTCTCATTTGTAAATACAGAAGAAAAGTACTCGTTCAAGACCACTCCTATCTCTTCAGACTCAATACACAATCTCCCGCTCCTGTCCTTAATCGGACCTACCCTCGCTCTAGTCATTCTCATATTTCTCACATATGTGTAAAAGGCTTTGGGGTTTTCCTTGATCCTACCCGCCAAAGATTGTTCATGCCCTCTCTTAGCTCTCCTAATCCCTTCCTTCAGTTCCCTCCTGGCTATCTTGTACCCCTCCAGCGCCCTGTCTGAACCTTGTTTCCTCAGCCTTACATAAGTCTCCTTTTTCCTCTTCACAAGACATTCAACCTCTCTTGTCAACTATGGTTCCCTCACTTGACCATCTCTTCCCTGCCTGACAGGGACATACATATCAAGGACACGTAGTACCTGTTCCTTGAACAAGTTCCACATTTCACTTGTGTCCTTCCCTGACAGCCTATGTTCCCAACTTATGCACTTCAATTCTTGTCTGACAACATCGTATTTACCCTTCCCCCAATTGTAAACCTTGCCCTGTTGCACGTACCTATCCCTCTCCATTACTAACGTGAAAGTCACAGAATTGTGGTCACTATCTCCAAAATGCTCCCCCACTAACAAATCTATCACTTGCCCTGGTTCATTACCAAGTACCAAATCCAATATTGCCTCCCCTCTGGTCGGACAATCTACATACTGTGTTAGAAAAGCTTCCTGGACACACTGCACAAACACCACCCCATCCAAACTATTTGATCTAAAGAGTTTCCACTCAATGTTTGGGAAGTTAAAGTCACCCATGACTACTATCCTGTGACTTCTGCACCTTTCCAAAATCTGTTACCCAATCTGTTCCTCCACATCTCTGCTACTATTGGGGGGCCTATAGAAAACTCCTAACAAGGTGACTGCTCCTTTCCTATTCCTGACTTCAACCCATACTACCTCAGTAGGCAGATACTCCTCGAACTGCCTTTCTGCAGCTGTTATACTATCTCTAATTAACAATGCCACCCCCCCCACCCTCCCTAATCTTATTGAAACATCAATAACCAGGGACCTCCAACAACCATTTCTGCCCCTCTTCTATCCAAGTTTCCGTGATGGCCACCACATCGCAGTCCCAAGTACCGATCCATGCCTTAAGTTCACCCACCTTATTCCAGATGCTTCTTGCGTTGAAGTATACACACTTCAACCCATCTCCGTGCCTGCAAGTACTCTCCTTTGTCAGTGTTCCCTTCCCCACTGCCTCACTACACGCTTTGGCGTCCTGAATATCGGCTACCTTAGTTGCTGGACTACAAATCCGGTTCCCATTCCCCTGCCAAATTAGTTTAAACCCTCCCGAAGAGTACTAGAAAACCTCCCTCCCAGGATATTGGTGCCCCTCTGGTTTATCATAGATCATAGAATTTACAGTGCAGAAGGAGGCCATTCGGCCCATCGAGTCTGCACCGGCTCTTGGAAAGAGCACCCTACCCAAGGTCAACACCGCCACCCTATCCCCATAACCCAGTAACCCCACCCAACACTAAGGGCAATTTTGGACACTAAGGTCAATTTATCATGGCCAATCCACCTAACTTGCACATCTTTGGACTGTGGGAGGAAACCGGAGCACCCGGAGGAAACCCACGCACACACGGGGAGGATGTGCAGACTCCGCACAGACAGTGACCCAAGCCGGAATCGAACCTGGGACCCTGGAGCTGTGAAGCAATTGTGCTATCCACAAGGCTACCGTGCTGCCCGTTTAGATGCAACCCGTCCTGCTTGTACAGGTCCCACCTTCCCCAGAATGCGCTCCAATTATCCAAATACCTGAAGCCCTCCCTCCTACACCATTCCTGCAGCCACGTGTTCAACTGCACTCTCTCCCTATTCCTAGCCTCGCTATCACGTGGCACCGGCAACAAACCAGAGATGACAACAATGTCTGTCCTGGCTTTTAGCTTCCAGCCGAACTCCCTAAACTCATTTATTACCTCCACACCCCTTTTCCTACCTACGTCGTTGGTACCAATGTGCACCACGACTTCTGGCTGCTCCCTGTAGCGCACAAAGACTCCATGAGACGAATAGAGTGAAGTCGATGAGGCTTTATTAAGCGTGTCTGTTCCCCAGCAGCCCGATAGTAAACTGGCCTGCGGGGGAAGACACCGGCTTCTTATACTTCGCCTTCAGGGCGGAGTATGAGGTCAACGGCCAACCAGGACCCGGGATCTGTCAGCCAATGACATTAAGGCTTCCAGTCCCACATGACCCCCAATACATACTACCACATTCACCCCTTGTCAAAAATGAACCCGGCGGGGTGATGCTTCGTATGGTGGTAAGGGTTTACAGGGCTGGTCCTGGGAGGATAGAACAGTTACATGGTAGTACAGTATTGGACAGTATCGTCCTGTTACAACTATTTACAGAGGGTATAGGAAAAACAAAATGTTCATTGGACAGTCCATCTTCGTTTTACATCGACGCCACGAGTCGGTCGGGCGGTCTGGTCGTCCGTGTCGATCGCCTCGGCCCCGGCGGTGGTGGTGGTGCTTGTACCAGCGTTGTCGCCTCCGGGAGCCGCACGGTTTCAGCTGTCGGTGCAAAGGGGAGGGGGACTGATCCTCCTGGGAAGGGGGCGGTCGCGGGGTGCGGCGGTGGCAGGAAGGGGGGCGGTTGGGTTGATGGTGTCGGGGGGGTGTGCGTGGTGCCGGCGGGCGCCAGATCCCGCAGGGAGACCGTGTCCTGTCGGCCGTCGGGGTACTCCACGTAGGCGTACTGGGGGTTTGCGTGGAGGAGGTGAACCCTTTCGACCAACGGGTCCGCCTTATGTGCCCGCACGTGCTTTCGGAGCAGGATGGGTCCTGGGGCCGCCAGCCAGGTCGGCAGCGACGTTCCAGAGGAGGACCTCCTAGGGAAGACAAGGAGACGCTCGTGAGGCGTTTGATTAGTGCTTGTACATAATAACGACCGGATGGAATGGAGAGCGTCCGGGAGGACCTCCTGCCACCGTGAAACTGGGAGATCCCTGGACCGTAGGGCCAGTAGGACGGCCTTCCAGACCGTGCCGTTCTCCCTTTCTACTTGCCCGTTCCCCCGGGGGTTGTAGCTGGTCGTCCTGCTTGAAGCTATGCCCTTGCTGAGCAGGAACTGGCGCAGCTCGTCACTCATGAAAGAGGACCCCCTGTCGCTGTGGACGTATGCGGGGTAACCGAACAGCGTGAAGATGCTGTTCAGGGCTTTAATGACTGTGGCCGCGGTCATGTCGGAGCAGGGAATGGCAAAAGGGAAGCGGGAGTATTCGTCCACTACATTAAGGAAATACGCGTTGCAGTCGGTGGAGGGGAGGGGCCCTTTGAAATCGAGACTGAGGCGTTCAAAGGGGCGGGAAGCCTTAATCAGGTGCGCTCCATCTGGCCTGAAAAAATGCGGTTTGCATTCTGCGCAGATGTGGCAGTCCCTTGTGACTGTACGGACCTCCTCTAAGGAGTATGGGAGATTGCGGGACTTGATGAAGTGGTAAAACCGAGTGACCCCCGGGTGGCAGAGGTCCTCGTGGAGGGCTTGGAGGCGGTCAATTTGTGCGTTGGCACATGTGCCGCGGGATAGGGCATCGGACGGCTCGTTCAGCTTTCCGGGCCGGTACAAGATCTCATAGTTGAAGGTGGAGAGTTCGATCCTCCACCGCAAGATCTTGTCGTTCTTGATCTTGCCCCGCTATGCATTATCGAACATGAAGGCTACCGACCGTTGGTCAGTGAGGAGAGTGAATCTCCTGCCGGCCAGGTAATGCCTCCAATGTCGCACAGCTTCCACTATGGCTTGGGCTTCCTTTTCCACTGAGGAGATGCGGATTTCTGAGGCGTGGAGGGTTCGGGAGAAGAAGGCCACGGGTCTGCCCGCTTGGTTAAGGGTGGCCGCTAGAGCTACGTCAGAGTCGTCGCTCTCGACCTGGAAGGGGAGGGACTCGTCGATGGCGCGCATCGTGGCCTTTTCGATGTCCGCTTTGATGCGGCTGAAGGCCTGGCAAGCCTCTGTCGACAGAGGGAAAGTCGTGGTCTGTATTAGGGGGCGGGCCTTGTCTGCGTACTGGGGGACCCACTGGGCGTAGTACGAAAAGAACCCCAG
Organism: Scyliorhinus torazame; assembly: GCF_047496885.1. Lineage (NCBI taxonomy): Eukaryota > Metazoa > Chordata > Chondrichthyes > Carcharhiniformes > Scyliorhinidae > Scyliorhinus > Scyliorhinus torazame. The sequence goes on along the minus strand of NC_092712.1, from coordinate 7,788,169 downwards.
GCAGCGTTTCAGGGCTTTTGGGCAGTGCGGGAGGGGAAATTCCATGAGTGCGCGCATACGTTCGGGGTCGGGGCCTATTATCCCATTGCGCACTATGTAGCCCAGAATGGCTAGCCGATCGGTGCTAAAAACGCACTTGTCCTCGTTGTACGTGAGGTTCAAGGCTTTGGCGGTCTGGAGGAATTTTTGGAGGTTGGCGTCGTGGTCCTGCTGATCGTGGCCGCAGATGGTTACATTGTCGAGGTACGGGAACGTGGCCCGTAACCCATGTTGATCAACCATTCGGTCCATCTCCCATTGGAAGACCGAGACCCCGTTTGTGACGCCAAAAGGGACCCGTAGGAAATGGTATAATCGCCCGTCTGCCTTGAAGGCTGTGTACTTGTGGTCACTTGGGCGGATGGGGAGCTGATGGTAGGCGGACTTGAGGTCCACGGTGGAGAAGACTTTATACTGGGCAATCCGATTGACCATGTCGGATATGCGGGGGAGAGGGTACGCGTCTAGTTGTGTGTACCTGTTGATGGTCTGGCTATAGTCAATGACCATCCTTTGTTTCTCCCCTGTCTTCACTACTACCACCTGCGCTCTCCAGGGACTATTGCTGGCCTGGATTATGCCCTCCTTTAGTAGCCGCTGGACTTCGGAGCGAATGAAGGTCCGGTCCTGGGCGCTGTACCGTCTGCTCCTAGTGGCGACGGGTTTGCAATCCGGGGTGAGGTTCGCAAACAAGGACGGGGGTTGCACCTTGAGGGTGGCGAGGCCGCAGATAGTGAGTGGGGGTATGGGGCCGCCGAATTTAAACGTAAGGCTCTGTAGGTTACATTGAAAATCTAAGCCCAGCAAGGTGGGGGCACAGAGTTGGGGAAGGACGTTAAGTTTGTAGTTTTTGAATTCCCTCCCCTGTACCGTTAGGGTAACTATGCAGAATCCCTGGATCTGTACGGAGTGGGATCTTGCAGCTAAGCAAATCTTTTGTGCGCTGGGGTAGGTAGTTAAGGAACAGCGTCTTACCGTGTCGGGATGTATAAAACTTTCCGTGCTCCCGGAGTCGACTAGGCATGGCGTCTCGTGGCCGTTAATTAGGACAGTTGTCGTCGTCGTCTGGAGATACGGGGCCGAGCCTGATCGAGCGTAACCGAAGCGAGCCGTGGTTGTAGTAGTGGGGTGGGGTCCGTTGTTGCCGTCCAAGATGGCGTCGGGGATGGACAAAATGGCCACCCCCATATATCCCACTTGGCTGAGGGGTCACAAGATGGCGTCGGGGGTGGGCAAAATGGCCGCCCCCATGCGTTGTACAGGTCGGGGGCGGTCCAAGATGGCGGCGCCCCTCCTCCCCTTGTGGTGGTCGGGACCCAAAATGGCGGCGTCTGCGGGTCGCACATGGTGTGCTGGGGGGTCTGGGGAGCGCTAGGACCGCACGGAGTTCCTGCACTGCGAGCGCCAGGGCCGCGGGCGCTAGGACCGCGCGGAGTTCCTTCACTGCGAGCGCCAGGGCCGCGGGCGCTAGGACCGCGCGGAGCTCCCTCGCCGGGGACAGCGGTGGTCGGGGCCCAGGTCGGCGGCGCCGGCGGGTCAGTCGTGGGGCCGCGAGCGCTGGGACCGTGCGGAGCTCCCTCGCCCGGGACAGCGGTGGTCGGGGTCCAGGTAGGTTGCGCCGGCGGGTCAGGCGTGGGGCGCGGGACGGGGGTGAGGGCCCAGGTCGGCGGCGCCGGCGGGTCAGTCGTGGGGCCGCGAGCGCTGGGACCGTGCGGAGCTCCCTCGCCGGGGACAGCGGTGGTCGGGGTCCAGGTAGGTTGCGCCGGCGGATCAGGCGTGGGGCGCGGGACGGGGGTGAGGGCCCAGGTCGCCGGCGCCGGCGGGTCAGTCGTTGGGCCGCGAGCGCTGGGACCGTGCGGAGCTCCCTCGCCGGGGACAGCGGTGGTCGGGGTCCAGGTAGGTTGCGCCGGCGGGTCAGGCGTGGGGCGCGGAACGGGGGTGAGGGTGGCGTTAGGGATGCGAAAAACCCCCTCCTCTCCGTGGAGAGTGTTGGCCGGCACCCAAATCGGGAGCGCCGGCGGCGGGTCGTACATGGACTGCGGGGAGGGGGGTTGGGGAGCGTAGGCGGCGTGCAGGGCTCCCAGTTCTCCCGGGACCGCGGTGGTCGGGACCCAAAATGGCGGCGCCTGCGGGTCGCACATGGTGTGCTGGGGGGGTTGGGAGGCATAGACTGCCTGTAGGGCTCCCTGTTCTCCCGGGACGGCGGCGACCACGCGGGATCGGCACACCACCGCATAGTGGCCCTTTTTCCCGCAGCTTTTGCAGATGGCTGCGCGGGCCGGACAGCGTTGTCGGGGGTGCTTCGCCTGGCCGCAGAAATAACAGAGGGCGCCCCCGGTGCGACTCGGCGTTTGGACTGCGCAAGCCTGTGGGGTGTCCGGGGGGGGGTAGGGGGTTTGCCGCGACGGGTACGTACGGGGCCCAATGGCCTGCCGCGCGGTCGGGGTCGTAGGCGCGGGTATTACGCGCGGCTACGTCCAGCGAGGCTGCCAGGGCCTGTGCCTCTGAGAGTCCTAGCGACTCTTTTTCTAGAAGTCTTTGGCGGATTTGGGAGGATTGCATACCTGCCACAAAAGCGTCGCGCATTAACATGTCCGTGTGTTCGTTTGCATTCACCGACGGGCAGCTGCAGGCTCTTCCCAAATCAGCAGCGCAGCGTAGAACTCGTCCATCGATTCTCCGGGAGCTTGCCGGCTTGTCGCGAGCTGGTAGCGAGCGTAGATTTGGTTAACTGGGCGAACGTAGAGACTTCTCAGTGCTGTGAACGCCGTCTGGAAATCGTTGGTGTCTTCGATGAGGGAGAAAATCTCCGTGCTCACCCTCGAGTGCAGGACCTGCAGTTTTTGTTCGTCTGAGACCCGGCCAGTGGCCGGTCTGAGGTAGGCCTCGAAGCAAGTCTGCCAGTGTTTGAAGGCTGCTGCCGCATTCACTGCGTGGGGGCTGATCCTCAGGCATTCTGGAATGATCCTGAGCTCCATAGTCCTTTTTAGGCACGCTTAATAAATTGTAGCGCACAAAGACTCCGTGAGACGAATAGAGTGAAGTCGATGAGGCTTTATTAAGCGTGTCTGTTCCCCAGCAGCCCGATAGTAAACTGGCCTGCGGGGGAAGACTCCGGCTTCTTATACTTCGCCTTCAGGGCGGAGCATGAGGTCAACGGCCAACCAGGACCCGGGATCTGTCAGCCAATGACATTAGAGCTTCCAGTCCCACATGACCCCCAATACATACTACCACACTCCTCCTCCCCCTTAAGGATCCTGAAGATACGATCCGAGACATCCATGGCCCTGGCACCCGGGAGGCAACATACCTTCCGGGAGTTTCTCTCGCGACCACAGAATCTCCTCTCTATTCTCCTAACCATTGAATCTCCTACTACTATTGCTTTTCTATTCTCCCCCCTTCCCTTCTGAGCCCCAGAGCCAGACTCAGTGCCAGAGACCTGGCTGCTAGGGCCTTCCCCCGGTAGGTCATCCCCCCAACAGCATCCAAAACGGTATACTTTGTTTGGAGTTTTCTATAGTCCCCCAAATATTATTAGAGATGTGGAGGAAGAAATTGCAAAACAGGTTATGGATAGGTGTGGAGGTCTCAGGGTAGTTGTCATGGGTGACTTTAACTTTCCAAATATCGATTGGAACCTCTATAGGTCGAACAGTTCGGATGGGGCAGTTTTTGTACAGTGTGTGTAGGAGAGTTTCCTGACACAATATGTGGATAGGCCGACAAGAGCGGGGACCACATTGGATTTGGTACTGGGTAATGAACTGGGCCAAGTGTTAGATTTGTTTGTGGGAGAGCACTTTGGAGATAGTGACCACAATTCGGTGTCTTTCAATATTGCAATGGAGAGGGATAGGAACATACGGCAGGGCAAGGTTTATAATTGGGGGAAGGGTAATTATGATGCGATTAGGCAAGAATTAGGGAGCATAAGATGGGAACAGAAACTGTCAGGGAAAGGCACAAATGAAAAGTGGAGCTGGTTCAAGGAACAAATACGGCGTGTCCTTGATAGGTATGTCCCTGTCAGGCAGGGAGGAAATGGCCGTGTGAGGGAACCATGGTTCACAAAAGAGGTTGAATGTCTTGTCAAGAGGAAAAAGGAAGAGTATGTAAGGATGAGAAAACAAGGTTCAGTAGGGTCGCTTGAGGATTACAAGGTAGCAAGGAATGAGCTGAAAAAAGGACTTAGGAGATCTAGGAGGGGGCATGAGAAGTCCTTGGCGGGTCGGATCAAGGAAAACCCCAAGGCTTTTTACTCTTATGTGAGAAATAAAAGAATGACCAGGGTGAGGTTAGGGCCGGTCAAGGCCAGTAGTGGGAACTTGTGCATGGAGTCAGAAGAAATAGGAGAGGCGTTGAATGAATACTTTTCTTCAGTGTTCACAAAGGAGAGGGGCCATGTTTTTGAGGATGAGAGTGTGATTCAGGCGGGTAGGCTGGAGGAAGTATATGTTCTGAGGAAGGATGTATTAGCAATTTTGAAAAACCTGAGGGTCGACAAATCCCCTGGGCCAGATGGGATATACCCAAGGATTCTTTGGGAGGCAAGGGATGAGATTGCAGAGCCTTTGGCTTTGATCTTTGGGTCCTCGCTGTCCACGGAGATAGTGCCAGAGGGCTGGAGAGTGGCGAATGTTGTTCCTCTGTTCAAGAAAGGGATAGGAATGACCCTGGTAATTATAGGCCAGTTAGTCTTACTTCGGTGGTCGGGAAGATAATGGAAAAGGTCCTGAAGGATAGGATTTATGACCATTTGGAAAGATGCAGCTTAATCCGGGATAGTCAACACGGATTTGTGAAGGGTAGGTCTTGCCTCACAAATTTGATTGAATTCTTTGAGGAGGTAACTAAGTGTGTAGATGAAGGTAGAGCAGTTGATGTCGTATACATGGATTTTAGTAAGGCGTTTGATAAGGTTCCCCATGGTTGGCTCATGAAGAAAGTAAGGAGGTGTGGGATAGAGGGAAATTTGGCCAATTGGATAAGTAACTGGCTATCACATAGAAGACAGAGGGTTGTGGTGGATGGAAAATGTTCAGACTGGAGACCAGTTACCAGCGGTGTACCACAGGGATCAGTGCTGGGTCCTCTGCTATTGGTGATTTTTATCAATGACTTGGAGGAGGGGGCTGAAGGGTGGGTCAGTAAATTTGCTGATGACACCAAGATTGGTGGAGTAGCGGATGAGGTGGAGGGCTGTTGTAGGCTGCAAAGAGACATTGATAGGATGCAGAGCTGGGCCGAAAAATGGCAGATGGAGTTTAACCCTGATAAGTGCGAGGTGATTCATTTTGGTAGAAAAAATTTGAATGCGGATTACAGGGTCAACGGCAGGGTTCTGAGGCATGTGGAGGAACAGAGAGATCTTGGGGTTCATGTCCACAGATCTGTGAAGGAGGCCATTCAAGTGGATAGAGCCATGAATAAAGCCTATCGTGTGTTAGCGTTTATTAACAGGGGGCTTGAGTTTAAGAGCCGCGGGGTTATGCTGCAACTATATGACCCTGGTGAGACCACATTTGGAGTATTGTGTGCAGTTCTGGTCACCTCATTATAGGAAGGATATGGAAGCATTGGAAAGGGTTCAAAGGAGATTTACCAGGATGCTGCCTGGTTTGCAGGATCGGTCTTATGAGGACAGGTTGAGGGAGCTAGGGCTTTTCTCTTTGGAGCGGAGGAGGATGAGAGGCGACTTAATAGAGGTTTCAAAGATAATGAGGGGGATAGATAGAGTGGACGTTCAGAGACTATTTCCTCGGGTGGATGTAGCTGTTACAAGGGGGCATAACTATAAGATTCAGGGTGGGAGATATAGGAGGGATGTCCGAGGTAGGTTTTTTACTCAGAGTGGTTAGGGTGTGGAGTGGACTGCCTGCTGTGATAGTGGAGTCGGACACTTTAGGAACTTTCAAGCGGTTATTGGATAGGCACATGGAGCACACCAGAATGACAGGGAGTGGGATAGCTTGATCTTGGTTTCGGACAATGCTCGGCACAACATCGAGGGCCGAAGGGCCTGTTCTGTGCTGTACTGTTCTATGTTTTATCTTCTATACTAACCCAGGCTTTTAATCCTTATTGCACCGAATACATATAGTACAATACATCTGAAATTCCTTCATTCATCAGATTTCTGTCCACATTCGCTGTCATCTTCACCATGATGACACCCAAAAAGAAAGACTTGCATTTGATTCAACCCAGAGGAATGTGAGGTAAATCATTTGGGGAGGTCAAACAGGACAAATGATTACACAATATGTGACAGGTGTAGAGGAAGCGAGGGACCTTGGAGTGAATGTCCACAGATCCCTGAAGGTAGCAAGACAGGTTGATAAGGTGGTTAAGAAGGAATATGGAATACGTTCATTTGTTAGGCGATGTAGAGAATAAAAGAGCAGGGAGATTATGCTGGAACTATAGAAAACATTAGTTAGGTCACAACTTGAGCACCGTGTGTCGTTCTGATCACCTCATTACAGAAAGGGTGTAATTACATTGCCGAGGGTGCAGAAGAAATTAACGAGGATGTTCCCAGGACTGGATTGGAGAGGGTGGGGCTGATCTCCTTGGATCAGAGGAGACTGTGGCGATTTAGATTGAGATGTACAGAATTGTGAGGGGCCTGGACAGAGGAAGTGGGAAATATTTATACTGTGGAGTGAGAATGAAAGATGAGTCAGAGCCACAGAAACCCAGGGAAACGGGACGCTAATGGCCACAGAAACCCAGGGAACAGAGTGCTAATGGCCACAGAAACCCAGGGAACAGAGTGCTAATGGCCACAGAAACCCAGGGAACAGAGTGCTAATGGCCACAGAAACCCAGGGAACAGAGTGCTAATGGCCACAGAAACCCAGGGAACAGAGTGCTAATGGCCACAGAAACCAAGGGGGAAAGAGTGCTAATGGCAGTCCCCAGAGAGGACAAAAGATGTGAGAGGTCAAACAGCAGGGAAACTAACATCAGAGGGTGAACTGTAGATGTGGGGGGAGGGGAAGGGGGAAGCAAAGAGGAGAAATGTTCGCAGATGACACTGAGATGAGTCGTAGACACCATCATGACCGACAGTAACCCTGGGCGCGATTCTCCGATGCCGCGCCGGTTCGGCTGCCGGACCAGTTTTCCACACGACGCCGGTTCAATGCCCTCCCGTGATTCACCCAACCACCGAGATCGGCCCCGTCGAGTTCGGCGCGGCGCAGGCCGGAGAATCGCCCGAGACACTCAAAACGGCGATTCTCCGGCACCCCCGCTATTCTCCGGCCCGAATGGGCCGAAGTCCCGACGGCGTGGCCCCAGTTCACGCCGTCGCCGTTCACACCTGTTAAATAAAGTCGTCAGCCAGCGAGCAGTGAGGAGGTGAGCGGACTGTCCCGGAGTTCCTGCAGACTGGGGAAGGCTTGCCCGAGAACGCTGCGGCCAACGAGGGGTGGGGGGGAGGGAGTGGAGGTGGGAGGGGGTGAGGGAGGGAGTGGAGGTGAGAGGGGGAGGCAGGGAGTGGAGGTGGGAGGGGGAGGGAGGGAGTGGGGGTGCGAGGGGGAGGGAGTGGAGGTGGCAGGGGGGGTGAGGGATGGAGCGGAGGTGAGAGGGGGAGGGAGGGAGTGGAGGTGGGAGGGGGAGCAAGGGAGTGGAGGTGGGAGGGGGTTGAGGGAGGTAGTGGAGGTGGGAAGGGGAGGGAGGGAGTGGAGGTGGGAGGGGGGTGAGGGAGGGAGTGGGTGTGGGAGATGGGAGGGAGGGAGTGGGGGTGGGGGGGAGGGAGTGGAGGTGGGAGGGAGGGGAGGGAGGGAGGGAGTTGGGAGGGAGAGAGTGGAGGTGCGAGGGAGGGGAGGGAGGGATTGGAGGTGGGAGGGGGAGGCAGGGAGTGGAGGTGGGTGAGGGAGAGAGTGGAGGTGGGTGAGGGAGGGAGTGGAAGTGGGAGGGGGGAGGCAGGGAGTGGAAGTGGGAGGGGGGAGGCAGGGAGTGGAGGTGCGAGGGAGGGGAGGGAGGGAGTGGGGGTGCGAGGGGGAGGGAGTGGAGGTGGGAGGGGGGGTGAGGGACGGAGCGGAGGTGAGAGGGGGAGGGAGGGAGTGGAGGTGGGAGGGGGGAGGGAGGGAGTGTAGATGGGAGGGAGGGGAGGGAGGGAGTGGAGGTGGGAGGGGGAGCAAGGGAGTGGAGGTGGGAGGGGGTTGAGGGAGGGAGTGGGGGTGGAGGGGAGGGAGGGAGTGGAGGTGGGAGGGGGGTGAGGGAGGGAGTGGGTGTGAGAGATAGGAGGGAGGGAGTGGGGGTGGGGGGAAGGGAGGGAGTGGAGGTTGGTGAGGGAGAGAGTGGAGGTGGGTGAGGGAGGGAGTGGAAGTGGGAGGGGGGAGGCAGGGAGTGGAAGTGGGAGGGGGGAGGCAGGGAGTGGAGGTGCGAGGGAGGGGAGGGAGGGAGTGGGGGTGCGAGGGGGAGGGAGTGGAGGTGGGACGGGGGGTGAGGGACGGAGCGGAGGTGAGAGGGGGAGGGAGGGAGTGGAGGTGGGAGGGGGGAGGGAGGGAGTGTAGATGGGAGGGAGGGGAGGGAGGGAGTGGAGGTGGGAGGGGGAGCAAGGGAGTGGAGGTGGGAGGGGGTTGAGGGAGGGAGTGGGGGTGGGGGGGAGGGAGGGAGTGGAGGTGGGAGGGGGGTGAGGGAGGGAGTGGGTGTGAGAGATAGGAGGGAGGGAGTGGGGGTGGGGGGAAGGGAGGGAGTGGAGGTGGGAGGGGGTGAGGGAGGGAGTGGAGGTGGGAGGGGGTGAGGGAGGGAGTGGAGGTGAGAGGGGGTGGGAGGGATTGGAGGTGGGAGGGGGTGAGGGAGGGAATGGAGGTGGGAGGGGGTGAGGGAGGGAGTGGAGGTGGGAGGGGGTGAGGGAGGGAGTGGAGGTGAGAGGGGGAGGGAGGGATTGGAGGTGGGAGGGGGTGAGGGAGGGAGTGGAGGTGGGAGGGGGTGAGGGAGGGAGTGGAGGTGAGAGGGGGTGGGAGGGATTGGAGGTGGGGGGGGTGAGGGAGGGAGTGGAGGTGCGAGGGAGGGGAGGGAGGGATTGGAGGTGGGAGGGGGAGGCAGGGAGTGGAGGTGGGAGGGGGGAGGGAGGGAGTGGAGGTGCGAGGGAGGGGAGGGAGGGAGTGGAGTTGGGAGGGGGGAGAGAGTGGAGGTGGGTGAGGGAGGGAGTGGAGGTGGGGGGGGAGGGCGGGAGTGGAGGTGGGAGGGGGGGAGGGAGGGAGTGGGGGTGCGAGGGGGAGGGAGTGGAGGTGGGAGGGGGTGAGGGAGGGAGCGGAGGTGAGAGGGGGAGGGAGGGAGTGGAGGTGGGAGGGGGAGCAAGGGAGTGGAGGTGGGAGGGGGTTGAGGGAGGGAGTGGAGGTGGGAAGGGGAGGGAGGGAGTGGAGGTGGGAGGGGGGTGAGGGAGGGAGTGGGGGTGGGAGGGGAGGGCGGGAGTGGAGGTGGGAGGGGGTGAGGGAGGGAGTGGAGGTGAGAGGGGGAGGGAGGGATTGGAGGTGGGAGGGGGGTGAGGGAGGGAGTGGGGGTGGGAGATGGGAGGGAGGGAGTGGGGGTGGGAGGGGAGGGAGGGAGTGGGGGTGGGAGGGGAGGGAGGGAGTGGAGGTGGGAGGGGGGTGAGGGAGGGAGTGGAGGTGGGAGGGGGTGAGGGAGGGATTGGAGGTGGGAGGGGGGTGAGGGAGGGAGTGGGGGTGGGAGATGGGAGGGTGGGAGTGGGGGTGGGAGGGGAGGGAGGGAGTGGAGGTGGGAGGGGGGTGAGGGAGGGAGTGGAGGTGGGAGGGGGGTGAGGGAGGGAGTGGAGGTGGGAGGGGGTGAGGGAGGGAGTGGAGGTGAGAGGGGAGGGAGGGATTGGAAGTGGGAGGGGGTGAGGGAGGGAATGGAGGTGGGAGGGGGTGAGGGAGGGAGTGGAGGTGGGAGGGGAGTGAGGGAGGGAGTGGAGGTGGGAGGGTGTGAGGGAGGGAGTGGAGGTGGGAGGGGGTGAGGGAGGGAATGGAGGTGGGAGGGGGTGAGGGAGGGAGTGGAGGTGGGAGGGGGTGAGGGAGGGAGTGGAGGTGGGAGGGGTGAGGGAGGGAGTGGAGGTGGGAGGGGAGTGAGGGAGGGAGTGGAGGTGGGAGGGTGTGAGGGAGGGAGTGGAGGTGGGAGGGGGTGAGGGAGGGAATGGAGGTGGGAGGGGGTGAGGGAGGGAATGGAGGTGGGAGGGTGTGAGGGAGGGAGTGGAGGTGGGAGGGGGTGAGGGAGGGAGTGGAGGTGGGAGGGGTGAGGGAGGGAGTGGAGGTGGGAGGGTGTGAGGGAGGGAGTGGAGGTGAGAGGGGAGGGAGGGATTGGAGGTGGGAGGGGGGTGAGGGAGGGAATGGAGGTGGGAGGGGGTGAGGGAGGGAGTGGAGGTGGGAGGGGGTGAGGGAGGGAGTGGAGGTGGGAGGGGGTGAGGGAGGGAGTGGAGGTGGGAGGGGGTGTGGGAGGTGGTGAGGGAGGGAGTGGAGGTGGGAGGGGGTGTGGGAGGTGGTGAGGGAGGGAGTGGAGGTGGGAGGGGGTGTGGGAGGTGGTGAGGGAGGGAGTGGAGGTGGGAGGGGGGTGAGGGAGTGAGTGAAGGTGGGAGGGGGTGAGGGAGGGAGTGGAGGTGGGAGGGGGTGAGGGAGGGAGTGGAGGTGGGAGGTGGTGAGGGAGGGAGTGGAGGTGGGAGGGGGGTGAGGGAGGGTGTGGAGGTGGGAGGGGGTGAGGGAGGGAGTGGAGGTGGGAGGGGGTGAGGGAGGGAGTGGAGGTGGGAGGGGGGTGGGAGGGAGTGGAGGTGGGAGGGGGTGAGGGAGGGAGTGGAGGTGGGAGGGGGTGTGGGAGGTGGTGAGGGAGGGAGTGGAGGTGGGAGGGGTGAGGGAGGGAGTGGAGGTGGGAGGGGGGTGAGGGAGGGAGTGGAGGTGGGAGGGGGTGAGGGAGGGAGTGGAGGTGGGAGGGGGAGCAAGGGAGTGGAGGTGGGAGGGGGTTGAGGGAGGGAGTGGAGGTGGGAAGGGGAGGGAGGGAGTGGAGGTGGGAGGGGGGTGAGGGAGGGAGTGGGGGTGGGAGGGGAGGGCGGGAGTGGAGGTGGGAGGGGGTGAGGGAGGGAGTGGAGGTGAGAGGGGGAGGGAGGGATTGGAGGTGGGAGGGGGGTGAGGGAGGGAGTGGGGGTGGGAGATGGGAGGGAGGGAGTGGGGGTGGGAGGGGGGAGGGAGGGAGTGGGGGTGGGAGGGGAGGGAGGGAGTGGAGGTGGGAGGGGGGTGAGGGAGGGAGTGGAGGTGGGAGGGGGTGAGGGAGGGATTGGAGGGATTGGAGGTGGGAGGGGGGGTGAGGGAGGGAGTGGGGGTGGGAGATGGGAGGGAGGGAGTGGGGGTGGGAGGGGAGGGAGGGAGTGGAGGTGGGAGGGGGGTGAGGGAGGGAGTGGAGGTGGGAGGGGGTGAGGGAGGGAGTGGAGGTGGGAGGGGGTGAGGGAGGGAGTGGAGGTGAGAGGGGAGGGAGGGATTGGAAGTGGGAGGGGGTGAGGGAGGGAATGGAGGTGGGAGGGGGTGAGGGAGGGAGTGGAGGTGGGAGGGGAGTGAGGGAGGGAGTGGAGGTGGGAGGGTGTGAGGGAGGGAGTGGAGGTGGGAGGGGGTGAGGGAGGGAATGGAGGTGGGAGGGGGTGAGGGAGGGAGTGGAGGTGGGAGGGGGGTGAGGGAGGGAGTGGAGGTGGGAGGGGTGAGGGAGGGAGTGGAGGTGGGAGGGGAGTGAGGGAGGGAGTGGAGGTGGGAGGGTGTGAGGGAGGGGAGTGGAGGTGGGAGGGGGTGAGGGAGGGAATGGAGGTGGGAGGGGGTGAGGGAGGGAATGGAGGTGGGAGGGTGTGAGGGAGGGAGTGGAGGTGGGAGGGGGTGAGGGAGGGAGTGGAGGTGGGAGGGGTGAGGGAGGGAGTGGAGGTGGGAGGGTGTGAGGGAGGGAGTGGAGGTGAGAGGGGAGGGAGGGATTGGAGGTGGGAGGGGGTGAGGGAGGGAATGGAGGTGGGAGGGGGTGAGGGAGGGAGTGGAGGTGGGGAGGGGGTGAGGGAGGGAGTGGAGGTGGGAGGGGGTGAGGGAGGGAGTGGAAGTGGGAGGGGGGTGTGGGAGGTGGTGAGGGAGGGAGTGGAGGTGGGAGGGGGGTGTGGGAGGTGGTGAGGGAGGGAGTGGAGGTGGGAGGGGGTGTGGGGAGGTGGTGAGGGAGGGAGTGGAGGTGGGAGGGGGGGTGAGGGAGTGAGTGAAGGTGGGAGGGGGTGAGGGAGGGAGTGGAGGGTGTGGGAGGGGGTGAGGGAGGGAGTGGAGGTGGGAGGGGGTGAGGGAGGGAGTGGAGGTGGGAGGGGGGTGAGGGAGGGAGTGGAGGTGGGAGGGGGTGAGGGAGGGAGTGGAGGTGGGAGGGGGTGAGGGAGGGAGTGGAGGTGGGAGGGGGTGAGGGAGGGAGTGGAGGTGGGAGGGGGTGAGGGAGGGAGTGGAGGTGGGAGGGGGTGTGGGAGGTGGTGAGGGAGGGAGTGGAGGTGGGAGGGGTGAGGGAGGGAGTGGAGGTGGGAGGGTGTGAGGGAGGGAGTGGAGGTGGGAGGGGGTGAGGGAGGGAATGGAGGTGGGAGGGGGTGAGGGAGGGAATGGAGGTGGGAGGGTGTGAGGGAGGGAGTGGAGGTGGGAGGGGGTGAGGGAGGGAGTGGAGGTGGGAGGGGTGAGGGAGGGAGTGGAGGTGGGAGGGGGAGTGAGGGAGGGAGTGGAGGTGGGAGGGTGTGAGGGAGGGAGTGGAGGTGAGAGGGGAGGGAGGGATTGGAGGTGGGAGGGGGTGAGGGAGGGAATGGAGGTGGGAGGGGGTGAGGGAGGGAGTGGAGGTGGGAGGGGGTGAGGGAGGGAGTGGAGGTGGGAGGGGGTGAGGGAGGGAGTGGAGGTGGGAGGGGGTGTGGGAGGTGGTGAGGGAGGGAGTGGAGGTGGGAGGGGGTGTGGGAGGTGGTGAGGGAGGGAGTGGAGGTGGGAGGGGGTGTGGGAGGTGGTGAGGGAGGGAGTGGAGGTGGGAGGGGGTGAGGGAGGGATTGGAAGTGGGAGGGGGTGAGGGAGTGAGTGAAGGTGGGAGGGGGTGAGGGAGGGAGTGGAGGTGGGAGGGGGGTGAGGGAGGGAGTGGAGGTGGGAGGGGGTGAGGGAGGGAGTGGAGGTGGGAGGGGGGTGAGGGAGGGAGTGGAGGTGGGAGGGGGTGAGGGAGGGAGTGGAGGTGGGAGGGGGTGAGGGAGGGAGTGGAGGTGGGAGGGGGTGAGGGAGGGAGTGGAGGTGGGAGGGGGTGAGGGAGGGAGTGGAGGTGGGAGGGGGTGAGGGAGGGAGTGGAGGTGGGAGGGGGTGAGGGAGGGAGTGGAGGTGGGAGGGGGGTGAGGGAGGGAGTGGAGGTGGGAGGGGGTGAGGGAGGGAGTGGAGGTGGGAGGGGGGAGAGAGTGGAGGTGGGTGAGGGAGGGAGTGGAGGTGGGAGGGGAGGGAGGGAGTGGAGGTGGGTGGGGGTGAGGGAGGGAGTGGAGGTGGGAGGGGGTGAGGGAGGGAGTGGAGGTGGGAGGGGGTGAGGGAGGGAGTGGAGGTGGGAGGGGGTGTGGGAGGTGGTGAGGGAGGGAGTGGAGGTGGGAGGGGGGTGAGGGAGGGAGTGGAGGTGGGAGGGGGGTGAGGGAGGGAGTGGAGGTGGGAGGAGGTGAGGGAGGGAGTGGAGGTGGGAGGGGTGAGGGAGGGATTGGAGGTGGGATGTGGTGAGGGAGGGAGTGGAGGTGGGAGGGGGGTGAGGGAGGGAGTGGAGGTGGGAGGGGTGAGGGAGGGATTGGAGGTGGGAGGTGGTGAGGGAGGGAGTGGAGGTGGTAGGGGGGTGAGGGAGGGGAGTGGAGGTGGGAGGGGGGTGAGGGAGGGAGTGGAGGTGGGAGGGAGTGTGGGAGGGGTGAGGGAGGGAGTGGAGGTGGGAGGGGGTGTGGGAGGGAGTGGAGGTGGGAGGGGGTGTGGGAGGGAGTGGAGGTGGGAGGGAGTGTGGGAGGGGTGAGGGAGGGAGTGGAGGTGGGAGGGGGTGTGGGAGGGAGTGGAGGTGGGAGGGGGTGTGGGAGGTGGTGAGGGAGGGAGTGGAGGTGGGAGGGGGTGTGGGAGGGAGTGGAGGTGGGAGGGGGTGTGGGAGGGAGGTGGGAGGGGGTGTGGGAGGGAGTGGAGGTGGGAGGGGGTGTGGGAGGGAGTGGAGGTGGGAGGGAGTGTGGGAGGGGTGAGGGAGGGAGTGGAGGTGGGAGGGGGTGTGGGAGGGAGTGGAGGTGGGAGGGGGTGTGGGAGGTGGTGAGGGAGGGAGTGGAGGTGGGAGGGGGTGTGGGAGGTGGTGAGGGAGGGAGTGGAGGTGGGAGGGGGTGTGGGAGGGAGTGGAGGTGGGTGGGGGTGTGGGAGGTGGTGAGGGAGGGAGTGGAGGTGGGAGGGGGGAGAGAGTGGAGGTGGGTGAGGGAGGGAGTGGAGGTGGGAGGGGGGTGAGGGAGGGAGTGGAGGTGGGAGGGGGTGTGGGAGGTGGTGAGGGAGGGAGTGGAGGTGGGAGGGGAGTGAGGGAGGGAGTGGAGGTGGGAGGGGAGTGAGGGAGGGAGTGGAGGTGGGAGGGGGTGAGGGAGGGAGTGGAGGTGGGAGGGGGTGAGGGAGGGAGTGGAGGTGGGAGGGGGTGAGGGAGGGAGTGGAGGTGGGAGGGGGTGAGGGAGGGAGTGGAGGTGGGAGGGGGTGAGGGAGTGGAGGGGTTCGTCCATCTGCGGATGCCACATGTCAGCCGCCCTGCCATGGCAGGACGGTGGCGAGGACCCCTCTGCAGGTCGTGTGGCTGATGGGCACCGGCGACTGGCACACCGGTGAGGAGGACGGTGTGAAACTGACCGTTGGACGCAGACAGTGACCAGGGGTTAGACTGGCTGCTTGGCTGCAGCACAACCAGGCCACCGGGGCACACAGGTAACCCATGCCACCCGGCTGCCGAGGTGTCCGAAGAACCTCCGTGTAACATAGAACATAGAACATTACAGCGCAGTACAGGCCCTTCGGCCCTCGATGTTGCGCCGACCTGTGAAAACCGCTCTAAAGCACATCTACACTATTCCCTTATTGTCCATATGTCAGGTGGATGAGGGTAAAGCAGTTGATGTGATGTCTATGGATTTCAGTAAAGTGTTTGATAAGGTTCCCCACGGTAGGCTACTGCAGAAAATACGGAGGCATGGGATTCAGGGTGATTTAGCAGTTTGGATCAGAAATTGGCTAGCTGGAAGAAGACAAAGCGTGGTGGTTGATGGGAAATGTTCAGACTGGAGTCCAGTTACTAGTGGTGTACTACAAGGATCTGTTTTGGGGCCACTGCTGTTTGTCATTTTTATAAATGACCTGGAGGAGGGCGTAGAAGGATGGGTGAGTAAATTTGCAGATGACACTAAAGTCGGTGGAGTTGTGGACAGTGCGGACGGATGTTACAAGTTACAGAGGGACATAGATAAGCTGCAGAGCTGGGCTGAGAGATGGCAAATGGAGTTTAATGCAGAAAAGTGTGAGGTGATTCATTTTGGAAGGAATAACAGGAAGACAGAGTACTGGGCTAATGGTAAGATTCTTGGCAGTGTGGATGAGCAGAGAGATCTCGGTGTCCATGTACATAGATCCCTGAAAGTTGCCACCCGGGTTGAGAGGGTTGTTAAGAAGGCGTACGGTGTGTTAGCTCTTCTTGGTAGAGGGATTGAGTTTTGGAGCCATGAGGTCATGTTGCAGCTGTACAAAACTCTGGTGCGGCCGCATTTGGAGTATTGCGTGCAGTTCTGGTCGCCGCATTATAGGAAGGATGTGGAAGCATTGGAAAGGGTGCAGAGGAGATTTACCAGAATGTTGCCTGGTATGGAGGAAAGATCTTATGAGGAAAGGCTGAGGGACTTGAGGCTGTTTTCATTAGAGAGAAGAAGGTCAAGAGGTGACTTAATTGAGGCATACAAGATGATCAGAGGATTGGATAGGGTGGACAGTGAGAGCCTTTTTCCTCGGATGATGATGTCTAGCATGAGGGGACATACCTTAAAACCTGGGATAAAGCCTATATTTATTTTGCATTTTGTAGGTTTAGCAACCAGATTTAGTCAATCAACTATTGTACGAAGTAAAGAAAAGAGAGTAATTCTGGATCAAATCGTGGAAAAATGGATTGGGGCAGGAATGGGCCCACCAGCAAAAATCCCTTACAGACAATAGGGACAATTTGCTAACGATGAGTTTATGGGATATGTGTGAAAACGTGAATATCACAGTTATGAATAATGCTGCGGAAAGCCCATTTAGTAATGGTGTGTGTGAAAGAAACCATGCAGTAATAGATGACATGCTCCAGAAGATTTTGGCAGATAGACCAAATTGTAAGTTAAATTCAGCTTTAGCATGGGCGGTACATGCAAAGAATTCATTGCAGATGGTTGGGGGTTATAGTCCTTATCAATTAGTGTCTGGTACAAATCCTAAACTTCCGTTCATTTTGGATGACCAGCCTCCAGCTTGGAAAGGGACTGCAATTAGCTCTGTTTTTGCTGAATATTTAAATGCATTACTTAGCAGTAAAAAAGCTTTTTTGGAAGCAGAAGTCTCTGACAGAATTCCTCAGAGCTTTAAAGGCAGAATGAACGGGCAGATGGAGCAGCTGGAGAGAGAGGGATAATTGTGCTCCGCCTAGACCTGTAAAGACTAAATTACCTGCAAAGTCTCGCATTCAAAGTATCGTCTTGCATCATTGACTTTGTCTATATATATGTTTCTGGAACCCACCTCTTCATTCCCCTGAGGAAGGAGCTGTGCTCCGGAAGCTAGTTGGACTTTAACCTGGTGTTGTAAGACTTTTTACTGTGCTCACCCCAGTCCAATGCCGGCATCTCCACATCATTAATGTACAGCATTCAGGGGAGGGTGTCAAGACAATAGATTGGGAACACAAAGTTCAAAAATGGAGGGCACAGAAAGGCAGTGCCAGTTCAAATAGTACAACGGATAGTGAACAGGTCTGCAGGAAAAGGTCGAGAACTATTGAAAGGACATCCCACAGCGGAAGGGAAAGATCAAGCAGTAGAAGTACAGAACGAGATACCAGTTGGGATAGGGGACGTAGTTTGTCAAGGCCTTACACAGACCGATAAACAGCCTGTACTTATACCGACCGATAAACAGCCTGTACTTATACAGACCTATAAATAGCCTGTAGTTAGACAGACCTACAAACAGCCTGTACTTATACAGACCTTTTAACAGCCTGTACTTCTACAGACCTATACACAGCCTGTACTTATACAGAGCTATGAACAACCTGTACTTCTACAGACCTATAAACAGCCAGTTGTTATATAGACCTATAAACAGCCTGTAGTTATACAGACCTATAAACAGCCTGTACTTATACGGACCTTTTAACAGCCTGTTCTAATACAGACCGAGAAACAGCCTGTACTTATACTGAGCTATAAACATCCTATACTTATACAGACCTATAAACAGCTGTAGTTATACATAGCTAGAAACAGCCTGTACTTGTACAGACCTATTAACATCCTGCACTTATACAGACCTATAAACAACCTGCACTTATACAGACCTATAAACAACCTGTACTTATACAGACCTATAACAGCCTGTATTTATACAGACCTGTAAACAGCTTGCAGTTATACAGACTTATAAACAGCCTGTACTTATTCAGGCCTATAAATGGCCTGTATTTATACAGACCTATTAACATCCCGCACTTATACAGACCTATAAACAACCTGTACTTATACAGACCTATAACAGCCTGTACTTATACAGACCTCTAAACAACGTGTACTTATACAGGCATATAAATAACAGTATATTGTCCAATCCTGTACTATAAAAAGCCAGTATGTTGTACGATCCTGTGCTATGAAAGGTGTATATTGTGTGTTACAACGCCCTGGGCCAGTGCGTGGTCAATTCCAGCTCCACGTGCCCAGAGTCACAACGCAAGTGAATTCACCGATAGTTCCTATAAAAACAGCCAAAGTCTTTGCCCTGGGCGACCCAATAATTACAGTCACAAGGTTTGTAAATGTAAACACAATTTCTGTTTATTTATGCCAAGAGTTATCCTGAAATGTGCAGTAAATACACCTGGTTAATGGATTATGGGCCAGGGTTGAGAGAACCCCAAAGTACATCAAGGAGTTCGCCTGACCCACAACTTTGAATAGATTTTGGTTATGGTGAGCACAAGGGCCTACTTTACAGGTGTGATGCAACAGAGAGCTAAAGTACTTTTAAAACAAAACAATGTTTATTCTATGAATCCAGTTAACATTTTATAAACACACAGTAAACATCTTATCAACCACAAACACTTACAATATACAATATTTTATAGGTAACCCTTACTAACTACTTCCCAAACAACATCCATCAGTTAAATCCTTTGTAAAATAAAGACAGCAAGTTGAAATGCTCTAGTTAACAGCTATTACTTTGAAATCATCAATGATCTCAAGAAATTCCTTAGCTTGTAGAGAGCGAGATCATTATACAGCTGCTTGCTTTGAATGCGGGAATGCTTCCCTTTTAAGCATATTCACATGACACACAGAAGGAGTTTTCCTTCTATCTGGCGTTTTCGCCACATAATTCACCTCGCTTCATTTCCTTTCAATCTGATAAGGTCCACAAAACCGAGCTTTTAAAGGTTCACCTACCACTGGTAACAACACTAAAACTTAATCTGCACTGGTAAAACTACAAACTTTGGATTTCTTGTCCGCTACCCGTTTCATCACATTTTGTGCAACTTTTAAATGTTGTCTAGCCAATTCACCTGCTCTATTTAATTGTTCCCTAAAATTTGATACGTAATCCAATAATGTAAGTTCTGACTGCTCACTCATCAATTGTTCCTTTCACAATTTAAGTGGTCCTCTTACCTCATGACCAAAAATTAGTTCAAAAGGACTGAATTTGGTTGACTCATTAGGTGCATCCCTAATTGCAAACAATACGAATGGAATTCCTTTATCCCAATCTTCTGGATAATCTTGACAATAAGCCCTCAACATTGTCTTTAATGTCTGATGCCACCCTTTTAACACTCCCTGTGATTCTGGATGGTACGCAGTTGATTTAAAATGTTTTATTGCTAAGCTATCTATAACTTCTTTGAATAACCTTGAGGTAAAATTTGATCCTTGATCCGATTGTATTTCTGTGGGTATTTCTTTTATCTAGTAAAGAATGAAAGTAACTCCTCCACAATCTTTTTAGCTGTAATATTACATACTGGAATGGCCTCTGGAAACCTAGTAGACACATCCATTATAGTCAAAAGATATTGATTCCCACTTTTCGTTTTAAGAAGCGGTCTTACGCAATCAATTAAGAACCTTGTAAAAGGTTCCTCAAATGCTGGAATGGGTATTAAGAGCGCTGGTTTTATCACTGCTTGAGGTTTCCCTATCACTTGACATGTGTGACATGATCGACAAAATTTAACTACATCTTTATGTAGTCCAGGCCAATAAAAATGTTTTTGGATTTTAGCTTGAGTTTTCCTCATTCCCAAATGACCTCCCACTAGTACCTCATGTGCAACTCGCAACACCTCCTTTCTATACCCTACCGGAAATACTACTTGATGAACTTCTGCCCACTTCTCATCAGCCTGCATATGTCGAGGTCGCCATTTTCTCATCAAGACATAATTTTTACGGAAATAACACTCTGGTATACACTCAGATTCCTCTTCAGTGTATGCTTTCTGATACATCCGTTTTATTTCTATATCGTTCTGTTGTAACTCTGCCAATTTTTCTGAACTAAAAATATCCGCCTCGTCCTCCACCTGTTCTTGTTTTTTTCCAACCATCTGATCAAAAATCGTTTCTGATTCCACTTTATCTTCATTCTTTGATTTCTTCTCTTGTCTTAACCTATGACTTTCTTTTGTTTAATAAATTTAGAGTACCCAATTCATTTTTCCAATTAAGGGGCAATTTAGCATGGTCGATCCACCTAGCCTGCACATCTTTGGGTTTTGGGGCGAAACCCACGCAGACACGGGGAGAACGTGCTAACCACTGCGCCACCCTGCTGCCCCAACCTATCACTTTCTGACCTTGTTACTACACAATCCAGAAAAATCCAAGGACATTCGTCCTTCAACACTTCAGTTGTCTGATTTTCCACTGGCTTATCAACCACAGTAGGCATCACTCCCACCTGCGATCCAGCTATATCATTACCCAAGATAAACTGTATTCCTGGACAAGATAGGTTATCTATTACTCCAACTACCACTTCACCACTCTTCACTGGACTTTCCAACCTCACCTTATATAATGGAACACTACTCCTCTCACCCTGAATTACACATATTACCACCTTTTCTGGCAATATTCCTCCCAAACTACATAACTCCTCATCTCTTACCATTAAGAACAAAGAAAAGTACAGCACAGGAACAGGCCCTTCAAGCCTGTGCCGACCATGCTGCCCGTCTAAACTAAAATCTTCTACACTCCTGGGTCCATATCCCTCTCTTCCCATCCTATTTATGTATTTGTCAAGATGCCCCTTAAATGTCACTATCGTCCCTGCTTCCACCACCTCCTCCGGTAGCGAGTTCCAGGCACCCACTACCCTCTGTGTAAAAAACTTGCCTCGTTCATCTACTCTAAACCTTGCCCCGCTCACCTTAAACCTATGCCCCCTAGTAATTGACCCCTCTACCCTGGGGAAAAGCCTCTGACTATCCACTCTGTCTATGCCGGTCATAATTTTGTCGGCCTCTATCAGGTCGGCCCTCAACCTCCGTCGTTCCAGTGAGAACAAACCGAGTTTATTGAACCGCTCCTCATAGCTAATGCCCTCCATACCAGGCAACATCCTGGTAAATTTCTGGGCAGCACGGTAGCATTGTGGATAGCACAATTGCTTCACAGCTCCAGGTTCCCAGGTTCGATTCCGGCTTGGGTCACTGTCTGTGCGGAGTCTGCACATCCTCCCCGTGTGTGCGTGGGTTTCCTCCGGGTGCTCCGGTTTCCTCCCACAGTCCAAAGATGTGCAGGTTAGGTGGACTGGCCATGCTAAAAATTGCCCTTAGTGTCCAAAATTGCCCTTAAGGGTGGGGCTGCTGGGTTATGGGGATAGGGTGGAGGTGTGGACCTTGGGTGGGGTGCTCTTTCCAAGAACCGGTGCAGACTCGATGGGCCGAATGGCCTCCTTCTGCACTGTAAATTCTATGATATTCAAATCTCTTCTGCACCCTCTCTAAAGCCTCCACATCCTTCTGGTAGTGTGACGACCAGAATTGAACACTATACTCCAAGTGTGGCCTAACTAAGGTTCTATACAGCTGCAACATGACTTGCCAATTCTTATACTCAATGCCTCGGCCAATGAACGCAAGCATTAAAGATTGACTAGCTCCCGTATCTCTTGAAATTGTGACTTCTTTACCTAACTAATTCAGAATCATCTGCTATTTCTGCTGCTAATCTCGCAGTTTTAATCCTCTATTCTTCCACATGAGTTCTCACAACATCAGGAATTGAATTTTTAAACTCCTCCAAAAGTATAATTTCTCTTGAGAGCTTCATACGTTTGGTCTATTTTCAAAGCCGTTATCCACCTATCAAAATTACTGTTTGATCCTTTCAAATGCCATGTATGTTTAACATGGTTATTCCCTTACATTTCTAAACCTTTGTCTGTAGGCTTCAGGCACTAGTTCATATGCACCTAAGATGGATGTTTTCACCTCCTCGTATGTCCCAGATACCTCCTCCGGTAGTGATGCAAACACTTCACTAGACCTACTTTCCAGCTTTGTTTGAATCAGTAATACCCACATGTCCTGTGGCCATTTCATCTGTTTAGCTACCTTCTCAAGGAAATGAAAAAAACTTCTACCTCCTTTTCATCAAACCTTGGTATTGCTTGAGCATATTTAAATAGATCCCCACCAAGCCTTCGACTATGACGCTCTTTCTCTTTATCCTCATCATTATCCTCCCAAGTGTACGTTTCCCTTTACATCCGCCAATTTTAACTGACTGTCATGTTTCATGGCCATTTGCTGAAGTTCAAACTCTGTATCTCCCCTTTTATCTCTTTTTCTCTCATTTTGTATTCAAGCTGCTTTAATTCTTTTTCATGTTCAAGTTGCTTGATTTGTAACTGAATTTTTGCTATTTCTAATGAGTCAGACTGTACCTCAGGCAATTTTAAATGCACAGCTAGCGCCGTAAGTACCTCTTCTTTTCATGTGCTGTCAGGTAATGTTAACTGCAATGTTTTTGCCAAATCTAAAAGCCTTTTTTTAGTCTCTGTCCATAAGGTATTGCGTGTGACCTTCTCCACCCCCAAAAACTTCTGAGCCTCTGAAAGAGCCATTGTCCACAACACACTCCCTACTTAAAATGGTATACCACACCTGAAAAGCAAATATGAATATGCTCACCCCTCACTGTCTTTAAGTTCACAAAGCCAACCCAATCACGAAAGATAGACTTGTATTCCACGAGCCCCCAATTTATTCTGGGCCAGGGTTTACAGAACCCCAAAGTATATCATGGAGTTCACCTGCCCCACAACTTTAAATAGATTTTGGTTATGGGGAGCACAAGGCCCACTTTACAGGTGTGATGCAACAGAGAGCTAAAGTATGTTTAAAACAAAACAATGTTTATTCTATGAATCCAGTTAACATTTTATAAACACACAGTAAATACCTTAGCAACTACAAACACTGATACTTTCTCAAATACAATATTCTATAGGTAACCCTTAATAACTTCCCAAACAACATCGATGAGTTAAATCCTTTTTAAAATTAAGACAGCAGGTTTAAATTTTCTACAGAAACATGTATTACTTTTAAATCACCAATGGTCTGGAGACATTCCTCAGCTTGTAGAGAAAGAGATCATTATACAGCTGCTTGCTTTTAATACAGCGCTCTACCTCTGAAAACAAAACCAAAAACATACTGCAGCTGCCAGCTCAAAAACAAAGTAAAAGACAGACAGCCCAGCTCTGCCCACACACTGACATCACTGCAGCTATTTGATAAACACCCATTTCTTAAAGGTACATCCACCTGATACTGGATTTCCAGAAAGCTTTTGACAAGGTGCCACACAAAAGGTTGCTGCATGAGGTAAAGATGCATGACGTTAAAGGTAAAGCAGTAGCATGGATAGAGGATTGGTTAATTAATAGAAAGAAAAGAGTGGGGTTGAATGGGTGTTTCTCTGGTTGGCAATCAGGAGCTAGTGGTGTCCCTCAGGGATCAGCGCTGGGCCCACAATTGTTCACAATTTACATAGATGATTTGGAGTTGTGGACCAAGTGCAATGTGTCCAAGTTTGCAGACGACACTAAGATAAGTGGTAAAGCAAAAAGTGCAGAGGATACTGGAAGTCTGCAGAGGGATTTGGATAGGCTAAGTGAATGGGCTAGGGTCTGGCAGATGGAATACAATGTTGACAAATGTGAGGTTATCCATTTTGGTAGGAATAACAGCAAAAGGGATTATTATTTAAATGATAAAATATTAAAACATGCTGCTGTGCAGAGAGACCTGGGTGCGCTAGTGCATGAGTCGCAAAAAGTTGGTTTACAGGTGCAACAGGTGATTAAGAAGGCGAATGGAATTTTGTCCTTCATTGCTAGAGGGATGGAGTTTAAGACTAGGGAGGTTATGCTGCAATTGTATAAGTTGTTAGTGAGGCCACGCCTGGAGTATTGTGTTCAGTTTTGGTCTCCTTACTTGAGAAAGGACGTACTGGCACTGGAGGGTGTGCAGAGGAGATTCACAAGGTTAATCCCAGAGCTGAAGGGGTTGAATTACGATGGGAGAGGTTGAGAAGACTGGGACTGTACTCGTTGGAATTTAGAAGGATGAGGGGGGTTCTTATAGAAACATATAAGATTATGAAGGGAATAGATAGGATAGATGCGGGCAGGTTGTTTCCACTGGTGGGTGAAAGCAGAACTAGGGGGCATAGCCTCAAAATAAGGGGAAGTAGATTTAGGACTGAACTTGGGAGGAACCTCTTCACTCAAAGGGGCTGTTACTTGTAAATATGTTGAGCGGAATTCTCCGTTGGCGTGATCCTCCGGTACGCTGGCAGCGCACCCATGCCTGCAGGTTTCCCCATGGCGTGGGGTGGCCACAATGGGAAACCCCATTGGCTGGCTGTGGGAAAGGAAAATCCCATTGTCGTCGGGGGGGGGGAGGGGGGGGGGGGGCGCCGCGGCGGAAAACGCGTCTGGCGGACTGGAGAATGCCGCCCTTTGTTTTTCACTCTCCTTTCTGGACTCCTCCATGATTACCAAAGTCATGAACAATGAGAATCACCCCTTGTTTCAGTATTACTGGTGGATGTATCAGCAAAAAAACTAAAATCCCACATTTGCACAGCAAAGAGCTTTTAACAGGCTCCTGATGTATGGATGCGCATGTACACTTTTGGTGCAACTTATTGGCTGATCATTTTAATACATTGTGTTTAAATAGTTTTAAAATATATTTTAATTAAGTTAGACATCTATAATAGGGGAATTTTCTTTCTTTTTTTTTATTATTCAACATTAAACAAATGAGCAATAAGTACCTGAAATTAACTTCCTTTTGGATAATAAAGTGAAAATGGAAATTGATTTGATGTGGATATCCATTGGGCAGGGGCACAGCAGTTGTGGGAGTGGATATTGATGGTGAAGAGGAAGGGGGAGAGTCAGACCTGTTTGCAGGGACACTGCCTACAGGAACTGAAGAACTGGAGGAAATCTTCAAGGTAGGGTGGGGTTTAAGCTCTGAGGATTGGAAGGTGACATGGGAGTGTCCCTTTAAGAAATGTTTTTGTCTTATCACATGGCTTCAGTGATGTCATTGTGTGGGTGGAGCTGGGCTGTGGCCCTGGGAGTTGGCTTTACTTTTGTTTTGAGTTTGGAGCTGGTTTGTGGCTCTGCAGGTATTACTTCCACTTTGAGTTTTGGACTGGGTTTGAACTGCACAGGTTGAAAGAAGTGTTCCTCTATCTTTATTTTAAAAGCTGTTTCCAGACTACTTGATAACTTAAAAGAGATAATTGCTTTCTGGAAAGAATTCAACCCTGCTATTTAAGAAAGGAAACAGGATATCACTAACAAGTCTTATACCAGTAAGAGTGCCGTGTGCTGGGCCACACCTTTGGAAAGGGGTTTCTGGTTTACGGGATCTTGTTATTGAATTGGAACAGTTAAAGGGGGAATTCATTAAGGGTTATACAAGATTACTGGAGCTGTGTGGGGTCTTTATGTTTGCAGTTGATAAAATTATTACTGTGTTTGTTTATAAAGATGTTAACTACATTTGTAGAATAAAGCTTGTTTTTTTAAATAAATTTAGAGTACCCAATTCATTTTTTCCAATTAAGGGACAATTTA
Organism: Scyliorhinus torazame; assembly: GCF_047496885.1. NCBI lineage: Eukaryota > Metazoa > Chordata > Chondrichthyes > Carcharhiniformes > Scyliorhinidae > Scyliorhinus > Scyliorhinus torazame. Next base: position 7,762,715 of record NC_092712.1, on the reverse strand, counting down.
GCGTGACCAATCCACCTACCCTGCACATCTTTGGGTTGTGGGGGCGAAACCCACGCAAACACAGGGAGAATGTGCAAACTCCACACGGACAGTGACCCAGAGCCAGGATCGAACCTGGGACCTCGGCGCCGTGATGCAGCAGTGCTAACCCACTGCACCACCGTGCTGCCCTTAATAAAGCTTGTTTTGATTAAAAGTGCCGAAGAACTCTGTTGAATAACAGCTGAAAGGCAGGATCTTGTGCTCATCATACCCCCCCCCCCAAAAAAAACCAACGCTGTAAAGATCAAGAGAAGGCTCGAGGGCAGGGAGAAATAGAAAGAAGTTGAACCGTGACGTCACAGCCTGCAGGTAAGGGGTTGGCTGGTGACTGGTAAGTAGTTTTTCTTGTATTTTCCCTCAGGTGTTATCGTGCGGGGCGCAGAGGTTGCTGAGTGAGTGCTTGCTGAGAAGGGGAGTGAATAACAGGTAAGCTCTTTCTTTCTTTTTCCTTTTTTATCTAGAGGGGATGGCAGGGAAGGCAGTGCAATGTTCCTCCTGCAGAATGTTTGAGGTGAGGGACGCCGTCAGTGTCCCTGCTGATTTCATCTGTGGGAAGTGCACCCATCTCCAGCTCCTCAGAAACTGTGTTAGGGAACTGGAGCTGGAGCTGGATGAACTTTGGATCATTCGGGAGGCAGAGGTGGTCAGAGATGTAGTTACTCCGAAGAGAAGATAGATGGGTGATGGTGAGAGGGGCTGGGAGGAAGCAGTCAGTACAGGGATTCCCTGTGGCCGTTCCCCTTAGTAACAAGTATATTGCTTTGGATACTGTTGGGGGGGGGGGGGACTTACCAGGGGTAAGCCATGGGGTACAGGTTTCTGGCACAGAGTCTGTCCCTGTTGCTCAGAAGGGAAGGGGGGAGAGGAGTAGAGCATTAGTCATTGGAGACTCCATAGTTAGGGGGATAGATAGGAGATACTGTGGGAACGAGAGAGACTCGCGGTTGGTGTGTTGCCTCCCAGGTGCCAGGGTGCGTGATGTCTCGGATCGTGTTTTCAGGATACTTAGGGGGAGGGGGAGCAGCCCCAAGTCGTGGTCCACATAGGTACCAACGACAGAAAAGGGATAGGGATGTAAGGCAGAAATTCAGGGAGCTAGGGTGGAAACTTAGATATAGGACAGAGTTATTATCTCTGGGTTGTTACCCGTGCCACGTGATAGCGAGATGAGGAATAGGGAGAGAGAGGAGTTGAACAAGTGGCTACAGGGATGGTGCAGAAGGGAGGGTTTCAGATTTCTGGATAATTGGGGTTCATTCTGGGGTCGGTGGAACCTCTACAAACGGGATGGTCTACACCTGGACCAGAGGGGTACCAATATCCTGTGAGGGAAATTTGCTAATGCTCTTCGGGAGGGTTTAAACTAGTTCAGCAGGGGCTTGGGAACCTGAATTGTAGCTCCAGTATACAGGAGGTTGAGAGTAGTGAGGTCATGAGTAAGGTTTCAAAGTTGCAGGAGTGTACCGGCAGGCAGGAAGGTGGTTTAAAGTGTGTCTTCTTCAATGCCAGGAGCATCCGGAATAAGGTGGGTGAACTTGCGGCATGGGTTGGTACCTGGGACTTCGATGTTGTGGCCATTTCGGAGACATGGATAGAGCAGGGATAGGAATGGTTGTTGCAGGTGCCGGGGTTTAGATATTTCAGTCAGCTCAGGGAAGGTGGTAAAAGAGGGGGAGGGGTGGCATTGTTAGTCAAGGACAGTATTACGGTGGCAGAAAGGACGTTTGATAAGGACTCGTCTACTGAGGTAGTATGAGCTGAGGTTAGAAACAGGAAAGGAGAGGTCACCCTGTTAGGGGTTTTCTATAGGCCTCCGAAAAGTTCCAGAGATGTAGAGGAAAGGATTGCAATGATGATTCTGGATAGGAGCGAAAGCAACAGGGTAGTTGTTATGGGGAACTTTAACTTTCCAAATATTGACTGGAAACGCTATAGTTCGAGTACTTTAGATGGGTCCGTTTTTGTCCAATGTGTGCAGGAGGGTTTCCTGACACATTATGTAGATAGGCCAATGAGAGGCGAGGCCATATTGGATTTGGTACTGGGTAATGAACCAGGACAGGTGTTAGATTTGGAGGTAGGTGAGCACTTTGGTGATAGTGATCACGATTCAATTATGTTTACTTTAATGTTGGAAAGTGATATGTATATACCGCAGGGCAAGAGTTATATCTGGGGGAAAGGCAATTATGATGCGATGAGGCATGACTTAGGATGCATCAGATGGAGAGGAAAACTGCAGGGGATGGGCACAATGGAAATGTGGAGCTTGTTCAAGGAACAGCTACTGCGTGTCCTTGATAAGTATGTACCTGTCAGGCAGGGAGGAAGTGGTCGAGCAAGGGAACCATGGTTTACTAAAGCAGTCGAAACACTTGTCAAGAGGAAGAAGGAGGCTTATGTAAAGACGAGACATGAAGGTTCAGTTCAGGCGCTCGAGAGTTACAAGTTAGCTAGGAAGGACCTAAAGAGAGAGCTAAGAAGAGCCAGGAGGGGACATGAGAAGTCTTTGGCAGGTAGGATCAAGGATAACCCTAAAGCTTTCTATAGATATGTCAGGAATAAACGAATGACTAGGGTAAGAGTAGGGCCAGTCAAGGACAGTAGTGGGAAGTTGTGCTTGGAGTCCGGGAGATAGGACAGGCGCTAAATGAATATTTTTCGTCAGTATTCACACAGGGAAAAGACAATGTTGTGGAGGAGAATACTGAGATTCAGGCTACTAGACTAGAAGGGCTTGAGGTTCATAAGGAGGAGGTGTTAGCAATTCTGGAAAGTGTGAAAATAGATAAGTCCTCTGGGCCGGATGGGATTTATCCTAGGATTCTCTGGGAAGCTAGGGAGGAGATTGCTGAGCCTTTGGCTTTGATCTTTAAGTCATCTTTGTCTACAGGAATAGTGCCAGAAGACTGGAGGATCGCAAATGTTGTCCCCTTGTTCAAGAAGAGGAGTAGAGACAACCCCGGTAACTATAGACCAGTGAGCCTTACTTCTCGTGTGGGCAAAATCTTGGAAAGGTTGATAAGAGGTAGGATGTATAATCACCTGGAAAGGAATAATTTGATTAGAGATAGTCAACACGGTTTTGTGAAGGGTAGGTCGTGCCTAACAAACCTTATTGAGTTCTTTGAGAAGGTGACCAAACAGGTGGATGAGGGTAAAGCAGTTGATGTGGTGTATATGGATTTCAGAAAAGCGTTTGATAAGGTTCCCCACGGTAGGCTACTGCAGAAAATACGGAGGCATGGGATTCAGGGTGATTTAGCAGTTTGGATCAGAAATTAGCTAGCTGGAAGAGGACAAAGGGTGGTGGTTGATGGGAAATGTTCAAACTGGAGTCCAGTTACTAGTGGTGTACCACAAGGATCTGTTTTGGGGCCACTGCTGTTTGTCATTTGTATAAATGACCTGGAGGAGGGCGTAGAAGGATGGGTGAGTAAATTTGCAGATGACACTGAAGTTGGTGGAGTTGTGGACAGTGCGGAAGGATGTTACAAGTTACAGAGGGACATAGATAAGCTGCAGCGCTGGGCTGAGAGGTGGCAAATGGAGTTTAATGCAGAAAAGTGTGAGGTGATTCATTTTGGAAGGAATAACAGGAAGACAGATTACTGGGCTAATGGTAAGATTCTTGGCAGTGTGGATGAGCAGAGAGATCTCGGTGTCCATGTACATAGATCCCTGAAAGTGGCCACCCAGGTTGAGAGGGTTGTGAAGAAGGCGTACGGTGTGTTAGCTTTTATTGGTAGAGGGATTGAGTTTCGGATCCATGAGGCTGTACAAAACTCTGGTGTGGCCGCATTTGGAGTATTGCGTGCAATTCTGGTCGCCTTATTATAGGAAGGATGTGGAAGCATTGGAAAGTGTGCAGAGGAGATTTACCAGAATGTTGCCTGGTATGGAGGGAAGATCTTATGAGGAAAGGCTGAGGGACGAGGCTTTTTTCGTTAGAGAGAAGATGGTAAAGAGGCGACTTAATTGAGGCATACAAGATGATCAGAAAATTAGATAGGGTGGACCGTGAGAGCCGTTTTCCTCGGATGGTGGTGTCTAGCACGAGGGGACATAGCTTTAAATTGAGGGGGGATAGATATAGGGCAGATGTCATAGGTAGGTTCTTTACTCCGAGAGTAGTAAGGGCGTGGAATGCCCTGCCTGCAACAGTAGTGGACTCGCCAACACTAATGGTCATTGGACAGACATATGGACGATAAGGGAATAGTGTAGATGGGCTTTAGAGTGGTTTCACAGGTCGGCGCAACATCGAGGGCCGAAGGGCCTGTACTGCACTGTAATGTTCTATGTTCTATGTTCTAAAATCAATGAACAGTTGTAGATCAGGTGAACTCCATAATCTACTTTGGTATTTTTAAACCCTGGCCCATAACAAAGGCAAGAAGAAAGGTCTGAGACGTTATTGAAAACTTGACCCCATCTTTCTGAATGAGCCGAACTGTAACTTGCTGCATATTTCCAGCATCCACAGTCTGTCTTTTTCTCCTCTAGAGTCTAGCACTGGGACATACAAAGGCTCTAGCATTGCATGGTACCTTGCAGGTCACTGGCAGGTGATACAGGAGACTGGTCAGAATCAAACCGATCACTGCTCGGTTTGTCGGATTTCTTGGACGTGGAAGTGCTTGGATTCTTGGCTGGAACTTGTGAAGCTGCGTGAAAGGAGAGAAAAACAGGTCAACCAGGTGTACTGAACAGGTTAACAAGATACGCTTTCTGATCGATAAGTGTGACTGGAAAATAAACAGCATACACTTACGACTACTCTGCGCTCAGCCTGTGCTGGGATACACTTTCAACAGGCGCTCCTAACGTCACTTAAATCCCCATTTCTAAACCTGCAGGTCTATTGTAGCCACAGCGTTGAACCATGGGAAGAGTCGGGTCCTGTCTAACGACAGCAAGTAAGCACATTCCTGGGGATGTTGCAGAGGTGGATCTGGTGTGGACACAGTCACGCTCAGGTGCTGAATCTGCTGCGTCTCTTCCTCAGTCACTACTGCTGTTCCAGGACGGTGCAGCTAAGACAACAAGCACCATCATGAAAGCTGGCATCTTCCCTGGCAGTGCATTTTAAGGGGGGACCCAATATTTTAAAGGGAGCCCCTTGAGTAAACATCTGCTGCTTTCACCTTATCCTTCCAACTTGTTACTCCCATCTCTGCATCATCTCCTATCTCTGCATCATCTCCTATCTATGCATCATCTCCTATCTTTGCATCATCTCCTATCTCTGCATCATCTCCTATCTCTGCATCATCTCCTATCTCTGCATCAACTCCCATCTCTGCATTATCTACTATCTCTGCATCATCTACTATCTCTGCATCATCTACTATCTCTGCATCAACTCCCATCTCTGCATCATCTCCTATCTCTGCAGCATCTACTATCTCTGCATCAACTCCCATCTCTGCATCATCTCCTATCTCTGCATCAACTCCCATCTTTGCATCATCTCCTATCTCTGCATCATCTCCTATCTCTGCATAAACTCCCATCTCTGCATCATCTACTATCTCTGCATCATCTCCTATCTCTGCATCATCTCCTATCTCTGCATCATCTCCTATCTCTGCATCATCTCCTATCTCCGCATCATCTCCTATCTCCGCATCATCTCCTATCTCTGCAGCATCTCCTATCTCTGCATCAACTCCCATCTCTGCATCATCTACTATCTCTGCATCAACTCACATCTCTGCATCATCTACTATCACTGCATCAACTCCCATCTCTGCATCATCTCCTATCTCTGCATCATCTCCTATCTCTGCATCATCTTCTATCTCTGTATCATCTCCTATCTCCGTATCATCTCCTATCTCCGCATCATCTCCTATCTCCGCATCATCTCCTATCTCCACATCATCTCCTATCACTGCATCATCTACTATCACTGCATCAACTCCCATCTCTGCATCATCTCCTATCTCTGCATCATCTCCTATCTCTGCAGCATCTAGTATCTCTGTATCATCTCCTATCTCCGTATCATCTCCTATCTCCGCATCATCTCCTATCTCCGCATCATCTCCTATCTCTGCATCATCTACTATCTCTGCATCATCTCCTATCTCTGCATCACCTCCTATCTCTGCATCATCTCCTATCTCTGCATCATCTCCTATCTCTGCACCATCTCCTATCTCTGCATCATCTCCTATCTCTGCATCATCTACTATCTCTGCATCATCTACTATCTCTGCATCAACTCCCATCTCTGCATCATCTCCTATCTCTGCAGCATCTACTATCTCTGCATCAACTCCCATCTCTGCATCATCTCCTATCTCTGCATCAACTCCCATCTTTGCATCATCTCCTATCTCTGCATCATCTCCTATCTCTGCATAAACTCCCATCTCTGCATCATCTACTATCTCTGCATCATCTCCTATCTCTGCATCATCTCCTATCTCTGCATCATCTCCTATCTCTGCATCATCTCCTATCTCCGCATCATCTCCTATCTCCGCATCATCTCCTATCTCTGCAGCATCTCCTATCTCTGCATCAACTCCCATCTCTGCATCATCTACTATCTCTGCATCAACTCACATCTCTGCATCATCTACTATCACTGCATCAACTCCCATCTCTGCATCATCTCCTATCTCTGCATCATCTCCTATCTCTGCATCATCTTCTATCTCTGTATCATCTCCTATCTCCGTATCATCTCCTATCTCCGCATCATCTCCTATCTCCGCATCATCTCCTATCTCCGCATCATCTCCTATCTCCACATCATCTCCTATCACTGCATCATCTACTATCACTGCATCAACTCCCATCTCTGCATCATCTCCTATCTCTGCATCATCTCCTATCTCTGCATCATCTTCTATCTCTGTATCATCTCCTATCTCCGTATCATCTCCTATCTCCGCATCATCTCCTATCTCCGCATCATCTCCTATCTCTGCATCATCTACTATCTCTGCATCATCTCCTATCTCTGCATCACCTCCTATCTCTGCATCATCTCCTATCTCTGCATCATCTCCTATCTCTGCACCATCTCCTATCTCTGCATCATCTCCTATCTCTGCATCATCTCCTAACTCTGTATCATCTACTATCACTGCATCATCTACTCTCTATGCATCATCTACTACCTCTGTATCATCTATCTCTGCAGCATCTCCTATCTCTGCATTATCTACTATCACTGCATCAACTCCCATCTCTGCATCATCTCCTATCTCTGCATCATCTCCTATCTCTGCATCATCTACTATCTCTGCATCATCTACTATCTCTGCATCATCTCCTATCTCTGCATCATCTCCTATCTCTGCATCATCTCCTATCTCTGCATCATCTACTATCTCTGTATCATCTCCTATCTCTGCATCATCTCCTATCTCTGCATCGTCTCCTATTTCTGCATCGTCTCCTATCTCTGCATCGTCGCCTATCTCTGCATCATCTCCTATCTCTGCATCATCGTCTATCTCTGCATCATCTACTATCTCTGCATCATCTCCTATCTCTGCATCATCTACTATCTCTGCATCATCTCCTATCTCTGCATCATCGCCTATCTCTGCATCATCTCCTATCTCTGCATCATCTCCTATCTCTGCAGCATCTCTATCGCTGCATCATCTACTATCTCTGCATCATCTACTATCTCTGCATCATCTCCTATCTCTGCATCATCTACTATCTCCGCATCATCTCCTATCTCCGCATCATCTCCTATCTCCGCATCATCTCCTATCTCTGCATCATCTACTATCTCCGCATCATCTACTATCTCTGCATCATCTACTATCTCTGCATCATCGCCTATCTCTGCATCATCTGCTATCTCTGCATCATCTCCTATCTCTGCATCATCTCCTATCTCTGTATCATCTCCTATTTCTGCATCATCTCCTATCTCTGCAGCATCTCCTATCTCTGCAGCATCTACTATCTCTGCATCATCTCCTATCTCTGCATCATCTACTATCTCTGCATCATCTCCTATCTCTGCATCATCGCCTATCTCTGCATCATTTCCTATCTCTGCATCATCTCCTATCTCTGCATCATCTCCTATCTCTGCATCATCTCCTATCTCTTCATCATCTCCTATCTCTGCAGCATCTCCTATCTCTGCATCATCTCCTATCTCTGCAGCATCTCCTATCTCTGCATCATCTCCTATCTCTGCATCATCTCCATTCTCTGCATCATCTACTATCTCTGCATCATCTCCTATCTCTGCAACATCTCTATCGCTGCATCATCTACTATCTCTGCAGCATCTCCTATCTCTGCATCATCTCCGATCTCCGCATCATCTACTATCTCCGCATCATCTCCTATCTCCGCATCATCTCCTATCTCCGCATCGTCTCCTATCTCTGCATCATCTACTATCTCTGCATCATCTCCTATCTCTGCAGCATCTCTATCGCTGCATCATCTACTATCTCTGCATCATCTACTATCTCTGCAGCATCTCCTATCTCTGCATCATCTCCTATCTCCGCATCATCTCCTATCTCCGCATCATCTCCTATCTCTGTATCATCTATTATCTCTGCATCATCTACTATCTCTGCATCATCTCCTATCTCTGCATCATCTACTATCTCTGCATCATCTCCTATCTCTGCATCATCTCCTATCTCTGCATCATCTACTATCTCTGCATCATCTGCTATCCCCGCATCATCTCCTATCTCCGCATCATCTCCTATCACTGCATCATCTATTATCTCTGCATCATCTACTATCTCTGCATCATCTACTATCTCTGCGTCATCTCTTATCTCTGCATCATCTACTATCTCTGCATCATCTCCTATCTCTGCATCATCTCCAATCTCTGGATCATCTACTATCTCTGCAGCATCTCCTATCTCTGCATCATCTACTATCTCTGCAGCATCTCCTATCTCTGCATCATCTACTATCTCTGCATCATCTCCTGTCTCTGCATCATCTACTAACTCTGCATCATCTCCTATCTCTGCATCATCTCCTATTTCTGCATCATCTCCTATCTCTGCATCATCTATCTCTGCATCATCTCCTATTTCTGCATCATCTCCTATCTCTGCATCATCTCCTATTTCTGCATCATCTCCTATCTCTGCATCATCTCCTATCTCTGCATCATCTCCTATCTCTGCATCATCTCCTATCTCTGCATCATCTCCTATCACTGCATCATCTCCTATCTCTGCATCATCTCCTATCTCTGCATCATCTCCTATCCCTGCATCATCTCCTATCTCTGCATCATCTCCTATCACTGCATCATCTGCTATCTCTGCATCATCTCCTATCTCTGCATCATCTCCTATCTCTGCAGCATCTCCTGTCTCTGCAGCATCTCCTATCTCTGTATCATCTACTATCTCTGCATCATCTCCTGTCTCTGCAGCATCTACTATCTCTGCATCATCTCCTATCTCTGCATCATCTACTATCTCTGCTTCATCTACTATCTCTGCATCATCTCCTATCTCTGCCTCATCTACTATCTCTGCTTCATGTACTGTCTCTGCATTATCTCCTATCTCTGCATTATCTCTTATCTCTGCAGCATCTACTATCTCTGCATCATCTCCTATTTCTGCATCATCTACTGTCTCTGCATTATCTCCTATCTCTGCAGCATCTCCTATCTCTGCATCATCTCCTATTTCTGCATCATCTACTATCTCTGCATCATCTCCTATTTCTGAATCATCTACTATCTCCGCATCATCTCCTATCTCCGCATCATCTCCTATCACTGCATCATCTATTATCTCTGCATCATCTACTATCTCTGCATCATCTCCTATCTCTGCATCATCTACTATCTCTGCATCATCTCCTATCTCTGCATCATCTCCTATCTCTGCATCATCTCCTATCTCTGCATCATCTCCAATCTCTGGATCATCTACTATCTCTGCAGCATCTCCTATCTCTGCATCATCTACTAGATCTGCAGCATCTCCTATCTATGCATCATCTACTATCTCTGCATCATCTCCTATCTCTGCATCATCTACTATCTCTGCATCATCTCCTATTTCTGCATCCTCTCCTATCTCTGCATCATCTCCTATCTCTGCATCATCTCCTATCTCTGCATCATCTCCTATCTCTGCATCATCTCCTATCACTGCATCATCTCCTATCTCTGCATCATCTCCTATCTCTGCATAATCTCCTGTCACTGCATCATCTCCTATCTCTGCATCATCTGTAATCTCTGCAGCATCTACTATCTCTGCATCATCTACTATCTCTGCATCATCTCCTATCTCTGCATCATCTCCTATCTCTGCACCATCTACTATCTCCGCATCATCTACTATCTCTGCACCATCTACTATCTCTGCGGCATCTCCTGTCTCTGCTGCATCTCCTATCTCTGCATCATCTCCTATCTCTGCATTATCTCCTATCTCTGCATCATCTCCTATCTCTGCAGCATCTACTATCTCTGCATCATCTCCTATCTGCGCATCATCTCCTATCTCTGAATCATCTACTATCTCTGCACCATCTCCTATTTCTGCATCATCTACTATCTCTGCATCATCTACTATCTATGCATCATCTACTATCTCTGCATCATCTACTATCTCTGCATCATCTCCTGTCTCTGCATCATCTGCTATCTCCGCATCATCTCCTATCTCCGCATCATCTACTATATCTGCATCATCTCCTGTCTCTGCATCATCTCCCATCTCTGCATCATCTCCTATCTCCGCATCATCTCCTATTTCTTCATCATCTGCTATCTCCGCATCATCTCCTATCTCTGCATCATCTACTATATCTGCATCATCTCCTATCTCTGCATCATCTACTATCTCTGCATCATCTCCTATCTCTGCATCATCTCCTATCTCTGCATCATCTACTATCTCTTCATCATCTACTATCTCTGCAGCATCGACTGTCTCTGCATCATCTCCTATCTCTGCAGCATCTCCTATCTCTGCAGCATCTCCTATCTCTGCATCATCTACTATCTCTGCATCATCTCCTATCTCTGCATCATCTACTATCTCTTCATCATCTACTATCTCTGCAGCATCTACTATCTCTGCATCATCTCCTATCTCTGCATCATCTACTATCTCTGCCTCATCTACTATCTCTGCATCATCTCCTATCTCTGCCTCATCTACTATCTCTGCTTCATGTACTGTCTCTGCATTATCTCCTATCTCTGCATCATCTCTTATCTCTGCAGCATCTACTATCTCTGCAGCATCTCCTATCTCTGCATCATCTCCTATCTCTGCATCATCTACTATCTCTGCCTCATCTACTATCTCTGCATCATCTCCTATCTCTGCCTCATCTACTATCTCTGCTTCATGTACTGTCTCTGTATTATCTCCTATCTCTGCATTATCTCTTATCTCTGCAGCATCTACTATCTCTGCATCATCTCCTATTTCTGCATCATCTACTGTCTCTGCATTATCTCCTATCTCTGCAGCATCTCCTATCTCTGCATCATCTCCTATTTCTGCATCATCTACTATCTCTGCATCATCTCCTATTTCTGAATCATCTACTATCTCCGCATCATCTCCTATCTCCGCATCATCTCCTATCACTGCATCATCTATTATCTCTGCATCATCTACTATCTCTGCATCATCTCCTATCTCTGCATCATCTCCTATCTCTGCATCATCTACTATCTCTGCATCATCTCCTATCTCTGCATCATCTCCTATTTCTGCATCATCTCCTATCTCTGCATCATCTCCAATCTCTGGATCATCTACTATCTCTGCAGCATCTCCTATCTCTGCATCATCTACTAGATCTGCAGCATCTCCTATCTCTGCATCATCTACTATCTCTACAGCATCTACTATCTCTGCATCATCTACTATCTCTGCATCATCAACTTTTTCTGCATCATTAAAATAATAATTGCTGATCGTCACAAGTAGACTTTAATGAAGTTAATGTGAAAAGCCACATTCCGGCGCCTGTTCGGGGATGCCGGTATGGGTGTTAAACCCGCGCTGCTGACATTGTTCTGCATCATCTACTATCTCTTCATCATCTACTATCTCTGCAGCATCGACTGTCTCTGCATCATCTCCTATCTCTGCAGCATCTCCTATCTCTGCGGCATCTCCTATCTCTGCATCATCTACAATCTCTGCATCATCTACTATCTCAGCATCATCTCCTATCTCTGCATCATCTACTATCTCTGCATCATCTACTATCTCCGCACCATCTCCTATCTCTGCAGCATCTCCTGTCTCTGCATCATCTACTATCTCTGCATTATCTCCTATCTCTGCATCATCTCCTATCTCTGCATCATCTACTATCTCTGCATCATCTACTATCTCCGCACCATCTCCTATCTCTGCAGCATCTCCTGTCTCTGCATCATCTACTATCTCAGCATCATCTCCTATCTCTGCATCATCTACTATCTCTGCATCATCTACTATCTCCGCATCATCTCCTATCTCTGCAGCATCTCCTATCTCTGCATCATCTACTATCTCTGCATTATCTCCTATCTCTGCATCATCTCTTATCTCTGCAGCATCTACTATCTCTGCATCATCTCCTATCTCTGCATCATCTCCTATTTCTGCATCATCTACTATCTCTGCATCATCTCCTATTTCTGCATCATCTACTATCTCTGCATCATCTCCTGTCTCTGCAGCATCTACTATCTCTGCATCATCTCCTATCTCTGCATCATCTACTATCTCTGCCTCATCTACCATCACTGCATCATCTCCTATCTCTGCATCATCTCCTATCTCTGCATCATCTCTTATCTCTGCATCATCTACTGTCTCTGCATTATCTACTATCTCTACAGCATCTACTATCTCTGCATCATCTACTCTCTCTGCATCATCTCCTATCTCTGCCTCATCTACTATCACTGCATCATCGCCTATCTCCGCATCATCTACTATCTCTGCCTCATCTACTGTCACTGCATCATCTCCTATCTCTGCATCATCTCTTATCTCTGCATCATCTACTGTCTCTGCATTATCTACTATCTCTACAGCATCTACTATCTCTGCATCATCTACTGTCTCTGCATCATCTCCTATCTCTGCGTCATCTCTTATCTCTGCAGCATCTACTATCTCTGCATTATCTCCTATTTCTGTATCATCTGCTGTCTCTGCATCATCTACTATCTCTACAGCATCTCCTATCTCTGCATCATCTCCTATCTCTGCATCAACTCCTATCTCCGCATCAACTCTAGCCCACTGTCTAGCCCACTGTGCTAAACCAGCTCCTCCTATCACCTACCATCATCTCCTATCTCTGCATCATCTACTATCTCTGCAGCATCTCATATTAATAATGATAATCTATGTGGAAAAACCCCTAGTTGTCACATTTCGGCCACTATTCGGGTACAGTGATGGAGAATTCAGAATGTCAAGCACGCCTTTCGGGACTTGTGGGGGGAAACCGGAGCACCCGGAGGAAACCGTACGCAGGCATGGGGAGAACTTGCAGACTCCGTACAGCCAGTGACCAAAGCCGGAATCAAACCCAGGTCCCTGGCGCAGTGAAGCACTCTGCTACTATCATGTCCATATGCCTAACCACTGTACTACAGTGCCACACAACATGATGGAGACAGGACAAGGATTGTGGTCAGACCTAACAATATTGTCACGGACAGATGCATCTGTGACAGGCAGGTTGGTGAGGATGAGGTGGAGTATGCTTTTCCCTCTTGCTAGCAGATATTCCCCTTTGGACTTGGTCAGTGATGGTGTTACTGTCGCCATCTGGGATGGCCACTTCCCGATTACAAAATGGACACTTTGCAAAGATTGCAGGGGAAATGGACAATACTGAGAAAACAAGCAGGTTCAGAGCTTGTCTGTATATTGGAGCCGCAGCTCCCAGACAAGACCAAAACTGTAGGCCCATTAGCATACTAATGGCCCATCTCCAGGGACAAAAGAGTAACATTTGAGTAACCGATACTAAGACAGACACCCCGGCGCCAGAGGAGACCAGAACAAAGCAGGCCAACGGCCACCTAGGACACGCCCAGCCATCAGGGCACCCACCCCTTTATTGGATGAAATCAATCGGAATGATCAAGAAACGGCCCAATTGATTGGGGCCAAGTTCAAGGCCCGCTCAAAAGAGCGCGAAGCCCCTTTGGGTATAAGAAGAAGCCCCCAAGAGAGAATCGTTCTCTTGGACCCGGCTCTCACCGAGGAGAGACCCGTCCACCAGCTGCACCAGAACAAGTAAGTCCAAGGTCAACGCACACTACCAGACGGACGACCTTAGCTGTTCCCCTTCACCACTTCGACCCCAGCAGCCTCAGAACCGAACAACGGCCATTGTTCCTCTGACTGAGTGGGCGCCCGAAGCTAAGTATAGGCTTTAGCAGTAGTGATAGTTTAGTCTGTAGAGTTTCGTGCATGAGTATATTTAACTGTGTGTGTAAATAAATAAGCATTGACTTTGAACTAACTAACTGGTGTACCGAGCCTTTGATCAGTATTCGGTTTTGAACCTTGTGGCGGTATCGAGAGATACCTGGCGACTCTAGAGCAAACATAATTAGAATTAAAGAAGGCGACCATATTGACCGCCATCTTCAGAGCCAACCAAAGAGAGCAACATTTACTGGCCACCTCTGACGGGACTCGACCTAGAAATGGCCTAGACACTCCGAGAGAACCCAAATTTGAATTGGAATCCAATTGGAAACAGAAAAACCACAAGTGTGAGAACGATACTGATCAAACCTCCGAGATTTGGAAGTGTGTCAATGCATGCGTACTAACAGGGATATAAGGTAAACCTGAGAGATTTTGTTGCGTAAAACTGTCGGGAGTTTTGTAGGCCGGAAAATAGCGTAAGCCGTACCTGTGTTTACATTACCACTTTATCACCCCCTGTTCCAAATTCAGTAGAGAACCCAGATAGAGAAAATGGTAATGAAGGCAATGGAACGCCTCATGAACCCCCAGGAATTTGAGGTCGCAGCGACCAGTAGAGTAGGACAGTGTCCCGTATGGGAAGAAGAGATCAGAAAATATCTCAAAGGGAAAGGGAAAGCCCGTTTGGAGTGAATTCTGCGCCAATGACGAAACAGATCCCGGGAGAATAGGACATACTTGGTGGGAGAACCTGTCAGAGATTCATAAGAAGAGCTTGGGGAAAGCTCGCAAGCCGATGGCAATCGTGTCCTGCTTGGCACAATTACAAGGCACAGAAGAGGTTGTTAGGATGCTCCGTTGAGAGATTGAGGAGAGAGACAGAAATAGTGAGGGAGATGTGAGCGAATTTGAGAAGGAGAATAAGGAGTTAAGAGAACAGTTAGCAGCGAGGGGCAGAGAAGTGGATGATGCCAAGCGGGCACACCAGTCTTGTCTCGCCCATTTGAGTAGTTTTCAGACCCAGTACGATAAGGCCTACCAGGACACGCAACGCGCGGTCTTGGTAAGACAAGAAACCGAGCAACAGGGAGAGCAATTGCAGAAACAGTGCAATGATTTAAAAGCAGCCCTACGAGCGCTCCACACTTCCACGATGGAACAAAGGCAGAGCTCTGTAGATCACGCAAAGTGCCGGAAGCAAATTGCAGAATTGCAATCTCTGCTTTCTGTCCAGAATAGGTTTCAAAGTACGTTTGGACCCCAGTTAGACCAAGAAAACAGCCCCGATTGGCAGGAGTTAAATGAAACTGCCCACAGATACGTACACGGGACATGCACGCAAGAAAAACCCCAGAAAAGGAAAGCACCCCAACCCCCGACTGAACAGTCAGAACACACCCCCATGAACCCTGTAACCACACACCGCAGGGCCGCAGCAGGAGGAAACGCAGATTTCCTGTATACAACCCTGTTAACCGTGACCCAATTATGGGCCGCGTGTGGAAAAATTACACCGTTCCTCCCCACATCAGATCCCCACCAGTTTTTCGCTCGAGTTAAACAGCAGGTTACCATGTACGGCCTGGATGAAAAGGAGCAAGTGAAGCTCACAGTTTTAAGCCTCGACCCTTCAGTCGTGGCAGCCCTTCCCGACCCACAGAATGTAGGAGGAGGCACACTCCAAGAGATGCACACAGCGATACTGGATATGATCAGCTATAACAGAGGAGACCCCGTAGAAGGCCTAAACAAGTGTAGGCAAAAGAAGACAGAGCACCCCACAGCGTTTGCTGGGCGCTAGTGGATACATTTCACAGCAGTATTCGGAGAGTTAGCACATGCCCATTTGTCCGCAGATAATATGGCCAAATGGACTCGAATCCTAGTCTCTTATGTGACAAGAGGCAGGACAGAGAGCTTGCGCAAATTATGACCCCCTCAGACGAGGCCCACAACGAGAAATGGGTTTTGAAAAGATTGTCCCGCCCTTGGGAACAATCTGACTTGGCAAAACCACATTTGCAAAACCAGATGAAGAGCAGGCAGACATGCATCCAGTTAGGACGCACCAGAACCCCGCATGGGTAAATGAGGGCAGGAACAGCCCACAGCAACCCAAATCCCAGGAATGCTACAATTGTGGACAATTAGGTCATAAGTGCAACGCGCCCCAAAAGCAGCAGAGAAACCAACAGACAGGCACCCTAACTAAGAATAGGGCAACGCCAATCCATAGTGTTAGCGCCCTTTCAGAGAACATAGACATGAACGGCACCGACTGACAGTGTTCGGACTCCCCAACCTGGGTCTGCGACACCGGTAGACCGGTAGTAGCAGGCAAAGTCCGGGGACACCCCGTAGAATTTCTTTGGGACACAGGAGGGTCCCGCACCACACTCAATTCCTCCACGATGTTTCAACGAGACAAGTGGCCCACAACAGACACCATCACACTCAGCGGCTTTACAGGTCATTTACAACAAGGACACATCACAACCCCTGTCGCGATACAAACAGGGAACATTACGACTAAACACCCCGTAGTTTTGGTCGATCTACCCCAGACAGCTGAACACATCCTGGGAATCGACTTTATGAGCTCCCACAACCTCTCATTTGATCCGGTAAATAAATGTGTATGGAGAATGGCGAAGGCAGCACGAGCCCCCGCCATGCTCACAGTTGGAGAGTATGAAAACAGGATTAGCTCAGTAGGAGACTTCTGGTTCGACCCTCGAGCTATTAGTCAGGACAAACAGGTTAGGGAAGTCCTACAGCAACACAAAGCAGCATTTGCACAGCACAAGCACGACTGTGGCAAGATCGCTGGCTTAGTGAACATTACAGGTCCTGACGCCAGACCCCCAAAGCAGTACGGTTTTCCCCAAGAGGCAGAGGGAGAAATCTCCAAAGTAATAGAGAGTCTGCTTGATCAAGGCGTACTCCGATCAGTAGCCTCCACAAACAATGCACCAATTTGGCCCGTCAGGAAACCCGATGGATCATGGCGACTGACCAGTGATTACCGGGAACTGAACAAAGTAACCCCAGTAGCAGCCCCACCGTAGCCACGAGTCCCGAGACAATGCTCAAACAGGGACTCCAGTCAAATCTTTTTCCGGTTTTGGACATTACGAACGGCTTTTGGTCCATTCCATTGGATAAAGCGTGCCAGTACAAATTCGCCTTTACATTCCAGGGACAACAATACACATGGACATGTCTTCCACAAGGCTTCCACAACTCCCCCTCCATTTTCCACCGACAGCTGGCAAATGGACTAGCAAAATTTTCCTGACCCGATTGTCTGGTCCAGTTTGTAGATGACTTGCTACTACAGACGGACACAAAGGGAGAGCACATTTCACTTCTCGCCGAACTCCTAGAACTCCTAAAACAGATTGGATGTAAAGTCAACCCAAGAAGGCCCAGATTTTGCAGGAAAAGGTGATTTACTTGGGTACAGTAATCATACATGGTAAACGTGAGATCTCGCAAAAGAGAATTGACTCGATCGTCAAATTGCCCCTTCCCCATAATGTAACAGTCCTCCGGTCATTTCTAGGACTGGTTGGCTACTGCAGAAACCATATCGACGGTTTCGCCACAAAAGCAGCGCCCCTATCCGACCTTCTCAAGATACAGGCACCTTGGGAATGGCTTCCACAGCACACGGATGCCGTGGATGCTCTAAAGAGAGCCCTCAGCACAGCCCCCGCAATACAGGTCCCAGATCCACTTTCCCCGTACGCAATCGAAGTAGCAAGCACCGACCGAACCCTTTCGGCCGTGCTCCTCCAGGAACGCCATGACCAATTACGCCCCGTGGCATACGCCTCACGCGTGTTAGATCCTGTCGAGCAAGGATTTTCTGCCTGCGAAAGGCACCTGCTCGCAGTTTTTTGGGCAGTACAATACTTCGCCTACATTACAGGACTCAACCCCATCACCATTCTCACTGAACACACCCCAACACAGCTATTGTTAGACGGTCGACTTAAAGATGTCACAGTCAGCCAAATCTGCGCAGCCCGTTGGACCCTTCTTTTACAGGGACGGGACATCACAGTTAAAAGAACCAAGACCCACACTTTCCTAGCCGATAATTTACAATATGCAGGAACCCCACATGAGTGTGAGATCATCACCACAAACCACAACACAGGACCCTTTATACCTAAGTCAGCTCCCAGGAAAGCAGGTAATACACCCCAGGAACCCCAGCCCACAAACACGTGTGCACCCCTGAAAATTAATGTGGATGGCTCCTCCACTGTTTTAAATGGAAAGAGAATTACCGGTTGCGGCATTTATGTAGAGGACGTGCAGGGACTGATTGGAGGGATTTCATTGAAATTGCCAGGACACTTGGGCTCGCAGACAGCAGTACTGGCAGCCATAGCTTACATTGTTGATCACCCCGACTCGTTTCCGACCCCAGCCGACATATATTCGGACAGTTTATATGTCTGCAATAGTTTAACAGAATTCCTGCCTCTATGGGAAACTAGAGGATTTGTTTCCGCAGACGGAAAGCCCCTACCCTCAGCCCCATTACTCCGGCATATCCTAGAGACAGGTAAAGATAGGAAATATGGGGCGAAATTCTCCGTCATCGGCGCGATGTCCGCCGACCGGCGCCAAAAATGGCGCAAATCAGTCCGGCATCGCGCCGCCCCAAAGGTGCGGAATCCTCCTCATCTTGAGCGGCCGAGCCCTAACCTTGAGGGGCTAGGCCCGCGCCGGACTGATTTCCGCCCCGCCAGCTGGCGGGAAAGGCCTTTGGTGCCCCGCCAGCTGGCGCGGAAATGACATTGCCGGGCGGCGCATGCGCAGGAGCGTCAGCGGCCGCTCACGGCATCCCTGCGCATGCGCAGTGGAGGGGGTCTCTTCCGCCTCCGCCATGGTGGAGACCGTGGCGAAGTCGGAAGGGAAAGAGTGCCCCCACGGCACAGGCCCGCCCGCGGATCGGTGGGCCCCGATCGTGGGCCAGGCCACCGTGGGGGCACCCCCCGGGGCCAGATCACCCCCGCAGGACCCCGGAACCCGCCCGCGCCGCCTTACCCCACCGGTTAAGAGAGGTGGTTGAATACACGCCGGCGGGACAGGCATTCTCGCAGCGGGACTTTGGCCCATCCGAGCCGGAGAATTGCCGGGGGGGGGGGCCCGCCAACCGGCGTGGCATGATTCCCGCCCCCGCCGAATATCCGGTGCCGGAGAATTTGGCAACCGGCGGGGGCGGGATTCACGCCAGCCCCCGGCGATTCTCCGAGCCGGCGGGGTGTCGGAGAATCCCGGCCATGGTATCATTAAGGTTCGCAGTCATCACCGTTCTTCCCCCCGGTAATGTTAAAGCAGACGCCCTAGTGAAGGCAGGTTCCAGACGTGGTTACTTTTGGAACCCCCCCCCCCCCGAGAGCACCCCAGTACAGGCGGTTCAGGTCTCACAGACCAACATTCAGGATCTAGCGAAAGCCCAAAAGGAAGATGAAAAGCTCAGGGAAATTTTAAAAGGAATCTTCTCAGCTCCGTACGATAAGTTTGAGAACGCAATAACCACACATGGCAGTGTGATTTTAAAAGAAGGCATTTATGTAGTCCCCAGCCAGGACAGGAACCAGATTATTTGTCAGTTCCATGACAATCATGGACACCAAGGCATTGAACCCACCCTAGCCCACCTCAGACCTCTCTGCTGGTGGCCTGATTTAAAAGCCAATGTTACTCATTACATTGAGAATTGCTTGATCTGTGCCCTGAACAATCTGTACGAAGTCTTACAACACCAGGTTAAAGTCCAACAGGTTTGTTTCGATGTCACTAGCTTTCGGAGCGCTGCTCCTTCCTCAGGTGAATGAAGATGTCTGTTCCAGAAACATATATATAGACAGATTCAAAGATGCCAGACAATGCTTGGAATGTGAGCATTAGCAGGTGATTAAATCTTTACAGATCCAGAGATGGGGTAACCCCAGGTTAAAGAGGTGTGAATTGTACCAAGCCCGGACAGTTGGTAGGATTTCGCAGGCCAGATGGTGGGGGATGAATGTATTGCGACATGAATCCCAGGTCCCGGTTGAGGCCGCACTCATGTGTGCGGAACTTGGCTATAAGTTTCTGCTCGGCGATTCTGCGTTGTCGCACGTCCTGAAGGCCGCCTTGGAGAACGCTTACCCGGAGATCAGAGGCTGAATGCCCTTGACTGCTGAAATGTTCCCCGACTGGAAGGGAACATTCCTGCCTGGTGATTGTTGCGCGATGTCCGTTCATTCGTTGTCGCAGCGTCTGCATGGTCTCGCCAATGTACCACGCTTCGGGACATCCTTTCCTGCAGCGTATGAGGTAGACAACGTTGGCCGAGTCGCACGAGTATGTACCGCGTACCTGGTGGGTGGTGTTCTCACGTGTAATAGTGGTATCCATGTCGATGATCTGGCACGTCTTGCAGAGATTGCAATGACAGGGTTGTGTGGTGTCGTGGTCACTGTTCTGAAGACTGGGTAGTTTGCTGCAAACAATGGTTCGTTTGAGGTTGCGCGGTTGTTTGAAGGCAAGTAGTGGGGGTGTGGGGATGACCTTGGCAAGATGTTCATCGTCATCAATGACGTGTTGAAGGCTGTGAAGAAGATGACGTAGTTTCTCCGCTCCGGGGAAGTACTGGACGACGAAGGGTATTCTGTCGGTTGTGTCCCATGTTTGTCTTCTGAGGAATAATATGATCAGGGATAGTCAGCATGGCTTTGTGAAGGGTAGGTCATGCCTCACAAACCTTATTGAGTTCTTTGAGAAGGTGACTGAACAGGTAGACGAGGGTAGAGCAGTTGATGTGGTGTATATGGATTTCAGCAAAGCGTTTGATAAGGTTCCCCACGGTAGGCTATTGCAGAAAATACGGAGGCTGGGGATTGAGGGTGATTTAGAGATGTGGATCAGAAATTGGCTAGCTGAAAGAAGACAGAGGGTGGTGGTTGATGGGAAATGTTCAGAATGGAGTACAGTCACAAGTGGAGTACCACAAGGATCTGTTCTGGGGCCGTTGCTGTTTGTCATTTTTATCAATGACCTAGAGGAAGGCGCAGAAGGGTGGGTGAGTAAATTTGCAGACGATACTAAAGTCGGTGGTGTTGTCGATAGTGTGGAAGGATGTAGCAGGTTACAGAGGGATATAGATAAGCTGCAGAGCTGGGCTGAGAGGTGGCAAATGGAGTTTAATGTAGAGAAGTGTGAGGTGATTCACTTTGGAAGGAATAACAGGAATGCGGAATATTTGGCTAATGGTAAAGTTCTTGAAAGTGTGGCTGAGCAGAGGGATCTAGGTGTCCATGTACATAGATCCCTGAAAGTTGCCACCCAGGTTGATAGGGTTGTGAAGAAGGCCTATGGAGTGTTGGCCTTTATTGGTAGAGGGATTGAGTTCCGGAGTCGGGAGGTCATGTTGCAGCTGTACAGAACTCTGGTCCGGCCGCATTTGGAGTATTGCGTACAGTTCTGGTCACCGCATTATAGGAAGGACGTGGAGGCTTTGGAGCGGGTGCAGAGGAGATTTACCAGGATGTTGCCTGGTATGGAGGGAAAATCTTATGAGGAAAGGCTGACGGACTTGAGGTTGTTTTCGTTGGAGAGAAGAAGGTTAAGAGGAGACTTAATAGAGGCATACAAAATGATCAGGGGGTTGGATAGGGTGGACAGTGAGAGCCTTCTCCCGCGGATGGATATGGCTGGCACGAGGGGACATAACTTTAAACTGAGGGGTAATAGATATAGGACAGAGGTCAGAGGTAGGTTCTTTACGCAAAGAGTAGTGAGGCCATGGAATGCCCTACCTGCTACAGTAGTGAACTCGCCAACATTGAGGGCATTTAAAAGTTTATTGGATAAACATATGGATGATAATGGCATAGTGTAGGTTAGATGGCTTTTGTTTCGGTGCAACATCGTGGGCCGAAGGGCCTGTACTGCGCTGTATTGTTCTATGTTCTATGTTCTATGAGGAGGTTGGTCCGGTTTTTCGCTGTGGCACGTTGGAACTGTCGATCGATGAGTCGAGTGCCATATCCCGTTCGTACGAGGGCATCTTTCAACGTCTGTAGATGTCTCTTACGCTCCTCCTCGTCTGAGCAGATCCTGTGTATACGGAGCGCTTGTCCAAAGGGGATGGCTTCTTTAATGTGTTTAGTCTCCCGGGACAGTGCTCCCCCGAGTGTTGACTTGGCCGGGGGGAACCTCCCCGGGGCCCGCAACAGTGCTCCCCTGAGTGTGGACTGGGCCGAGGGGAACCTCCTGGGACAGTGCTCCCCCTGAGTGTGGACTAGGCCGGGGCGAGCCTCCCGGCACAGTGCTCCCCCTGAGTGTGGACTAGGCCAGGGGGAACCTCGCGGGACAGTGCTCCCCCTGAGTGTGGACTAGGCTGGGGGGAACCTCCCGGGAACCACCCTAAATACATTAAAGAAGCCATCCCCTATGGACAAGCGCTCCGTATACACAGGATCTGCTCAGACGAGGAGGAGCGTAACAGACATCTACAGACGTTGAAAGATGCCCTCGTACGAACGGGATATGGCACTCGACTCATCGATCGACAGTTCCAACGCGCCACAGCGAAAAACCGGACCGACCTCCTCAGAAGACAAACATGGGACACAACCGACAGAATACCCTTCGTCGTCCAGTGCTTCCCCGGAGCGGAGAAACTATGTCATCTTCTTCACAGCCTTCAACACGTCATTGATGACGATGAACATCTTGCCAAGGTCATCCCCACACCCCCACTACTTGCCTTCAAACAACCGCGCAACCTCAAACGAACCATTGTTTGCAGCAAACTACCCAGTCTTCAGAACAGTGACCACGACACCACACAACCCTGTCATGGCAATCTCTGCAAGACGTGCCAGATCATCGACATGGATACCACTATTACACGTGAGAACACCACCCACCAGGTACGCGGTACATACTCGTGCGACTCGGCCAACGTTGTCTACCTCATACGCTGCAGGAAAGGATGTCCCGAAGCGTGGTACATTGGCGAGACGCTGCGACAACGAATGAACGGACATCGCGCAACAATCACCAGGCAGGAATGTTCCCTTCCAGTCGGGGAACACTTCAGCAGTCAAGGGCATTCGGCCTCTGATCTCCGGGTAAGCGTTCTCCAAGGCGGCCTTCAGGACCCGCGACAACGCAGAATCGCTGAGCAGAAACTTATAGCCAAGTTCCGCACACATGAGTGCGGCCTCAACCGGGACCTGGGATTCATGTCGCATTACATTCATCCCCCACCATCTGGCCTGCGAAATCCTACCAACTGCCCTGGCTTGGTACAATTCACACCTCTTTAACCTGGGGTTACCCCATCTCTGGATCTGTAAAGATTTAATCACCTGCTAATGCTCGCATTCCAAGCATTGTTTGGCATCTTTGAATTTGTCTATATATGTGTTTCTGGAACAGACCTCTTCATTCACCTGAGGAAGGAGCAGCGCTCCGAAAGCTAGTGACATCGAAACAAACCTGTTGGACTTTAACCTGGTGTTGTAAGACTTCGTACTGTGCTCACCCCAGTCCAACGCCGGCATCTCCACATCCTGAACAATCTGGACAGATATGCAAGAAAGGCTCAGCTTAGTCACAGCCGTCCCGTTAATGGTCCTTGGACGAATTTGCAGATAGATTACATAGGACCCCTACCCCCCTGTTATAAGTATGTGCTGGTGGTCATTGACACCTTCACAAAATGGGTGGAAGCTTTTCCATCCAGAACGAATACGTCCAAGACGACAGCTAAAATCCTAACCCAGCACATCTTCACAAGATGGAGCAGTATAGAGTCCGATCAAGTCTCCCATTTTACAGGGCGAGTAATGAAAAACATCCTCACAATTTTCGGAATGAGGCAGAAGTTTCACATAGCATACCACCCCCAGACAAGCGGCATTGTAGAGAGGATGAACAGAACTCTAAAAGCCACCCTCAGGAAAATGGTGCAACAGAACAACACCTGGGATTCAGTTCTCCCATTTGTTTTAATGTTCATTCGAAACACGGTATCCACGTCCACAGGATACACCCCCCACACCCTCATGACCGGACAGAGTATTTATTAGTACTGGATTTAGCCAGCCCCGCAGTCACCGCCCTCACGCATGAAAATGCTGTATACAACCGACAGAATACCCTTCGTCGTCCAGTACTTTCCCGGAGCGGAGAAACTACGTCATCTTCTTCACAGCCTTCAACACGTCATTGATGAAGATGAACATCTTGCCAAGGTCATCCCCACACCCCCACTACTTGCCTTCAAACAACCGCGCAACCTCAAACGAACCATTGCTTGCAGCAAACTACCCAGTCTTCAGAACAGTGACCACGACACCACACAACCCTGTCATGGCAATCTCTGCAAGACGTGCCAGATCATCGACATGGATACCACCATTACACGTGAGAACACCACCCACCTGGTACGCGGTACATACTCGTGCGACTCGGCCAACGTTGTCTACCTCATACGCTGCAGGAAAGGATGTCCCGAAGCGTGGTACATTGGCGAGACCATGCAGACGCTGCGACAACGAATGAACGGACATCGCGCAACAATCACCAGGCAGGAATGTTCCCTTCCAGTCGGGGAACACGTCAGCAGTCAAGGGCATTCAGCCTCTGATCTCCGGGTAAGCGTTCTCCAAGGCGGCCTTCAGGACGCGCGACAACGCAGAATCGCCGAGCAGAAACTTATAGCCAAGTTCCGCACACATGAGTGCGGCCTCAACCGGGACCTGGGATTCATGTCGCATTACATTCATCCCCCACCATCTGGCCTGCGACATCCTACCAACTGTCCTGGCTTGATGCAATTCACACCTCTTTAACCTGGGGTTACCCCAACACTGGATCTGTAAAGATTTAATCACCTGCTAATGCTCGCATTCCAAGCATTGTCTGGCATCTTTGAATCTGTCTATATATATGTTTCTGGAACAGACCTCTTCATTCACCTGAGGAAGGAGCAGCGCTCCGAAAGCTAGTGACATCGAAACAAACCTGTTGGACTTTAACCTGGTGTTGTAAAACTTCTTACTGAGAATATAAAGGCAGCCCAGCTCGCAGCAGCTGTGAGACTTGGGACCAGGAGGAAACAAAGCAAAGCTTGTTTCGATTAAACGGTACACGCCACCGGGTTTGTAGTAGGGCAGCAAGTGATGCTTTCCCTATACAACCCCAGTTCATTCCTTTCCCCAAAATTTTCCGGACCGTACTCCATGTCAGACAAAGTCAGCCCCTCGGTATACAAGACCACATATCCCAAAGGCAAGTCTGCGGTTTCACATAAACCAGCTTAAGGCTTATGGCTCGCAGAACAACCATGCACACCACATCTCGCTCGCAGCAGCAGACAAACACGCCCCGCCCACAGATGATGTATTCCTACCCTCCCCCAGCCAGTCCAGCCCGTCCTCAGACACATCTTCAACTCCACCCCCAGAGGTACGACTCCGCCTCTCCCTTCCTTCAACCAGCAGCGACAGCGACAGTGATAGCGACAGCAATGACGACAGCCCCAGCACACCACGTTATGATTATACCCCTGCACCAGACCCCACTCCCAGCGACTCCAATCATGATTCCAGCGACCCCTTCGAAATCATGTACATCAAAGCCCCTGACCCAGACCCACCGCCCAACAATTACGCATTAAAACCTCGCAGCTCCAACCTCGACACATGATTCTGGCACCGAGACAACTCGTTCAGGCTCATCCGGAATGATGAGAAGGACCCCAATTCGCCCCAAGCAGCTTTAGCCAAACTACTCCAGTCAAGAGTATGGCAGCCGGGATGATGACATAGAGTCTGACTCCCACCAAACGAATCCCCCCCAAAGTCCAAGGAATCCACCGAAGACCCTGGCAAAGGAGGGCGTCGGATTCGTTTTGCCGCAGGCCGGACACCATTTGCACGCGGCGCTGGATCAGGCGGCGTGTAACGAGACGGAGACCGGCGCTTCCGTGATGAACGGCGTAACGGTTGTACATCCATGGCCCGTGGACCCGAGGATTCACCCTCTGATGCGTCCTGTGTCTCCATCTCGGAGTCAGAGTCTGCTGCCTCCGTCATGTCAGCGTCTCTATCTCCATTCGGTTCTGTAACGACCTGCGCAGGCTTCGAGTGAGGCACCAGTGGAAGATTGTGAGGACTACCTTCCATTGTGTCTGGTCTCTGCTGTTGTAGAAATTAGCTCCAGGGGCGGGGAATCTTTGGAGGGGATGATCTTCTGGACCGAACGTGGTCTACATGTTTGCGCTGGAGACTACCCTGGGCTTGCACTTGGTAAGATATTGGGCCCGTTTGGTGAAAGATTACACCAGGAACCCACTGGGCACCACCAGCAAAATTCCGAACGAATACTGGGTCACCGGGCGCAAACTGCCGAATCGGCCGATGCCGAGAAAATCCTTGTCCCTGCCGTTTTTGTGTGCGGCGTACTTTTGCGCCAATGTCCGGGAAATCCATACTAAGGCGGGTGCGAAGTCTCCGGCCCATTAGGAGTTCTGCGGGAGCTACCCCAGTCACCGCATGGGGGGTGGTCCTATACGTAAACAAAAAGCGAGCCAGTCTCGTGTCCATTGATCCGGAAGACTGCTTCTTTAGGCCTCTTTTGAATGTCTACACTGCGCGCTCTGCCAACCCATTTGAAGCCGGGTGGTAAGGGGCAGTGCGGATATGGCGTATGCCATTCACCTTCATGAACCTCGCAAACTCCTCATTCGTGAATGGAGTGCCGTTATCCGTGACTAGCACCTCGGGGAGGCCATGCGTGCTAAAGGACAAACGCATCTTTTCAATTGTTGCGCAGGACGTTGTCCCCTGAATCTTATGCACCTCCAGCCATTTAGACTGGGCATCGATTAATAGAAGGAACATGGATCCTTGAAAAGGGCCTGCGAAATCTGCATGCAAGCGTGCCCAAGGCCGCCCTGGCCATTCCCAGTGATGTAGGGGAGCGGCCGGCGGAAGCTTCTGATGCTCCTGGCAAATGGAGCAGTTTTGGGCCACCTTCTCAATGTCGGTGTCGAGGCCTGGCCACGAGACATAACTCCGGGCCAACATTTTCATTTTGGTCACGCCCGGATGCCCATTGTGCAAGTCTGATAATATCAGCTCCTGGCCTTTTTCCGGGACAATCACACGCGTCCCCCACAAGAGAATGCCGTCTTCCACGCTGAATTCTGACAGCTTGGAGGAAAATGCCCGCAACTCGCCTGGGAGCTGTCTATGCTGCCCACCATACAGGACTATGTGCCGAACCTTTGACAGGACTGGCTCCGTCTGGGTCCAGTCACAGATCTGTGATGCCGTGACAGGCAAGGAGTTCTTAAAATTTAGGGTTGCAACCACCTCACCGGTCGTGGGGGTCGACATGGGGCCAGCCGATAAAGGCAATCGGCTCAGTGCATCGGCATTTGCTATCTGCGTTCCTGGTTTGTGCTCCAGAGAATACTCGTATGCAGCGAGCAACAAAGCCCAGCGCTGGATCCGTGCAGAAGCAATGGGCGGTATTGGCTTATCCTCTCTGAAAAGACCCAGCAGAGGCTTATGATCAGTCACGATAGTGAAATGGCGGCCATACACGTACTGGTGGAAGCGTTTCACCGCAAAAACCACTGCCAGGCCCTCCTTCTCGATCTACGCGTACTTTTTCTCCGCTGCAGTCAATGTGCGGGAGGCGAAAGCTATCGGTCGCTCGGCCCCATTCTCCATCTTGTGGGACAGGACGGCCCCAATATCATACGGGGATGCATCACATGTGACGAGCAAAGGCTTTCCAGGATCATAGTGGGTTAGTAACCCAGACGACGACAATTGTTGCTTTACCCACCGGAAAGCGGTTTCTTGCGGCTGACCCCAAACCCAGGTGTGATTTTTCTTTAGCAGAAGGTGCAAGGGGGCCAGCGTAGTTGCCAGATTGGGGAGGAACTTCCCGTAATAGTTTACGAGACCGAGAAAAGAACGAAGATGCGAAGTGTCAGTCGGGGCGGGGGCCTGTTGAATCGCACGCACCTTCTCTGCGACGGGGTGCAAACCTTCGCGGTCCACCCGATAACCTAGGTAGACTACTTCCTTTGCCTGAAATACGCACTTTGTGCGACGTAAACGGACTCCAGCCTCCGAAAGGCGTCTAAGGACAGCCTCCAGATTTTCCAAATGTTCCTGCTCCGACGTCCCTGTAATCAAAACGTCATCTAAGTAGACAGCAACACGTGGTAAACCTCTCAAAATGCCCTCCATAACGCGTTGAAAAATAGCGCAGGCAGAGGATACTCCAAAGGGCAACCGTGTATATTCATACAGGCGTGACTCATATCTAATTTTGTGAAGGAGAGTCCGCCTGCAAGCTTCGCGTAGAGATCCTCTATGCGAGGCATTGGATATCGGTCAAGTCGGGAAGCCGTATTCACTGTAAGTTTATAGTCGCCACACAAGCGAACTGTGGCATCTGGCTTCATTACAGGTACAATTGGTGCTGCCCAGTCAGCAAAATGGACGGGCCTGATAATACCCAAACTCTCCAAACGAGTGAGCTCCCCTTCTACCTTCTCGAGCAAGGCGTAAGGCCGGGCGCGCCCGGAAATAGCGCGGCGTGGCTCCTGGTTCAACTTGGATATGGGCTACGGCCCCTTTTATTTTCCCCAAATCAGGCTGGAATACATCTGGGTATCGTCCTAGCACCTCAGTCAACTCTTCAGAAACTGTTTGGAGGATGTGCTGCCATTGCAACCGCAAATGGCGCAACCAGTCCCGACCCAACAGGCTGGGCCCATGACCGCGCACCACGATAAGTGGGAAACGCCCCTCCTGACGTCCATAAACAACAGGGGTCATTGTAGTTCCTGCAATGCCCAGTGGTTCCCCCGTGTAGGTGGCCAACCTGGCCTGTGAGTCGGTTAATGTAAGGGTCTGTATACCCCGCTTGATGCGGTCGAATGTCCTCTGGGCGATCACGGAGACTGCTGCGCCAGTGTCCAACTCCATCTCAAGCGGGTGGCCATTGACCCGTACTGTCACCTTAATGGGGGCCACACGGGGAGCTGCCACACAATGCAGCTGCAGGCAGTCGTCCTCCGTCTCCACGTCCTCAGGAGTAGTCGCCGCAGGTTCATCCACATGGAAGGTACGGCCCCTGGGCTGGTCCCAGTTACGGCCCCTGGGCTGGTCCCAGTTGCGGTCGGAACGACGGCGCGTCTGGCGCCCCCAGGACCGGCATCCACGACGGGGTCGGCGCCCACAAGTTTGACACGGACATGGCTCTTCATCCATTGGTTCTGGAGAAGGCTCCCTTCGGGGAGGAATGTCCGACGGCCACTGGCGTCGATCCGGACATTGCCTCACCGAAGGTACCGCAGGAGTGCGGGGGGACGTTTTCGGACAGAAGGGGTTGCGCCCCAAGCCATGCCCTTCCATTCCCTGGAGCTCCTGTACTCCTCGCTCTGCGCTCTCTTGGGACAATACTATTTGAATGGCCTGTGTAAAAGTCAATGTTGGCTCAGCTAACAACTTTCTCTGGGTGGCCGCATTGTTAATACCGCAAACCAAACGGTCGCGTAACATTTCTGACAAGGTCTCACCATAGTCACAGTACTCCGCAATCCTGCGTAGCCTGGATAGAAAGTCGGCAAGGGATTCTCCAGGGGTCCTCTCAGCGGTATTAAACCGGTAACGCTGGACTATCGTGGACGGGGTTGGGTTAAAATGTTGCCCCACTATATTCACAAGTTCATCAAACGTTTTGGTGTCCGGCGCAGCTGGGTACGTAAGGCTCCTAATCACCCCAAACATATGCGGGCCGCAGGCGGTGAACAATATGACCACCTGGCGCTCGTTTTCGGTGATATTGTTTGCCCGGAAATAGTAACGCATCCGTTGTGCGTACTGGTTCCAGCTTTCCAGCGCAGCATCAAAAACATCCAAACGTCCATACAGAGGCATGGTGTAATAGAAAACAACTTCCAACCTGTATCCAACAAAAATCCAGGGAGGTGGCTTCAGCAGTGTCGACAGCTATTCACTTTAACCCTCGTCGCCAGTTTTGTGAGGGCCACGAAGAATCCAGCACGAGTTTTAAGGATACAAAGTAATAACATTTATTTACAGTAACATATATATATAACAGCAGCAGCAACTTCCCTTGCTGCACACTCCTTCCTGCTGGTTCCAAACTGGCCAGCTTTATTTATACTTGGAGTTTACTAATGGTTTCTCCGCCCCCCTCATTGGGGAAGTTCATACTCCCACAGGATTGTGGGATTGTCATTAGTCCCCAGCCAATGGTAAGCAGGCAGGTTATAACAACCATCCTACCCGGGGATTCTACCCATTTCTTACCCTCCGCGCGGCCCATACACACACCATTTTGGCACTTTTAGCTCAAAACTTTTGTGCTTGTTTCTGGCAACCCTTTGGTTGCTTCCGTATGCTATTTACATCCTCAAACACTAGGATGGTAGATCGCACAGGCTGCGAGACAGCTCGCACTATGTCAGTATTTTTCTCGGATGTCTTGTCCAAATATTCAGTTAAAAAAAAATGAGGTAGTCACAGTTGGTGACCAATTGTAATGGGAAATTGGCAACAAAGGACAGACAGACAGACATACGAGATCTTAAGCAAGATAATAACAGATATTATGCTTGTGCCCACAGAACTCCGGAACCTCAGGAACCCCAGAGGAAGGGAAAGGAGACAGAAAGATGGAAAGATGAAGACAACCTTCATGTTCACCTGGATCTTAGCGGGATCCCTTCAGTGGCGCGCGGACGCTACCCCCCTGACCCCTACCACACAGGCCGTGAATGATTCCCACCCCTACCATACACTACACCCCAAGATAGTTAACCCCGAAATCGTTACCCCCAAGACAGTTACCGACACCCCGACCTGGTGTGACAAGTCTATCACCTGGTATTCACTATCTTACATCGTAGAAGCACTCTGGTGATATTTAAGTGTCGTGCAGACACTTAGACTCAGAAAGGAGAGCCTCCCGCAACCGCACTCCAGTATACACGTTTAGATCCCCTATCTTCGGACTACAACAAACCCCCAACCCCCTTAAGTGAATTAAAGTGCATCCATTTTTTTTGTGTGTGTTTTGTTCATTTAATAAAGAATTGTACACCTCTGTGCTTGACTGCCAAGCCAGAGAGACTTGTCTTGCTGCTATTTGTGCAGTTTAAAATGTTGTAGATTATTTAAGTGAGGATAGTTTAATGAAGATAGTTTGAGGTTCCAGTTTTTATTTTGTAATGCATGCCTGAATGTCATAGCACCCCATAGAGTTTTATAATGATGTATGTATATAAAATAACTTCGGTAAAGTTGCAATTCATAGGACAGAGCAGTGTTCATAAGAACTAGGAGCAGGAGTAGGCCATCTGGCTCCTCGAGCCTGCTCCACCATTCAATGAGATCATGGCTGATCTTTTGTGGACTCAGCTCCACTTTCCGGCCCGAACACCATAGCCCTTAATCCCTTTATTCTTCAAAAAACTATCTATCTTTATCTAAAAAACATTTAATGAAGGAGCCTCAACTGCTTCACTGGGCAAGGAATTCCATAGATTCACAACCCTTTGGGTGAAGAAGTTCCTCCTAAACTCAGTCCTAAATCTACTTCCCCTTATTTTGAGGCTATGCCCCCTAGTTCTGCTTTCACCCGCCAGTGGAAACAACCTGCCCGCATCTATCCTATCTATTCCCTTCATAATCTTATATGTTTCAATAAGATCCCCCCTCATCCTTCTAAATTCCAACGAGTACAGTCCCAGTCTACTCAACCTCTCCTCGTAATCCAACCCCTTCAGCTCTGGGATTAACCTAGTGAATCTCCTCTGCACACCCTCCAGTGCCAGTACGTCCTTTCTCAAGTAAGGAGACCAAAACTGAACACAATACTCCAGGTGTGGCCTCACTAACACCTTATACAATTGCAGCATAACCTCCCTAGTCTGAAACTCCATCCCTCTAGCAATGAAGGACAAAATTCCATTTGCCTTCTTAATCACCTGTTGCACCTGAAAACCAACTTTCTGCGACTCATGCACTAGCACACCCAGGTCTCTCTGCACAGCAACATGTTTTAATATTTTATCATTTAAATAATAATCCCTTTTGCTGTTATTCCTACCAAAATGGATAACCTCACATTTGTCAACATTGTATTCCATCTGCCAGACCCTAGCCCATTCACTTAGCCTATCCAAATCCCTCTGCAGACTTCCAGTATCCTCTGCACTTTTTGCTTTACCACTTATCTTAGTGTCGTCTGCAAACTTGGACACATTGCCCTTGGTCCCCAACTCCAAATCATCTATGTAAATTGTGAACAGTTGTGGGCCCAACACTGATCCCTGAGGGACACCACCAGCTACTAATTGCCAACCAGAGAAACACCCATTAATCCCCACTCTTTGCTTTCTATTAATTAACCAATCCTCTATCCATGCTACTACTTTCCCCTTAATGCCATGCATCTTTATCTTATGCAACAACCTTTTGTGTGGCACCTTGTCAAAGGCTTTCTGGAAATCCAGATATACCACATCCATTGGCTCCCCGTTATCTACCGCACTGTTAATGTCCTCAAAAAATTCCACTAAATTAGTTAGGCACGACCTGCCCTTTATGAACCCATGCTGCGTCTGTCCAATGGGACAATTTCCATCCAGATGCCTCGCTATTTCTTCCTTGATGATAGATTCCAGCATCTTCCCTACTACCGAAGTTAAGCTCACTGGCCTATAATTACCCACTTTCTGCCTACCTCCTTTTTTAAACAGTGGTGTCACGTTTGCTAATTTCCAATCCACCGGGACCACCCCAGAGTCGAGTGAATTTTGGTAAATTATCACTAGTGCATTTGCAATTTCCCTAGCCATCTCTTTTAGCACTCTGGGATGCATTCCATCAGGGCCAGGAGACTTGTCTACCTTTAGCCCCATTAGCTTGCCCATCACTACCTCCTTGGTGATATCAATCCTCTCAAGGTCCTCACCTGTCATAGCCTCATTTCCATCAGTCACTGGCATGTTATTTGTGTCTTCCACTGTGAAGACCGACCCAAAAAACCTGTTCAGTTCCTCAGCCATTTCCTCATCTCCCATTATTAAATCTCCCTGCTCATCCTCTAAAGGACCAATATTTACCTTAGCCACTCTTTTTTGTTTTATGTATTTGTAGAAACTTTTACTATCTGTTTTTATATTCTGAGCAAGTTTACTCTCATAATCTATCTTACTCTTCTTTATAGCTTTTTTAGTAGCTTTCTGTTGCCCCCTAAAGATTTCCCAGTCCTCTAGTCTCCCACTGATCTTTGCTACTTTGTATGTTTTTTCCTTCAATTTGATACTCTCCCTTATTTCCTTAGATATCCACGGTCGATTTCCCCTCTTTTTACCGACCTTCCTTTTTGTTGGTATAAACCTTTGCTGGGCACTGTGAAAAATCACTTGGAAGGTTCTCCACTGTTCCTCAACTGTTTCATCATAAAGTCTTTGCTCCCAGTCTACCTTAGCTAGTTCTTCTCTCATCCCATTGTAATCTCCTTTGTTTAAGCACAAAACACTAGTGCTTGATTTTACCTTCTCACCCTCCATCTGTATTTTAAATTCCACCATATTGTGATCGCTCCTTCCGAGAGGATCCCTAACTATGAGATCATTAATCAATCCTGTCTCATTACACAGGACCAGATCTAGGACCGCTTGTTCCCTCGTAGGTTCCATTACATACTGTTCCAGGAAACTATCGCGGATACATTCTATAAACTCCTCCTCAAGGCTGCCTTGACCGACCTGGTTAAACCAATCAACATGTAGATTAAAATCCCCCATGATAACTGCTGTACCATTTCTACATGCATCTGTTATTTCTTTGTTTATTGCCTGCCCCACCATAATGTTACTATTTGGTGGCCTATAGATTACTCCTATCAGTGACTTTTTCGCCTTACTATTCCTGATTTCCACCCAAATGGATTCAACCTTATCCTCCATAGCACCGATGTCATCCCTTACTGTTGCCCGGATGTCATCCTTAAATAACAGAGCTACACCACCTCCCTTACCATCCATTCTGTCCTTCCGAAAAGTTTGATACCCTCGGATATTTAACTCCCAGTCGTGACCATCCTTTAACCATGTTTCAGTAATGGCCACTAAATCATAGTCATTCACGATGATTTGCGCCATCAACTCATTTACCTTATTCCGAATACTACGAGCATTCAGCCACTTATGTTGGCTTTTTTACCTCTGTTCTGAATCTTAACACCTCGATCAGTAACCTCTCCTAAGTTATATTTCCTCTTAACCTTTCTCCTAATTTTCCTTGTCGTCGAACCCACATCTTCCTGTAACAACCTGCCGCATCGCTTACCATTAATGTTTTCACTTCCCGTTTTATTTCTTTTAGTATTCCTGGTCCTATTCACTGAGCTCCCCTCAGTCACTGTACCTTGGTACTGTCGCCCTTTTTGATTTTTGACGATGGCTTCTCTGCCTTACACTTTCCCCCTTACTGCCTTTTGTTTCTGTCCCTGTTTTACTACCTTCCAACTTCCTGCATCGGTTCCCATCCCCCTGCCACATTAGTTTAAACTCTCCCCAACAGCTCTAGCAAACACCCCCCTAGGACATTGGTTCCAGTCCTGCCCAGGTGCAGACCGTCCGGTTTGTACTGGTCCCACCTCCCCCAGAACCGGTTCCAATCTCCCAGGAATTTGAATCCCTCCCTCTTGCACCATCTCGCGAGCCACGTATTCATCCTCTCTATCCTGACATTCCTACTCTGACTAGCTCGTGGCACTGGTAGCAATCCTGAGATTACTACCTGTAGAGCCTGTGAAGTGCTTATGGGTGCCCAGCTTGTTCAGAGAACGAAGACCACGCGGTAATGTGATCCTTCACGCTTCGCGTTGAGGATCACAAGGAGGAGGTGTAGCCATCTGGGATGGCCACTTCCCGATTACAAAATGGACACTTTGCAAAGATTGCAGGGGAAATGGACAATACTGAGAAAACAAGCAGGTTCAGAGCTTGTCTGTATATTGGAGCCGCAGCTCCCAGACAAGACCAAAACTGTAGGCCCATTAGCGTACCATCGCCGGGGACAAAAGAGTAACATTTGAGTAACCGATACTAAGGCAGACACCCCGGTGCCAGAGGAGACCAGAACAAAGCAGGCCAACGGCCACCTAGGACACGCCCGGCCATCAGGGCACCCACCCCTTTATTGGAGGAAATCAATCGGAACGATCAAGAAACTACCCAATTGATTGGGGCCAAGTTCAAGGCCCGCCCAAAAGAGCGCGAAGCCCCTTTGGGTATAAGAAGGCGCCCCCACAGCGGGGAGACCCGTCCACCAGCTGCACCAGAAGCAAGTAAGTCCGATGTCAACGCTCGCTACCAGACGGACGACCTTAGCTGTTCCCCCGTACCAGTTCGACCCCAGCAGCCTCAGAACCGAACAACGGCCATTGTTCCTCTGACTGAGTGGGCGCCCGAAGCTAAGTATAGGCTTTAGCAGTAGTGATAGTTTAGTCTGTAGAGTTTCGTGCATGAGTATATTTAACTGTGTGTGTAAATAAATAGTATTGACTTTGAACGAACTAACTGGTGTATCGAGTCTTTGATCAGTATTCGGTTTTGAACCTTGTGGCGGTTTCGAGAGATACCTGGCGACTCTCGAGCAAACGTAATTTGGATTAAGGAAGGATTAATATTGACCGCCATATTCAGAGCCAACCAAAGAGAGCAACATTTACTGAACAACTCTTGGTGTAGGACACTGAAATCCCCACCCAGAGTATCCTTGCCATCGTCAGTACTTCCTCCAAGTTCTGTTCAATATGGAGGAGTACTAATTCATCAGCTGATGGTGGCCGGTGCGTGGTAATCAGTAGGAGGTTCCTTGCTCATGTTTAACCTGAAGCCATGAGACTAGACTTCCTGGAGTCCAGAGTTGATGTTGAGGACTGTAATGACATGTATATAGTCAGGTTAGTGAAGGGTTAATAATTACATCTATGTGTAAATCAAACACTCGAGGGAATTACTAATTTTCTGTATTTAAGACAGTCTCTCAGAGAATTCTGGGAGAAGCTGAGAAGAAGATGGAGAGAGCAGATTGAATGTTAGTTAGACATAGATAGCATGAGGTCCAATCATAATGTAGTTAGTAACTAGATAGAATATTGAATACTGTAATACAGATTCAATATCATTATTGTCATCTATAGCTCTGCAGAGTGTGTGAACTTCTTTAATAATAATAATAATAATAATAATAGTCGCTTATTGTCACAAGTAGGCTTCAATGAAGTTACTGTGAAAAGCCCCTAGTTGCCACATTCTGGCGCCTGTTCGGGGAGGCTGGTACGGGAATTGAACCCGCGCTGCTGGCCTTGTTCTGCATGACAAGCCAGCTGTCTAGCCCACTGTGCTAAACCAGCCCCTCGTGGAGTCACACGTCAGTCAGAGCAGGTGAGGCTGCAGATTTCCTTCCAGAAAGGACATTCTTCTCAATGCAATTAGAACCAATATTTATATATAGTGCCTTTCAGAACGTTAGGATGTCCCAAAATAATAATAATAATCTTTATTGTCACAAGGGTTGTAATCTCAGGATTACTCCCTGTACCATGTGACAATGAGGCTAGTAATAGGAGGATGAGTGCAGCTACATACGTGGCTAAACTGGTGGTGTAGGAGGGAGGGTTTCAGATTTCTGGGCCATTGGGATCTCTTCCGGAGCAGGTGGGTCCTGTACAAGAAGGACGGGTTGCATCTAAACTGGAGGGGCACCAATATCCTGGCTGGGAGGTTTGCTGGAGTCACTCAGGAGGATTTAAACTAGTATGGCAGGGGGGTGGGAACCAGATTGGGAGCTTAGAAGGTGTAAAAACTGAAGGGGAAAGAGACAACAAAAATGAGAGAACAATACTCAGGCAGCACGGTAGCACAAGTGGATAGCACTGTGACTTCACAGAGCCAGGGTCCCAGGTTCGATTCCCCACTGGGTCACTGTCTGTGCGGAGTCTGCACGTCCTCCCCGTGTGTGCGTGGGTTTCCTCCGGGTGCTCCAGTTTCCTCCCACAGTCCAAAGACGGGCAGGTTAGGTGGATTGGCCATGATAAATTGCCCTTAGTGTCCAAAAAGGTTAGGAGGGGTTAATGGGTTATGGGGATAGGGTGGAAGTGAGGGCTTAAGTGGGTCAGTGCAGACTCGATGGGCCGAATGGCCTCCTTCTGCACTGTATGTTCTATGTTCTGTGTAATATCACCCTCAGGCAGAGCAAAAAAGGTGACAAGTGTGGGAAGAGAGGGGCAGCACGATAGCACAGTGGTTAGCACAATTGCTTCACAGCTCCAGGGTCCTAGGTTCGATTCCGGCTTGGGTCACTGTCTGTGTGGAGTCTGCACATCCTCCCCGTGTGTGCGTGGGTTTCCTCCGGGTGCTCCAGTTTCCTCCCACAGTCCAAAGATGTGCGGGTTAGGTGGGTTGGCCATGCTAAATTGCCCATAGTGTCCAAAATTGCCCTTACTGTTGGGTGGAGTTACTGGGTTAGGGTGTTGGACCTTGGGTGGGGTGCTCTTTCTAAGAGCCGGTGCAGACTCGATGGGTCCAATGGCCTCCTTCTGCACTGTAAATTCTATGAGGTGGTCAATGCAGGATTGAGCTTGCTGCACCTAAATGCGCCCATTTTTAGAACAAGGTGAATGAGCTTGTTGCTTGAAATTGGCCGGTACGATGTTGTGGGCATCACAGAGACGTGGCTGCAAGGGGATCAGGGCTGGGATCTAAATATGCAAGGATATGGGTCCTATCGAAAGGCCAGGCAGATGGGCAAAGGGGGTGGGGTTGCATTGTTAGTAAGGAATGAAGTTAAATCGAAAGCAAGGAGCGATATAGGATCAGAAGGCAAAGAATCTCTGTGGGTAGAGTTGAGGAATCGCAAAGGTAAAAAGACCCTGATGGGAGTTATGTACAGGCCCCCTAGCAGTAGTCAGGATGTGGGGCAGAAAATAAATCAGGAGATAGAAAAGGCTGTAAAAAAGGCAATATTACAATAATCATGGGGGACTTCAATATGCAGGTGGACTGGGAAAATCAGGTTGGTAGTGGATCCCAAGAAAAGGAATTTATGGAATGTCTAAGAGATGGTTTTTTGAAGCAGCTTGTGACAGAGCCTACTAGGGAATAGGCAATTCTGGATTTGGTGATGTGTAATGAGGCAGACTTGATTAGAGAACTTAAGGTGAAGGAACCCTTAGGGAGCAGTGACCACAATATGATAGAATTTACCCTGCAGTTTGAGGGAGAAGCTGCAATCAGATGTAACGGGATTACAATTAAATAAGGGGAACTACAAAGACATGAGGGAGGAGCTGGCCGGAGTTGATTGGAAAAGGAGCCTAGCAGGGAAGACAGTGGAACAGCAATGGCAGGAGTTTTGGGAGGTTATTCGGGAGGAACAGCAGAAATTCATCCCAAGGAGGAGGAAACATGCTAAGGGGAGGACGAGGCATCCGTGGCTGATGAGGGAAGTCACGGACAGCATGAAACCAAAAGAATAAGCATACAAAGTGGCGAGGAATAGTTGGAAGCCGGAGGTTTGGGAAGCCTTTAAAAGCGAGCAGAGGACAACTGAAAAAGCAATAAGGGGGGAGAAGATGAGTGCAAGCTAGCTAGTGTTATGGGCCAGGGTTTAGAGAACCCCAAAGTGTATCATGGAGTTCCCCTGACCCACAACTTATACTAGATTGTGGTATGGGAAGCACACGGCCCACTCTACAGGTGTGGTACAGCAGAAATCGAAAAGTATTTTTTCAAACAAAACAATGTTTATTCTATGAACTCAAGTTAACCTTTTTAAAATATGATGTGGAGATGCCGGCGTTGGACTGGGGTGAGCACAGTAAGAAGTCTTCCAACACCAGGTTAAAGTCCAACAGGTTTGTTTCAAACACTAGCTTTCGGAGCACTGCTCCTTCCTCAGGTGATTCACTCCAAAAGCTAGTGATTCGAAACACACCTGTTGGACTTTAACCTTGTGTTGTCAGACCTCTTACTTTTTAACACATACAGTGAACATCTCAGCAACCATTAATTCAAATACAACCCCCAAAGACTACAACACTAAGTAAACCTTTAAGCTTTCCTTTTTAACATCCATACGACTGAAAAACAAAACCTTTATCAGAAGCACATCAGGTTAAAGTCACTACTGAAAATATTTAGAATTCTGAATTCACCAAATGACCAAGAGGTAGTCTTTTGATGGCAGAGAGAACAGCAGTACACCTGCTGGGCCTGGCTTCAGCTCCAACACTGAAAACAAAACTAAAACACACCGTGCAGCCTGCTCAAAAACAAAAGTAAAAAGCTGACAGACAGCTCCACCCACTCTCTGACATCGCTGCAGTGGTAAACACCCATTTCTTAAAGGTACTCTCACTACAGATATTTATATACCCACCCATTTATAAACACCCATTTCTTAAAGGTACTCTCACTACAGATATTTATACATACACCCATTTATAAACACCCATTTCTTAAAGGTACTCTCACATGACACCTCCACCCAAGAAAAAAAATAAACCATCAACTTCAAGATGGTTTCATTTTTCACCTTTTCACTATCCTTTAAGAAATGCACACAGAAAATATACTTTTTTGTTTAAAAAAAAACAACACACGCAAACAGGTATAATAATAATAGTCCATTTTTGTTCATCTTCCTCCAACTGAAATCCTTCTCGATTGACAGTCTCTTTGAACAAGAAGGTCTCTGCACGATCCGTCCATTTCTCTACCCCTCGGCATTTCTCTTTAAAGTCAGATACTTTAGTTCAATTTGATCACAGAGTCCCTTGTAATTCTCAAACACAGGAGCATTGGTTATCACAGCTTTCAGGCTGTCAAATGCCTGTTGAAAGTCCGCTGAAATTTTCGACATTTCTTCAGCAAGTCCATCAGTGGGCAATCAGGTTACAAAACTTTTGCACAAATGTTCGATTAAATCCACTCATGTCAAGAAATCACATTATTTCCCTTCGTCTCGAGGGTATCAAAAACTCCTCAAGGAAAGTGACTTGGGCTTTTCCAAATTCACTTTTGGCTAGGTTTACCACCAAACCCGTCTCCTGAAGTCGATCGAATAACTCCATCGGATGTTTTAAATGTTCTTTCCATGTCTGGCTGAAAATTACCAGATCGTCGATATATACCGCACAATTGGGTAATCCTGAAACAACTTTGTTAGTTAACCGTTGAAATGTGGCTGGGGCGTTTTTCATGCCAAATGGCATCACTTTGAATTGGTATATACCATCTGGAGTCACAAAAGCTGAAATCTCCTTCGCCCTTTCAGATAAAGGTACCTGCCAGTAACCTTTAAGTAAATCCAGTTTGGAAATAGAAGCTGATTGTCCCACTTTCTCAATGCAATCCTCCAAACGTGGGATAGGTTAAGAGTCCGTTCTTGTAACTGCATTCACCTTTTGATAGTCCACACACAACCGTTGGGTACTGTCTGGTTTAGGTACCATCACTATGGATGAGCTCTATTGGCTACAACCCACTTTGATGCCATTTTTAAGCATACTCTCAATCTCTCTGTTAACCTGTGCCAATTTTAAAGGGTTAAGTCTATATGAGTATTGTTTGATTGGAACAGCATTTCCCACATCTGCATCATGTATAGCCATTTAGTACTTCCCAATTTATCTCTACAAACTTGCTCACGTGATCTCAATAACTCTTTCAGGTCAGTTTGTTTTTCCTCTGGAAGATAACTCAACAATTTATCCCAATTTTTAAGAACATCCTCGTTTTCCAATTTAATTTGGGGTATGTCAAATTCACAGTCATCTGGATTTGGTTTGTCACTTTGAGTTAGAATCATTAAAACCTCCTTTTTCTCTCCTTCCCTTTCAAAGTACCTTTTACGTATATTCACATGACACACTCGGCGAGTCTTCCTTCTATCTGGTGTTTTTACCACATAATTCACCTCACTTCATTTCCTTCCAATCTGATACGGTCCACAAAACCTAGCTTTTAAAGATTCACCTACCACTGGTAACAACACTACAACTTTATCTCCACTGGCAAAACTACGAACTTTGGATTTCTTGTCCGCTACCCGTTTCATCTCATTTTGTGCAACTTTTAAATGTTGTCTAGCCAATTCGCTGCTCTATTTAATCATTCCCTAAAATTTGACACGTAATCCAATGATGTAATTTCTGATTTCTCACCCACCAATTTTTCCGTAATCAATTTAAGTGGTCCTCTTACCTCATGACCAAAAATTAGTTCAAAAGGACTAAATTTGGGTGACTCATTAGGTGCATCCCTAATTGCAAACAGTACAAATGGAATTCCCTTATCCCAATCCTCTGGATAATCTTGACAATAAGCCCTCAACATTGTCTTAAATGTCCGATGCCACCTTTCTAATGCTCCCTGCGATTCTGGATGGTACACAGTTGATTTAAATTGTGTTATTCCTAAGCTACCCATAACTTCTTTGAATAACCTTGAGGTAAAATTTGATCCTTGATCCGATTATATTTCTGTGGGGAGTCCATTACTAGTAAAGAATTAAAGTAACTCCTCAACAATCTTTTTAGCTGTAATATTACGTACTGGAATGGCCTCTGCAAACCTAGTAGACACATCCATTATAGTCAAAAGATATTGATTCCCACTTTTTGCCTTAGGAAGCGGTCCTACGCAATCAATTAGGACCCTTGTAAAAGGTTCCTCAAATGCTGGAATGGGTATTAAGGGCGCTGGTTTTATCAATGCTTGAGGTTTCCCTATCACTTGACATGTGTGACATGATCGACAAAATTTAACTACATCTTTATGTAATCCAGGCCAATAAAAATGTTTTGGGATTTTAGCTTAAGTTTTTCTTATTCCCAAATGACCTCCCACTGGGACCTCATGTGCAACTCGCAACACCTCCTTTCTATACCCTACCGGCAATACTACTTGATGAACTTCTGCCCACTTTTCATCCGCCTGCATATGTAAAGGTGTCCATTTTCTCATCAAGTCATCACTTTTACGGTAAAAACACTCTGCTATACACGCAGATTCCTCTTCCGTATATGCTTTCTGATACATCCGTTTTATTTCTATATCTTTTTGTTGTAACTCCGCCAATTTTCCTGAACTAAAAATATCCGTCTCATCCTCCACCAGTTCTTGTTCTTTTTCAACCATCTGATCAAAATTTGTTTCTGATAATTGCACTTCAACTTCATCTTCACTCTTTGATTTCTCCTCTTGTCTTAACCTGTGACTTTGCAACCTTGTTAATACACAATCTGGAAAAATCCTAGGATATTCGTCCTTCAACACTTCAGTTGTCTGATTTTGCACTGGCATATGAACCAAAGTAGGCATTACTCCCACCTGCGATCCAGCTATATCATTACCCAAGATAAACTGTATTCCTGGACAAGATAGTTTCTCTATTACTCCTACTACCACTTCACCACTCTTTACTGGACTTTCCAACCTTAACTTATATAATAGAACACTACTCCTCTCACCCTGAATTCCACATATTACCACCTTTTCTGGCAACATTCTTCCCAAACTACATAACTCCTCATTTCTTACCATTAAAGATTGACTAGCTCCCGTATCTCTTAAAATTGTGACTTATAAACCTGCTCCTCCTGATACACATGAGTAAACTTTACCCACACAAGCAAATTCTTTAAAGACATCTGGCACCTTCTTATCAATCACCTCTTGATCAGGCTGTACAATCTTTTGCACCTCCTTCGCTTCACTTGGGCTTTCCTTTACCACTTTAACAAACCCCACTGTCTTATCCTGTTTTACCACATCAGCCTTCCCAGTGCTTTTCTTCAACCACCAACACTGTGACTTTACATGGCCTAGTTTATTACAGTGAAAATATTTGAAACTTTTCATGTCTCTTACACCCTCCTGGATTTCTTCTTTAACCTGAGGTACACTCTCCTTATTATCTCCCATCAGATCACCTTTACATTTACCACTTGAGTATTTCTCATGTCCTCAGTTTCTATCCCTCACCGGCTGAAACTGATGTCGGAAACCAAGCTTTGATTTATGAACTAATTCATAATCATCTGCCATTTCTGCTGTAAATCTTGCAGTTTTAACCCTCTGCTCTTCCACATGAGTTTTCACTGCATCAGGAATTGAATTTTTAAACTCCTCCAAAAGTATAATTACTCTGAGAGCTTCATACGTTTGGTCTATTTTCAAAGCCCTTATCCACCTATCAAAATTATTCTGTTTGAGCCTTTCAAACTCCATGTATGTTTGACCAAATTCTTTCATTAAATTTTTAAACCTTTGTCTGTAGGCTTCAGGCACTAGTTCATATGCACCGAAGATGGATTTTTTCACCTCCTCATACGTCCCAGATATCTCCTCCGGTAGTGATGCAAACACTTCACTAGCTCTACCTACCAGCTTTGTTTGAATCAGTAATACCCACATGTCCTGTGGTCATTTCATTTGTTTAGCTACCTTCTCAAATGAAATGAAAAAGGCTTCTTCCTCCTTCTCATCAAACCTTGGCAATGCTTGGACATAATTGAATAAATTCCCAC
The DNA here is from genome assembly GCF_047496885.1 of Scyliorhinus torazame. Classification (NCBI taxonomy): domain Eukaryota; kingdom Metazoa; phylum Chordata; class Chondrichthyes; order Carcharhiniformes; family Scyliorhinidae; genus Scyliorhinus; species Scyliorhinus torazame. Next base: position 7,718,586 of record NC_092712.1, on the reverse strand, counting down.
CAAGCCTTCGACTATGACGCTCTTTATCACTATCCTCATCACTATCATCCAACTGTACGTTTCCCTTTATGTCTGCCAATTTCAACCGACTGTCATATTTCATGGCCATTTTCTGAAGTTCAAACTCTCTCTCTTTATCTTTTTCTCTGATCTGTATCTCCCTTTCTCTTTCTTTTTGTTCTGCTAGGGCTATTCTTTCTTTTCTCCTTTCTTCTCTCTCCTTTTCTTTTTCCTCTCTCTCCCTTTCTCTTTCTGCTCTATCTCTTTCTCTTTCTTTTTCTGCTCTCTCTCTTTCTTTTTCCTCTCTTTCGTATTCAAGCTGCTTTAATTCTTTCTCATGTTCCATTTGTTGAATTTGCAACTGAATTTTTGCCATTTCCAATGAATCAAACTGTATCTCAGGCAACTTTAAACGCTTAGCCACCGCCATAATTACCTCATCTTTTCGTATTATGTCAGGTAATGTTAACTGCAATGTTTTTGCCAAATTTAGCAGTCTGCTTTCACTCTCTGTCCGCAAGGTCCTGCGTGTGACCGTCTCCACCCCAAAAACTTCTGAGCCTCTGAAAGAGCCATTGTTCACAACACACTCCCCACTTAAACTAGAACAGCTCACCTGAAAAGCACCCACAATATGCTCACCCCCCGCTGTCTTCAAGTTCACTAAGCCAATCCAATAGATAGACTTTTATCCCGGACGAGACCCCAATTTGTTATGGACCAGGGTTTAGAGAACCCCAAAGTGTATCATGGAGTTCACCTGGCCCACAACTTTTAATAGATTGTGGTATGGGGAGCACACGGCCCACTCTGCAGCTGTGGTACAGCAGAAATGGAAAAGTATTTTTAAAAACAAAACAATGTTTATTCTATGAACTCAAGTCAACCTTTTTAAAACATACAGTGAACATCTTAGCAACCATTAATTCAAATACAACCCCCAAAGACTACAACACGAAGTAAACCTTTAAGCTTTCCTTTTTAACACCCATACGACTTAAAAACAAAACCTTTCTCAGAAGCACATCAGGTTAAAGTCACTACTGAAAATATTTAGAATTCTGAATTCACCAAATGACCAAGAGACAGTCTTTTGATGGCAGAGAGAACAGCAGTACACCTGCTGGGCCTGGCTTCAGCTCCAACACTGAAAACAAAACTAAAACACACCGTGCAGCCTGCTCAAAAACAAAAGTAAAAAGCTGACAGACAGCCCAGCTCCACCCACTCTCTGACATCACTGCAATGGTAAACACCCATTTCTTAAAGGTAGTCTCACAGGACACTAGTAATATAAAAGAAGATAGGAAGAATTTTGTCAATATATAAAAAGTAAGAGAGAGACAAAAATAGACATTGGACCACTGGAAAATGTGGCTACAGAAGTAATAATAGGAAACAAAGAAATGGCAGACGAACGGAACAGTTACTTTGCATCAGTCTTCACGGTGGAAGACAGCAGTGGGATGTCAGAGCTCCAGGAATTTTCTACGTCAATAAATCAGTGCCACCCGCCACAACAGCCTTGGTCACACCCATACCCACTATTACAGCCTCAAAGATAAGAGCTGTCTTCTTGAAAGTGAACCTGCGGAAAGCAACGGGCGCCAACGGAGTCCCTGGGCGAGCACTCAGAGCCTGCACAGACCAGCTGGCGAGTGTATTCGCAGACATCTTCAACAGCTCATTTCTCCGCTCCGAGGTCCCTACCTGCTTGAAGAAGACCACCATAATACCAGTACCAAAGAAGACAAGGTAGCATGCCGCAACGACTGCCGACCGGTGGCCCTGACGTCTATTATCATGAAATGCTTCGAGCGGCTAGTCATGAGACGGATCACTGCCAGCCTCCCAGACATCTCGATCCACTGCAGTTCGCCTATCACCGCAACCGGTCCACAGCAGACGCTATCTCCTTGGCTCTACAATCAACACTTGAACACCTCGGCAACAAAGGCAACCTATGTAAGACTGCTGTCCATAGACTACAGCTCCGCCTTCAACACCATTATCCCGACAAGACTAAAAACCAAACTCTGCAATCTTGGACTTGGCCCATCCCTGTGAAGTTGGATCCTTGACTTCCTCACCAGCAGACCGCAATCTGTCAGGATAGGTAACAATACCTCCGCCACAATAGTCCTCAACACCAAGGCCCCGCAAGGATGTGTGCTCAGTCCTCTACTGTACTCCCTGTACACACACGACTGTGTGGCAAGATTTAACTCCAATTCGATCTATAAGTTTGCAGATGATACGACTGTGGTGGGCCTTATCTCAAACAAGGACGAATCAGACGACAGGAGGGAGATAAATTACTTGGTTGCATGGTGTACCGAAAACAACCTCTCTCTAAATGTTGGAAAGACCAAGGAATTGATCACCGACATCAGGAAGCGTTGCACGACACACACTCCCGTCTGCATCAATGGCTCCGAAATAGAGATGGTCGATAGCTTTAAGTTCCTGGGGGTCACCATCACCAACAGTCTGTCCTGGTCCACTCACGTTGATGCAACAGTCAAGAGAGCCCAACAACGTCTCGGCTTCCTATGGAAGCTAAAGAAATTCGGCATGTCTGCATCGAAGGCAGCACGGTAGCTCAGTGGTTAACACAGTTGCTTCACAGCTCCAGGATCCCAGATTCGATTCCCGGCTTGGGTCACTGTCTGTGTGGAGTCTGCACGTTCTCCCCGTGTCTGCGTGGGTTTCCTCCGGGTGCTCCAGTTTCCTCCCACAGTCCAAAGCTGTGCAGGTTAGGTGGATTGGCCATGATAAATTGCCTTTTAGTTAGGTGGGGTTACTGGTTTACGGGGATAAGGTGGAGGTGTGGGCTTAAGTGGGGTGCTCTTTCCAAGAGCCGGTGCAGGCTCGATTGGCAGAATGGCCTCCTTATGCACTGTAAATTCTATGGATTCTCACAAACTTCTACAGATGTGCGATAGAGAGCATCCTATCCGGCTGATTCACAGCCTGGTATGGCAGCTGCTTGGCCAAGATCGCAAGAAACTGCAGAGTGTGGTGAACTCAGCCCAATGCATCACACAAGCTTGCCGCCCCCACATTGATTCTGTATACACCTCCCGCTGCCTCAGGAAGGCAGACAGCATTGTCAGTAACCCCTCCCACCCAGGCACTGCCCTCTTCCAGACCCTTCCATCAGGCAGAAGGTACAGATGTCTGAAGACCCGCACATCCAGACATAGGAACAGCTTCTTCCCCACAGCTACCAAACTCCTCAACGACTCCCCCTCGGACTGATCTGTTCCCTGTAAGAACACTATTCACGACGCCCTATGCTGCTCTTGCTCATGTATTTGCTTTGTTTGGCCCCTTGTTCCGCACTGTAACCAATCACTGTTTGTCGATGTACCATTTGTCAATGTTCTCTGTTGATTATTCTTTTGTCTACTATGTCCGTACTGTGTACGTTCCCCCGGCCACAGAAAAACACTTGTCACTGTATTTCGGTACATGTCAATCAATCACTCCATCAATCAATAAGTTTCTATGAGATCCCTATCATCTTCTAAACTCTAATAAATATAATCCTAACCCACTTAATCTCTCCTCATATGACAGTCCCACCATCCCAGGAATCAGCCTGGTAAACCTTCGCTGCTCTCACTCCATAGCAAGAAAATCCAGCACAGTGGTTAACATTGTTGCTTCACAGCGCCAGGGTCCTAGGTTAGATTCCGGCTTGGATCACTGTCTGTGCGGAGTCTGCACGTTCTCCCCGTGTCTGCGTGGGTTTCCCCCGGGTGCTCCGGCTTTGTCCCACAAGTCCCGAAAGACGTGCAGGTTAGGTAATTTGGACATTCTGAATTCTCCCTCTCTGTACCCGAACAGGTGACGGAATGTAGCGACTAGGGTATTTTCACAGTAACTTCATTGCAGTGTTAATTGCAGTGTTAATGTAAGCCTACTTGTGACAATAATAAAGACAAAGATCCTTCCTCAGAGAAGGAGACCAAAACTGCCCACAATACTCAGGATGTGGCCTCACCAATGCCCTATACAATTGCAGTAAAACATCTCTATTCCGATACTCAAATCCTCTCGCTATGAAGGCCAACATACATTTAGTCTTAAATACTGCCTGCTGTACCTGTGCGCTTACTTTCAGCGACTGATGCACGAGGACACGAGGGTCTCGCTGAGTAGCCGCCTCTCACAATTTGCACCCTTTAAAATAACAGTCTGCCTGCCTATTTTTCCTACCGATGCAGATAACCTCACATTTATCCACATTATACTGCATCTGCCATACATGTGCCCACTCACTCAGCCTGTCCAAATCCCACTGAAGCTTCTCTGCATCCTCCTCACAGCTCATCCTCCCACCCAACTTTGTATCATCTGCAAATTTGGAGATACTGAATGAAATAAAATGAAAATCACTTATTGTCACAAGTAGGCTTCAATGAAGTTACTGTGAAAAGCCCCTAGTCGCCACATTCTGGCGCCTGTTTTGGAGGCTGGTATATAATGTGAAGAGTTGGGGTCCGAGCACAGATCCCTGCGGTACCCCACTAGTCACTGCCTGCCAATCAGAAAAAGACCAATTTATTCCAACTTTTTGCTTCCTGTCTGCTAACCAGCTTTCTATCCATCTCAAGATATTACCTGTAATCCCACGCACTTTACATATTAATCTGCTGTGTGAGACCTTCCCTTCTGAAAGTCTAAATAAACCACATCCACCGGTTCTCCCTGGTCAATTCTGCTAGTTACATCTTCAAAGAATTCTGGTGGATTTATCAAGCGTGATTTCCCTTTTGTAAATCCATGCTGACTTTGTCTGATTACATCACTGCATTCCAAATAGGGCAGCACAGTAGCATAGTGGATAGCACAATTGCTTCACAGCTCCAGGGTCCCAGGTTCGATTCCGGCTTGGGTCACTGTCTGTGCGGAGTCTGCACATCCTCCCCGTGTGTGCGTGGGTTTCCTCCGGGTGCTCCGGTTTCCTCCCACAGTCCAAAGATGTGCAGGTTAGGTGGATTGGCCATGATAAATTGCCCTCAGTGTCCAACATTGCCCTTAGTGTGAGGTGATTCACTTTGGAAGGAATAACAGGAATGCGGAATATTTGGCTAATGGTAAAGTTCTTGAAAGTGTGGCTGGGCAGAGGGATCTAGGTGTCCATGTACATAGATCCCTGAAAGTTGCCACCCAGGTTGATAGGGTTGTGAAGAAGGCCTATGGAGTGTTGGCCTTTATTGGTAGAGGGATTGAGTTCCGGAGTCGGGAGGTCATGTTGCAGCTGTACAGAACTCTGGTCCGGCCGCATTTGGAGTATTGCGTACAGTTCTGGTCACCGCATTATAGGAAGGACGTGGAGGCTTTGGAGCGGGTGCAGAGGAGATTTACCAGGATGTTGCCTGGTATGGAGGGAAAATCTTATGAGGAAAGGCTGACGGACTTGAGGTTGTTTTCGTTGGAAAGAAGAAGGTTAAGAGGAGACTTAATAGAGGCATACAAAATGATCAGGGGGTTGGATAGGGTGGACAGTGAGAGCCTTCTCCCGCGGATGGATATGGCTGGCACGAGGGGACATAACTTTAAACTGAGGGGTAATAGATATAGGACAGAGGTCAGAGGTAGGTTCTTTACGCAAAGAGTAGTGAGGCCGTGGAATGCCCTACCTGCTACAGTAGTGAACTCGCCAACATTGAGGGCATTTAAAAGGTTATTGGATAAACATATGGATGATAATGGCATAGTGTAGGTTAGATCGCTTTTGTTTCGGTGCAACATCGTGGGCTGAAGGGCCTGTACTGCGCTGTATTGTTCTATGTATGTTCTAGTGTTGGGTGGGGTTGCTGGGTTATGGGGTTATGGGGATAGGGTGGAGGTGTTGACCTTGGGTGGGGTGCTCTTTCCAAGAGCCGGTGCAGGCTCGATGGGCCGAATGGCCTCCTTCTGCACTGTAAATTCTAAGTCTAAGTCAAATGCTGTGCTATGAAATCCTTGATAATGGACTCCAGTAACTTTCCTACGACCTACATTAGGCTCACTGGTCTATAATTCCCTGTTTTCTCTCTAACTCCCTTTTTGAATAGCGATGGGATGAGATACCATTTGAGGATACTTGCCATGATCTTGCAATCTCTCTAGTTACAGGGGCTATGGCAGAGGACATTGGGACATCGCAAATATTACAACCTCTGTAGCAGCTTAGTTACCAAGTACGTTCACATCAGAGATCAATAGACTAATAAAGATGAAAGATACCACCAGATATGGGGATAAAGCAGGAAATGGCGTTGAGGTGGAAGAGTAGCCATGATCTAGTTGAATGGTGGAACCAGAGGGGCCGAATGGCCTACTCCTGCTCCTATTTCTGACATTCACTCAGCTGCACGTTTGCTTTTTGTACAAGTACCTTTTTGTGCTGGTTGTTTTTTTTTTGTTGCTTTCCCAGCTCCGGGCTTTGCTTTCGCTCCTTTACGGCTGGACATATTGTTAATCACATCTAGAAAACTCTGTCGTAACGAGCGTCACTAGAACAGAGAATTTATCTCAAGTTAATCAGATGCTGCCCCGATGCTGAATGGAAAGTTGAAGAATATGTGACAAGCGATGGTGCCAGCACTTACAAAGAGACTTGGAGTTGAGCAAAGTGAAACGTAAGCAGACACGGAGCTCCCACCAGCCCTGCCGAACCAGAGTGCAATGCTGAATACAATTGCAAGCCGAATGGAGCAGCATTATCTGAGGGGTTATGCCCCTTCCTCAATCCGAAACAACCACTTCCACAAGGCAGTGGTCTCAAATACTCTCTACCATTATTCCATCTCTCTCGATTCCCATTATTTCAGTGTCTCTCTTTATATTCCCACTATTCCAGTGTCCCTCCGTTTTCCCATTCTCTCTCTCTCTATTCCCATTATTCCAGTCTCTCTCTTTATATCCCTGCTATTCCAGTCTCTCCATATTCCCATTCTCTCTGAGTCTATTCCCATTATTCCAGTGTCTTTCACTATTCCATAAGGTATAGGAGCAGAATTAGGCCACTCGGCCCATCGAATCTGCTCCGCCATTCAATCATGGCTGATAGTTTCTCATCCCCATTCTCCTGCCTTCTCCCCATAACCTCTGATCCCCTTATTAATCATCTCTGTCTTAAAGACACTCAGTGATTTGGCCTCCACAGCCTTCTGCGGCAAAGAGTTCCACAGATTCACCACCCTCTGGCTGAAGATATTCCTCCTCATCTCTGTTTTAAAGGGTCGTCCCTTTAGTCTGAGATGGTGTCCTCTGCTTCTAGTTTTCCAATTCCCATTATTCCAGTCTCTCTCTCTCTATTCCCATTATTCCTGTCTCTCTCTGTCTCTCTGTTCCCATTATTCCAGTCTCTCTCTCTTTCCATATTCCCACTATTCTGTTCGCTCTCTCTCCCTCTCTATTCCCATTATTTCAGTCTCTCTCTCTATTCCCATTATTCCAGTCTCTCTCTCTCTATTCCCATTATTCCAGTCTCTCTCTCTATTCCCATTATTCCAGTCTCTCTCTCTATTCCCATCATTCCAGTCTCTCTCCCTCTATTCCCATTATTGCTGTCTCTCTCTCTCTCTTCCCATTATTCCTGTCTAACACTCTCTATTCACATTATTCCAGTCTCTCTCACTCTATTTCCATTATTCATCTCTCTCTCTCTCTCTATTCCCATCATTCCAGTCTCTCTCTCTCTATTCACATTATTCCAGTCTCTCTCTCTCTGACTATTCCCAATATTCCAGTCTCTCTCTCGATTCACATTATTCCTCTCTCTCTCTCTTCCCATTATTCCAGTCTCTCTCTCTCTTTTCCCATTATTCCAGTCTCTCTCTCTCTCTCTCTATTCCCATTATTCCAGACTTTCTCTCTCTATTACCATTATTCCTGTCTCTCTCTCTATTCCCATTATTTCAGTCTCTCTCTATTCCCATTATTCCCCTCTCTCTCCCCATTATTCCAGTGTCTCTCACTCTCTATTCCCATTATTCCAGTGTCTCTCTCCCTCTCTTCCCATTATTGCAGTCTCTCTCTCTTTCTATTCCCATTATTCCAGTCTCTCTCTCTCTATTTCCATTATACCCTCTCTCTCTCTCTCTCTCTATTCCCATTATTCCTCTCTCTCTATTCCCAGTATTCATCTCTCTCTCTATCCCCATTATTCCCCTCTCTCTCCCCATTATTCCAGTGTCTCTCACTCTCTATTCCCATTATTCCAGTGTCTCTCTCCCTCTCTTCCCATTATTGCAGTCTCTCTCTCTTTCTATTCCCATTATTCCAGTCTCTCTCTCTCTCTATTTCCATTATTCCCCCCTCTCTCTCTCTCTCTCTCTCTCTCTATTCCCATTATTCCTCTCTCTCTATTCCCATTATTCATCTCTCTCTATTCCCATTATTCCTGTCTTTCTCTCTCTCTCTATCCCCATTATTCCAATCTCTCTCTCACTATCCCCATTATTCCTGTCTCTCCCTCTCTCTATTCCCATTATTCCTCTCTCTCTCTCTCTTCCATTATTCCAGTCTCTCTCTCTCTTTATTCTCATTATTCCTGTCTCTCTCTCTCTATTCCCATTATTTCTCTCTCTCTCTCTCTATTCCCATTATTCCTTTCTGTTTCTCTCTCTCTATTCCCATTATTCCCCCCTCTCTCTCTCTCTCTCTCTCTATCTATTCCCATTATTCCTCTCTCTCTCGATTCTCATTATTTCAGTCTCTCTCTCTCTTCCCATTATTCCCCTCTCGCTCTCTGTCCCCATTATTCCAGTTTCTCTCTCTCGCTCTCTTCCCATTATTCCTGTCTCTCTCCCTCTCTCTTCCCATTATTGCAGTCTCTCTCTCTTTCTATTCCCATTATTCCAGTCTCTCTCTCTCTCTATTTCCATTATTCCCCTCTCTCTCTCTCTCTCTATTCCCATTATTCCTCTCTCTCTATTCCCATGATTCCTCTCTCTCTCTCTATTCCCATTATTCCAGTCTCTCTCTCTATTCCCATTATTCCTCTCTCTCTATTCCCATGATTCCTCTCTCTCTATTCCCATTATTCCTGTCTCTCTCTCTCTAGTTCCATTATTCCAGTCTCTCTCTCTCTCTCTATTCCCAGTATTCCTCTCTCTCTCTTTATTCCCATTATTTCTCTCTCTCTCTCTCTCTATTCCCATTATTCCTCTCTCTCTCTCTCTATTCCCATTATTCCTCTCTCTCTATTCCCATGATTCCTCTCTCTCTCTCTATCTATTCTCATTATTCCTGTCTCTCTCTCTCTATTCCCATTATACCAGTCTCTCTCTCTCTCTATTCCCAGTATTCCTCTCTCTCTCTCTCTATTCCCATTATTTCTCCCTCTCTCTCTCTCTCTATTCCCATTATTCCTCTCTCTCTATTCCCATTATTCCTCTCTCTCTCTCTATTCCCATTATTCCTCTCTCTGTCTCTATTCCCATTATTCCAGTCTCTCTCTCTATCTATTCTCATTATTCCTGTCTCTCTCTCTCTATTCCCATTATTCCAGTCTCTCTCTCTCTATTCCCAGTATTCCTCTCTCTCTCTCTCTATTCCCATTATTTCTCCCTCTCTCTCTCTCTCTCTATTCCCATTATTCCTCTCTCTCTCTCTATTTTCATTATTCCTCTCTCTCTCTCTCTATTCCCATTATTCCTGTCTCTCTCTGTATTCTCATTATTCCAGACTCTCTCTCTCACAATCCAATTATTATACTCAATTAATTTTTATTCCCATTACTGCAATCTTCCTCTCTCTCTCTCTCTATTCGCATTATTCCAGTCTCACTCCCTCTCTTTCCATTATTCCAGTCTCTCTCTCTCTCTCTCTCTTCCCATTATTCCAGCCTCTCTCTTTCTCTCTATTCACATTATTCCAGTCTCTCTCTCTCTCTCTATTCCCATTATTCCAGTCTCTCTCTCTCTGTTCCCATTATTCCAGCATCTCTCGCTCTATTCCCATTATTCCAGTCTCTCTCTCTCTCTCTCTATTCCCATTATTCCAGTCTTTCTCTCTCTATTCCCATTATTCCTGTCTCTCTCTCTCTCTATTCCCATTATTTCAGTCTCTCTCTATTCCCATTATTCCCATCATCCCAGTTTGTATGTCTCCCTCGGTCTATTCCTATGATCCCAGACACTCTCTCTCTCACACTATTCCCATTATTTCAGTCTCTCCCTCTCCCTCTTTCCATTATCGCAGTCTCTCTCTCAATTCCAATTATCCCAGTCTCTCGCTCTCTCTCTATTCCCAACATCTCTATTCCCAATATTCTAGTCTCTCTCTCGATGTATCCTGTATATCCCATTGTCTTAGTCTCTCTCTCTATTCTAATTATTCCAGTCTCTTTCTCTCTATTCCCATTATCCCATAATCTAGTCTCTCTCTATTCCAGTCTCTCTCTCTCTGCCTATTCCCATTATCCTCGTCTCTCTCTCTATTATCTGAAGCACAGTGGTTAGCGCTGTTGCTTCACAGCGCCAGGGTCCCAGGTTTGTTTCCCGGCTTGGGTCACTGTCTGTGCAGAGTCTGCACGTTCTCCCCGTGTCTGCGTGGGTTTCCTCCGGGTGCTGCGGTTTCCTCCCACAAGTCCAGAAAGACGTGCTGTTAGGTGAATTGGACATTGTGAATTCTCCGCCTGTACCTGAACAAGTGCCGGAATGTGGAGACTAGGGGATTTTCACAGTAACTTCATTGCAGTGTTAATGTAAGCCTACTTGTGACACTAATAAAGATTAGTATTATTATTCCCATTATTCTCATCTTTCTCTCTCTCTCTCCGTTATTCCAGTCTCTCGCTATATGAAATGAAATGAATGAAATGAAAATCGCTTATTGTCACAGTAGGCTTCATGAAGTTACTGTAAAAAGCCCCTAGTCGCCACATTCCGGCGCCTGTTCGGGGAGGCTGTAACGGGAATTGAACCGTGCTGCTGGCTGCCTTGGTCTGCTTTCAAAGCCAGCGATTTAGCCCTGTGCTAAACAGCCCATGGTTCCCATCATCCCAGTGTCTCTCTACTCTCATTCCAGTCTCTCTTTCACTTTTCCCATTATTCCAATCTTTCTTACTCTCGCTCTCCCCATTATTCCAGTCTCTCTCTCTCGCTATTCCCATTATTCCTCTATCACTCTCACTCTATTCCCATGATTCCACTCTTTCTCTCTCACTATCTCTATTCCCATTATTCCAGTCTGCCTTTCTCTGTTCCCATCATACCAATTTTTATTTCTCCCCCTCTCCGTCTTCCCATTATTCCAGTCTCAAACTCTCTATTTCCATTATTCCAGTCTCTCTCTTTCTCTATTGCCATTATTCCAATCTCCCTATTCCCCATCATCCCAGGGTCTCCCTCTCTCTCTCTATTCTCAATATTCCAGTCTCTCTCTCTCTATTTTCATTATTCCAGTCTTCCTCTCTCCCTATTTCCATTATCCCACTCTGTCTCTCTCTCTCTCTCTCTGACTATTCCCATTATTTCATTCTCTCTCTCTATTCCCATTCTCCCAGTCTGTCTGCATTCCGAATATTCCAGTCTTTCTCACTTTTGCTTTCTCTTCACATTATTAAAGTCTCTTTTTCTATTCTAATTATCCCTCTCACTCTCTCTCTCCATTCCCATTATTCCAGTCTTCTTCTCACTCTCCCTCTATTCCCAATATCCCTCTCTCTATTAGCATTCTCCCACACTCTCTGTCTCTAATCCCAATAGTCCAGTCTTTTTCTCCCTCTTTCTCTCTATTCCTACTTTTGTGTGTCTCCCTCTCTCTATTCCTATTATTCCTCTCTCTCCCCATTACTCCAGCCTCTCCCTTTTCTCATTATTTCATTCTCTCTCCCTCTCTCTATTCCCACTATCCCAGTCTCTCTCTCTCTCTATTCCCATTATTCCAGTCATTCTCTCTCTCTATTCCCATTATTCCAGTCATTCTCTCTCTCTGGTCCCATTATTCCAGTCTCTCTCTCTCTCTCTCTCTCTCTATTCTCATTATTCCAGTCTCTCTCTCTCTATTCCCATTATTCCAGTCTCTCTCTCTATTCCCAGTATTCCTCTCTCTCTCTCTTTATTACCATTATTTTTCTCTTTCTCTCTCTCTATTCCCATTATTTCTCTCTCTCTCTCTCTCTATTCCCATTATTCCTGTCTCTCTCTCTCTCTCTATTCCCATTATTTTCTTCTGTCTCTCTCTCTCTCCCCCGCTCCCTCCCTCTTGCTCTCTATTCCCATTATTCCGGTCTCTCTCTCTCTCTTTTCCTATTATCCCAGTCTCTCTCTATTCCCACTATTCCAGTCCCTTTCTCTCTCTATTCATATTATTCCAGTCTCTCTCACGCAACCTATTCCCACTATCCTACCTAAGCCGATACCTCCATCCTATCCCCACACCTCCACCCTGTCCCCGTAACCTAACCTTTTTTTGACGCTAAGGCCAATTTATCACGGCCAATCCCCCTAACCTGCACATCTTTGGACTGTGGGAGGAAACCGGAGCACCCGGAGGAAACCCACGCAGACACGGGGAGAACGTGCAGACTCCGCACAGACAGTGACCCAGCGGGGAATCGAACCTGGGACCCTGGCGCTGTGAAGCAACTGTGCTAACCACTGTGCTACCGTGCTGCCCTATACCAGTCTCTCTCTCTTTCTCTATTCCCAGTTTTGAGAACACAAGTTTTAGTGAGGAGCTGAGGGAAATTTGCATTAGTAAAGAACAAAGAACAATACAGCACAGGAACAGGCCCTTCGGCCCTCCCAGCCTGCGCCGACCATGGTACTTGCCTAAACTCAAACCGTCTGCACTTACGGAGTCCGTATCATCCCATTCCCACCCTATTCATATATTTGTCTCGATGTCCCTTCAATGCCGCTATCGTACCTGCTCCCACCCCCTCCCCAGGCAGCGCATTCCATATATTTACCACGCTCTGTGTAAAAAACTTGCCTCGCACATTTGTTCTAAACTTTTCCCCACGTACTTTAAACCCATATCCCCTAGTACTCGACTCTCCTAGCCTAGGAAAGAGCATCTGACTATCCACCCTGTCCGTGCCCGTCATAATCTTGTAGACCTCTATCAGGTCGCCTCTCAACCTCCAGTGAGAACAGACCGAGTTTCTCTGACCTCTCCCCATAGCTAATGCCCTCCATACCAGGCAACATCCTGGTAAACCACTTCTGTACCCTCTCCAAAGCATCCACATCCTTCTGGTAGTGTGGCGACCAGAATTGTACACAATATTGCAAATGAGGCCTAATTAATATCCTGTATAGCTGCAACATGACTTGCCAATTTGTATATTCAATGCCCCGACCGATGAAGGCCAGCATGCCGGATGTCTTTTTGACTACCTTATCCGCATGCGTTGCCACTTTGGCCGGTCTGGTCTGACCGACAAATGGTCGGTGGACATGCACACCCAGATCTCTCTGCCTGCTAAACCTTGCAAGAGTCTTACCATTAAAAAGATGTGTTTGGAGGAATTAATGGGATTGAAGGCGGAAAAACCTCCAGGGCCTGATAATCTTCATCGCAGAGTACTAAAGGAAGTAGCCCTAGAAATAGTAGATCCATTGGTGGTCATTTTCCAAAATTCTTTGGAAATGGTTCCTACAGACTGGAGGGTAGCGAATGTAACCCACTATTCAAAAAGGGAGGGAGAGAGAAAACAGGGAACTATAGACCAGTGAGCCTAACATCGGTAGTAGGGAAGTTGCTGTGGTCCATTATCAAGGATTTGGAAAGCAGTGGTGTAATCAGACAAAGTCAGCATGGATTTGCGAATGGAAAATCATGCTCGACAAATCCACCAGAATTATTTGAAGATGTAACCAGTAGAATTGGCTAGGGAGAACCAGTGGATGTGGTTTATTTAGACTTTCAGAAGGCTATCAACAAGATCTAGTGCACGAGTCGCAAAAAGTTGGTTTACAGGTGCAACAGGTGATTAAGAAGGCAAATGGAATTTTGTCCTTCATTGCTAGAGGGATGGAGTTTAAGACTAGGGAGGTTATGCTGCAATTGCAGAAGGTGTTAGTGAGGCCACACCTGGAGTATTGTGTTCAGTTTTGGTCTCCTTACTTGAGAAAGGACGTACTGGCACTGGAGGGTGTGCAGAGGAGATTCACTAGGTTAATCCCAGAGCTGAAGGGGTTGGATTACGAGGAGAGGTTGAGTAGACTGGGACTGTACTCGTTGGAATTTAGAAGGATGAGGGGGGATCTTATTGAAACATATAAGATTATGAAGGGAATAGATAGGATAGATGCAGACAGGTTGTTTCCACTGGCGGGTGAAAGCAGAACTAGGGGGCATAGCCTCAAAATAAGGGGAAGTAGATTTAGGACTGAGTTTAGGAGGAACTTCTTCGCCCAAAGGGTTGTGAATCTAGGGAATTCCTTGCCCAGTGAAGCAGCAGAGGCTCCTTCATTAAAAGACAGATAGTTTTTTGAAGAATAAAGGGATTAAGGGTTATGGTGTTCGGGCCGGAAAGTGGAGCTGAGTCCACAAAAGATCAGCCAGGATCTTATTGAATGGTGGAGCAGGCTCGATGGGCCAGATGGCCGACTCCTGCTCCTAGTTCTTATGTTCTGATGTCTCAAATAATAGATTACTATGTATAGTTGACGCCCATGGGGTTATGGGTAGTGTCTTGAGATGGGTAGAAAGCTGGTTACCAGACAGGAAGCAAAAAGTTGGAATAAATTAGTCTTTTTCTGATTGGCAGGCACTGGCAGTTGGGACCCCAAATCTTCACATTATATATTAATGACTTGGACAAGTGAGCTACATGTATTATCTCCACATTTGCAGATGATACAAAGTTGGGTGTGAGGGTGAGCTGTGAGGGGGATGCAGAGATGCTTCAGCGGGATTTGGACAGGCTGAGTGAGTGGGCACATGCATGGCAGAGGCAGTATAATGTGGATAAATGTGAGGTTATTCACTTCAGTAGCAAAAATAGGCAGGCAGATTATTATTTGAATGGGTGTAAATTGAGAGAGATGGATACTCAGCGAGATCTTGGTGTCCTCGTGCATCAGTCGCTGAAAGTCAGCGCGCAGGTACAGCGGCAGTAAAGAAGGCAAATGGTATGTTGGCCTTCATAGCGAGAGGATTTGAGTATCGGAATAGGGATGTTTCACTGCGATTGTAGAGGGCATTGGTGAGGCCACACCTGGAGTATTGTGGGAAGTTTTGGTCTCCTTCTCTGAGGAAGGATGTTCTTGCTCTCGAGGGAGAGCAGCGAAGGTTTACCAGACTGATTCCAGGGATGGCGGGACTGTCGTATGAGGAGAGACTAAATCGGTTAGGATTATATTCATTGGAGTTTAGAAGAGTGAGAGGGGATCTCACAGAAACTTACAAAATTCTAACAGGATTGGACAGGGTAGATTCAGAAAGAATGTTCCCGATGGTGGGGAGTCCAGAACTAGGGGTCATAGTTTGAGGATAAGGGTAAATCTTTTAGGACTGAGGTGAGGAGAAATTTCTTCACCCAGAGAGAGGTGAATCTGTGGAATTCACTCCCACAGAAAGTAGTTGAGGCCAAAACGTTGCGTAGTTTCGAGAAAGAATTCGACATAACTCTTTGGACAAAGGGGATCGAGGGATATGGGGAGAAGGCAGGATCAGGGTATTGAACTTGATCAGTCATGTTCATAATGAATAGCAGAGAAGGCACGAAGGGTTGAATGGCCTCTGTTTTTATTTATGTTTCTCTATTCCCATTATTCCTCTCTCTCTCTTCCCATTATCCAGTAACTCTCTCTCTCCCTCTCTATTCCCATTATTCCTGTCTCTCTCTCTCTCTCTATTCCCATTATTCCTGTCTCTCTCTCTCTCTATTCCCATTATTCCTGTCTCTATCTCTCTCGATTTCCATTATTCCTGTCTCTCTCTCTCCCGATTATTCCAGTCTCTCTCTCTCTCTCAATTCCCATTATTCCAGTCTCTCTCACTCTCTCTGTTCCCATTATTCCTCTCTCTCTCTCTCGATTCCCATTATTTCAGTCTCTCTCTCTCTATTCCCATTATTCCTCTCTCTCTCTCTAATCCATTTATTTCAGTCTCTCTCTCTCTCTATTCCCATTATTCCAGGCTCTCTCTCTCTCTATTCCCATTATTCCAAGCTCTCTCTCTCTCTCTATTCCCATTATTCCTCTCTCTCTCTCTCTCTCTATTCCCATTATTTCATCTCTCTCGCTCTATTCCCATTATTCCTGTCTCTCTCCCTCTCTCTCTCTATTCCCATTATTCCTGTCTCTCGCTCTCTCTATTTCCATTATTCCAGTCTCTCTCTCTCTCTCTCTATTCCCATTATTCCAGTCTCTCTCTCTCTCTCTCTATTCCCATTATTCCTGTCTCTCTCTCTATTCCCATTATTCCTCTCTCTCTCTCTCTATTCCCATTATTCCTGTCTCTCGCTCTCTCTATTTCCATGATTCCAGTCTCTCTCTCTCTCTATTCCCATTATTCCTGTCTCTCGCTCTCTCTATTTCCATTATTCCAGTCTATCTCTCTCTCTCTCTCTATTCCCATTATTCCAGTCTCTCTCTCTCTCTCTATTCCCATTATTCCTGTCTCTCTCTACTCCCATTATTCCTCTCTCTCTCTCTCTCTCTATTCCCTTTTTCCTGTCTCTCTCTCTCTCTATTGCCATTATTCCTGTCACAGGGTAGTTGTTATGGGGGACTTTAAACTCTCCAAATATTGACTGGAAACGCGATAGTTCGAGTACTTTAGATGGGTCTGTTTTTGTCCAATGTGTGCAGGAGGGTTTCCTGACAACAGTATGTAGATAGGCCAACGAGAGGCGAGGCCATTTTGGATTTGGTACTGGGTAATGAACTAGGACAGGTGTTAGATTTGGAGGTAGGTGAGCACTTTGGTGATAGTGACCACAATTCGATTACGTTTACTTCTGAGATGGAAAGGGATAGGTATATACCGCAGGGCAAGAGTTATATCTGGGGGAAAGGCAATTATGATGCGATGAGGCAAGACTTGGGGTGCATCGGATGGAGAGGAAAACTGCAGGGGATGGGCACAATGGAAATGTGGAGCTTGTTCAAGGAACAGCTACTGCATGTCCTTGATAAGTATGTACCTGTCAGGCAGGGAGGAAGTGGTCGAGCAAGGGAACCATGGTTTACTAAAGCAGTCAAAACACTTGTCAAGAGGAAGAAGGAGGCTTATGTAAAGATGAGACATGAAGGTTCAGTTAGGGCATCGAGAGTTACAAGTTAGCTAGGAAGGAGCTAAACAGAGAGCTATGAAGAGCCAGGAGGGGACATGAGAAGTATTTGGCAGGTAGGATCAAGGATAACCCTAAAGCTTTCTATAGATATGTCAAGAATAAACAAATGACTAGGGCCAGTCAAGGACAGTAGTGGGAAG
The DNA here is from genome assembly GCF_047496885.1 of Scyliorhinus torazame. Taxonomy (NCBI): domain Eukaryota; kingdom Metazoa; phylum Chordata; class Chondrichthyes; order Carcharhiniformes; family Scyliorhinidae; genus Scyliorhinus; species Scyliorhinus torazame. The sequence continues at coordinate 7,701,189 of NC_092712.1, read as the reverse complement.
TTGTGCTTGGAGTCCGAGGAGATAGGAGAGGTGCTAAATGAATATTTTTCGTCAGTATTCAGACAGGAAAAAGACAATGTTGTCGAGGAGAATACTGAGATTCAGGCTACTAGACTAGAAGGGCTGGAGGTTCAGAAGGAGGAGGTGTTAGCAATTCTGGAAAGTGTGAAAATAGATAAGTCCCCTGGGCCGGATGGGATTTATCCTAGGATTCTCTGGGAAGCTAGGGAGGAGATTGCTGAACCTGTGGCTTTGATATTTCAGTCATCTTTGTCTACAGGAATAGTGCCAGGAGACTGGAGGATAGAAAATGTTGTCCCCTTTTTCAAGAAGGGAAGTAGAGACAACCCCAGTAGCTATAGAGCAGTGAACCTTACTTCTGTTGTGGGCAAAATCTTGGAAAGGTTTATAACAGATAGGATGTATAATGATCTGGAAAGGAATTATTTGATTAGAGATAGTCAACACGGTTTTGTGAAGGGTAGGTCGTGCCTCACAACCTTATTGAGTTCTTTGAGAAGGTGACCAAACAGGTGGATGAGGGTAAAGCAGTTGATGTGGTGTATATGGATTTCAGTAAAGCGTTTGATAAGGTTCCCCACGGTAGGCTACTGCAGAAAATACGGAAGCATGGGATTCAGGGTGATTTAGCAGTTTGGATCAGAAATTGGCTAGCTGGAAGAAGACAAAGGGTGGTGGTTGATGGGAAATGTTCAGACTGGAGTCCAGTTACTAGTGGTGCACCACAAGGATCTGTTTTGGGGCCACTGCTGTTTGTCATTTTTATAAATGACCTGGAGGAGGGCGGAGAAGGATGGGTGAGTAAATTTGCAGATGACACTAAAGTCGGTGGAGTTGTGGACAGTGCGGAAGGATGTTACAAGTTACAGAGGGACATAGATAAGCTGCAGCGCTGGGCTGAGAGGCGGCAAATGGAGTTTAATGCAGAAAAGTGTGAGGTGATTCATTTTGGAAGGAATAACAGGAAGACAGAGTACTGGGTTAATGGTAAGATTCTTGGCAGTGTGGATGAGCAGAGAGATCTCGGTGTCCATGTACATAGATCCCTGAAAGTTGCCACCCAGGTTGAGAGGGTTGTTAAGAAGGCGTACGGTGTGTTAGCTTTTATTGGTAGAGGGATTGAGTTTCGGAGCCATGAGGTCATGTTGCAGCTGTACAAAACTCTGGTGCGGCCGCATTTGGAGTATTGCATGCAATTCTGGTCACCGCATTATAGGAAGGATGTGGAAGCATTGGAAAGGGTGCAGAGGAGATTTACCAGAATGTTGCCTGGTATGGAGGGAAGATCTTATGAGGAAAGGCTGAGGGACTTGAGGCTGTTTTTGTTAGAGAGAAGGTTAAGAGGTGACTTAATTGAGGCATGCAAGATGATCAGAGGATTGGATAGGGTGGACAGTGAGAGACTTCTTCCTCGGATGGTGATGTCTAGCACGAGGGGACATAGCTTTAAATTGAGGGGAGATAGAAATGACACATGTCAGAGGTAGGTTCTTTACTCAGAGAGTAGTAAGGGCGTGGAATGCCCTGCCTGCAACCGTAGTGGACTCGCCAACACGAAGGACATTCAAATGGTCATTTGATAGACATATGGACATTAAGGGAATAGTGTAGATGGGCTATGGAGTGGTTTCACAGGTCGGCGCAACATCGAGGGCCGAAGGGCCTGCACTGCGCTGTAATGTTCTATGTTCTACGCTCTCTCTCTCTATTCCCATTATTTCTCTCTCTGCACTCTCTGTATTCCCATTTTTCCTCTCTCTCTATTCCCATTAATCCTCTCTCTCTCACTCTCTCTCTATTCCCATTATTTGTCTCTCTCTCTCTCTATTCCCATTATTCCTCTCTCTCTCTATTCCCATTATTCCTCTCTCTCTCTCTCCATTCGCATTATTCCTCTCTCTCTCTCTATTCCCATTATTCCTCTCTCTCTATTCCTATTATTCCAGTCTCTCTCTCTCTCTGTTCCCATTATTCTTGTCTCTCTCTCTCTATACCCATTATTCCTCTCATTCTCTATTCCCATCATTCCTCACGCTCTCTTTCTCTGTTCCCATGATTCCTGTCTCACTCTCTCTCTCTACTCCCAATATTCCTCTCTCTCTCTCTCTCTCTATTCCCATTATTCCTCTTTCTCTCTATTCCCATTATTCCTCTTTCTCTCAATTCCCATTATTCCAGTCTCTCTCTATCTATTCCCATGATTCCTCTCTCTCTCTCCCTATTCCTATTATTCCAGTCTCTCTCCCTCTCACTCTGATCCCATTATTCCTCTCTCTCTATTTCCATTATTCCAGTCTCTCTCTCGCTATTCCCATTATTCCCGCCTCTCTCGCTCTATTCCCATTATTCCTGTCTCTCTCTCTCTCTATTCCCATTATTCCTGTTTCTCTCTCTCTCTCTATTCCCAGTATTCCTCTCTCTCTCGATTCCCATTATTCCTCTCTCTCTCTCTCTATTCCCATTATTCCTCTCTCACACTCTCTATTCCCATTATTCCTCTCTCTCTCTCTCTATTCCCATTATTCCTCTCTCTCTCTCTCTGTTCCCATTATTCCTCTCTCTCTCTCTCTGTTCCCATTATTCCTTTCTCTCTCTATTCCCATTATTCCTGTCTCTCTCTCTATTCCCATTATTCCTGTCTCTCTCTCTATTCCCATTATTCCTGTCTCTCTCTCTACTCCCATTATACCTCTCTCTCTCTCTATTCCCATGATTCCTCTCTCTCTCTCTCTCTCTCTCTATTCCCATTATCCCGCTCTCTCTCTCTATTCCCATTATTCCAGTCTCTCTCTCTCTCTCTCGATTCCCATTATCCCTCTCTCTCTCTATTCCCATTATCCCTCTCTCTCTCTATTCCCATTATCCCCCTCTCTCTCTCTCTATTCCCATTATCCCTCTCTCTCTCTCTCTCTCTATTCCCATGATTCCTCTCTCTCTCTCTCTATTCCCATGATTCCTCTCTCTCTCTATTCCCATTATCCCTCTCTCTCTCTCTCTATTCCCATGATTCCTCCCTCTCTCTCTCTATTTGCATTATTTCCCTCTCTCTCTCTCTCTATTCCCATTATTCCTCTCTCTCTCTCTCTCTATTCCCATGATTCCTCCCTCTCTCTCTATTTGCATTATTCCCCTCTCTCTCTCTCTCTATTCTCATTATCCCTCTCTCTCTCTCTCTATTCCCATTATCCCTCTCTCTCTCTCTATTCCCATTATCCCTCTCTCTCTCTCTATTCCCATTATCCCTCTCTCTCTCTCTCTATTCCCATTATCCCTCTCTCTCTCTCTATTCCCATTATCCCTCTCTCTCTCTCTATTCCCATTGTCACTCTCTCCCTCTATCTCTCTATTCCCATTATACCTCTCTCTCTCTCTCTCTCTCTATTCCCATCATCCCTCTCTCTCTCTCTCTCTCTCTCTCTATTCCCATTATCCCGCTCTCTCTCTCTATTCCCATTATACCTCACTCTCTCTCTCTATTCCCATTATCCCTCTCCCTCTCTATTCCCATTATCCCCCCTCTCTCTCTCTATTCCCAGTATCCCTCTCTTTTTCTCTCTCTGTCTATTCCCATTATCCCTCTCTCTCTCTCTCTCTCTATTCCCATTATCCCTCTCTCTCTCTCTATTCCCATTATTCCTCTCTCTCTCTCTCTATTCCCATGGTTCCTCCCTCTCTCTCTCTATTTGCATTATTCCCCTCTCTCTCTCTCTCTCTCTATTCTCATTATCCCTCTCTCTCTCTCTCTATTCCCATTATCCCTCTCTCTCTCTCTCTCTCTCTATTCCCATTATCCCTCTCTCTCTCTCTATTCCCATTATCCCTCTCTCTCTCTCTATTCCCACTATCCCTCTCTCTCTCTCTCTCTCTCTATTCCCATTATACCTCACTCTCTCTCTCTATTCCCATTATCCCTCTCCCTCTCTATTCCCATTATCCCCCCCTCTCTCTCTCTATTCCCATTATCCCTCTCTCTCTCTCTCTATTCCCATTATCCCTCTCTCTCTCTCTCTATTCCCATTATCCCCTCTCTCTCTCTCTATTCCCATTATCCCTCTCTCTCTCTCTATTCCCATTGTCACTCTCTCCCTCTATCTCTCTATTCCCATTATACCTCTCTCTCTCTCTCTCTCTCTCTCTCTATTCCCATCATCCCTCTCTCTCTCTCTCTCTCTCTATTCCCATTATCCCGCTCTCTCTCTCTATTCCCATTATTCCAGTCTCTCTCTCTCTCTCTCTCTCGATTCCCATTATCCCTCTCTCTCTCTCTCTCTATTCCCATTATCCCTCTCTCTCTCTCTATTCCCATTATACCTCACTCTCTCTCTCTATTCCCATTATCCCTCTCCCTCTCTATTCCCATTATCCCCCCCTCTCTCTCTCTATTCCCATTATCCCTCTCTTTTTCTCTCTCTGTCTATTCCCATTATCCCTCTCTCTCTATTCCCATTATCCCTCTCTCTCTCTCTATTCCCATTATTCCTCTCTCTCTCTCTCTCTATTCCCATGGTTCCTCCCTCTCTCTCTCTATTTGCATTATTCCCCTCTCTCTCTCTCTCTATTCTCATTATCCCTCTCTCTCTCTCTCTATTCCCATTATCCCTCTCTCTCTCTCTCTCTATTCCCATTATCCCTCTCTCTCTCTCTATTCCCATTATCCCTCTCTCTCTCTCTATTCCCACTATCCCTCTCTCTCTCTCTCTATTCCCACTATCTCTCTCTCTCTCTCTATTCCTCTTATCCCTCTCTCTCTCTCTATTCCCATAATCCCTCTCTCTCTCTCTATTCCCATAATCCCTCTCTCTCTCTCTATTCCCACTATCTCTCTCTCTCTCTCTCTATTCCCACTATCCCTCTCTCTCTCTCTCTATTCCCACTATCTCTCTCTCTCTCTCTCTCACTATTCCCATTATCCCTCTCTCTCTCTCTATTCCCATTATCCCTCTCCCTCTCTCTATTCCCATTATCCCTCTCTCTCTCTCTCTCTATTCTCATTATCACTCTCGCTCTCTCTATTCCCACTACCCCTCTCTCTCTCTCTCTCTATTCCCACTATCCCTCTCTCTCTCTCTCTCTCTCTATTCCCACTATCCCTCTCTCTCTCTCTCTATTCCCACTATCTTTCTCTCTCTCTCTCTCTCTATTCCCACTATCCCTCTCTCTCTCTCTCTATTCCCACTATCCCTCTCTCTCTCTCTCTATTCCCATTATCCCTCTCTCTCTCTCTCTCTATTCTCATTATCACTCTCGCTCTCTCTATTCCCACTATCCCTCTCTCTCTCTCTCTATTCCCACTATCCCTCTCTCTCTCTCTCTCTCTCTCTATTCCCACTATCCCTCTCTCTCTCTCTCTCTCTATTCCCACTATCCCTCTCTCTCTCTCTATTCCCATTATCCCTCTCTCTCACTCTCTATTCCCACTATCCCTCTCTCTCTCTCTATTCCCACTATCTCTCTCTCTCTCTCTCTCTATTCCCACTATCCCTCTCTCTCTCTCTCTATTCCCACTATCCCTCTCTCTCTCTCTCTATTCCCATTATCCCTCTCTCTCTCTCTTCCCACTATCCCTCTCTCTCTCTCTCTCTCTATTCCCACTATCCCTCTCTCTCTCTCTCTATTCCCATTATCCCTCTCTCTCTCTCTCTCTATTCCCACTATCCCTCTCTCTCTCTCTCTATTCCCACTATCCCTCTCTCTCTCTCTCTATTCCCATTATCCCTCTCTCTCTCTCTCTCTATCCCACTATCCCTCTCTCTCTCTCTCTATTCCCATTATCCCTCTCTCTCTCTCTATTCCCACTATCCCTCTCTCTCTCTCTCTATTCCCACTATCTCTCTCTCTCTCTCTCTCACTATTCCCACTATCCCTCTCTCTCTCTCTCTATTCCCACTATCCCTCTCTCTCTCTCTCTATTCCCATTATCCCTCTCTCTCTCTCTCTATTCTCATTATCACTCTCGCTCTCTCTATTCCCATTATCCCTCTCTCTCTCTCTCTATTCCCATTATCCCTCTCTCTCTCTCTCTATTCCCATTATCCCTCTCTCTCTCTCTTCCCACTATCCCTCTCTCTCTCTCTCTCTCTATTCCCACTATCCCTCTCTCTCTCTCTCTATTCCCATTATCCCTCCCTCTCTCTCTCTCTATTCCCATTATCCCTCTCTCTCTCTCTCTCTATTCCCATTATCCCTCTCTCTCTCTCTCTATTCCCATTATCCCTCTCTCTCTCTCTTCCCACTATCCCTCTCTCTCTCTCTCTCTCTCTATTCCCACTATCCCTCTCTCTCTCTCTCTATTCCCATTATCCCTCTCTCTCTCTCTCTCTATTCCCATTATCCCTCTCTCTCTCTCTCTCTCTATTCCCATTATCCCTCTCTCTCTCTCTCTATTCCCACTATCCCTCTCTCTCTCTATTCCCATTATCCCTCTCTCTCTCTCTCTATTCCCACTATCTCTCTCTCTCTCTCTCTATTCCCACTATCCCTCTCTCTCTCTCTCTCTATTCCCACTATCCCTCTCTCTCTCTCTCTCTATTCCCACTATCCCTCTCTCTCTCTCTCTCTATTCTCACTATCTCTCTCTCTCTCTCTATTCTCACTATCCCTCTCTCTCTCTCTCTCTATTCCCACTATCCCTCTCTCTCTCTCTCTCTATTCCCACTATCCCTCTCTCTCTCTCTCTCTATTCTCACTATCCCTCTCTCTCTCTCTCTCTATTCCCACTATCCCTCTCTCTCTCTCTCTATTCTCACTATCCCTCTCTCTCTCTCTCTCTATTCCCACTATCCCTCTCTCTCTCTCTCTCTATTCCCACTATCCCTCTCTCTCTCTCTCTATTCCCACTATCCCTCTCTCTCTCTCTCTCTCTATTCCCACTATCCCTCTCTCTCTCTCTCTCTATTCTCACTATCCCTCTCTCTCTCTCTTTCTATTCTCACTATCCCTCTCTCTCTCTCTCTCTATTCCCACTATCCCTCTCTCTCTCTCTCTCTATTCCCACTATCCCTCTCTCTCTCTCTCTCTATTCCCACTATCCCTCTCTCTCTCTCTCTCTATTCCCACTATCCCACTCTCTCTCTCTCTCTATTCCCACTATCCCTCTCTCTCTCTCTCTATTCCCACTATCCCTCTCTCTCTCTCTCTCTATTCTCACTATCCCTCTCTCTCTCTCTCTCTATTCTCACTATCCCTCTCTCTCTCTCTCTCTATTCCCACTATCCCTCTCTCTCTCTCTCTCTATTCCCACTATCCCTCTCTCTCTCTCTCTATTCCCACTATCCCTCTCTCTCTCTCTCTCTATTCTCACTATCCCTCTCTCTCTCTCTCTCTATTCCCACTATCCCTCTCTCTCTCTCTCTCTATTCCCACTATCCCTCTCTCTCTCTCTCTCTATTCCCACTATCCCTCTCTCTCTCTCTCTCTATTCCCACTATCCCTCTCTCTCTCTCTCTCTATTCTCACTATCCCTCTCTCTCTCTCTCTCTATTCTCACTATCCCTCTCTCTCTCTCTCTCTATTCCCACTATCCCTCTCTCTCTCTCTCTCTATTCCCACTATCCCTCTCTCTCTCTCTCTCTATTCCCACTATCCCTCTCTCTCTCTCTCTCTATTCCCACTATCCCTCTCTCTCTCTCTCTCTATTCCCACTATCCCTCTCTCTCTCTCTCTCTATTCCCACTATCCCTCTCTCTCTCTCTCTCTATTCTCACTATCCCTCTCTCTCTCTCTATTCCCACTACCCCTCTCTCTCTCTCTCTCTATTCCCACTATCCCTCTCTCTCTCTCTCTCTATTCCCACTATCCCTCTCTCTCTCTCTCTCTATTCCCACTATCCCTCTCTATTCTCACTATCCCTCTCTCTCTCTCTCTCTATTCCCACTATCCCTCTCTCTCTCTCTCTCTATTCTCACTATCCCTCTCTCTCTCTCTCTATTCCCACTATCCCTCTCTCTCTCTCTCTCTATTCCCACTATCCCTCTCTCTCTCTCTCTCTATTCCCACTATCCCTCTCTCTCTCTCTCTCTATTCTCACTATCCCTCTCTCTCTCTCTCTCTATTCCCACTATCCCTCTCTCTCTCTCTCTCTATTCTCACTATCCCTCTCTCTCTCTCTCTATTCCCACTATCCCTCTCTCTCTCTCTCTCTATTCCCACTATCTCTCTCTCTCTCTCTCTCTATTCCCACTATCCCTCTCTCTCTCTCTCTATTCCCACTATCCCTCTCTCTCTCTCTCTCTATTCCCACTATCCCTCTCTCTCTCTCTCTATTCCCACTATCCCTCTCTATTCTCACTATCCCTCTCTCTCTCTCTCTATTCCCACTATCCCTCTCTCTCTCTCTCTCTATTCTCACTATCCCTCTCTCTCTCTCTCTATTCCCACTATCCCTCTCTCTCTCTCTCTCTATTCCCACTATCTCTCTCTCTCTCTCTCTCTATTCCCACTATCCCTCTCTCTCTCTCTCTATTCCCACTATCTCTCTCTCTCTCTCTCTCTATTCCCACTATCCCTCTCTCTCTCTCTCTATTCCCACTATCCCTCTCTCTCTCTCTCTCTATTCTCACTATCCCTCTCTCTCTCTCTATTCCCACTATCCCTCTCTCTCTCTCTCTCTATTCCCACTATCCCTCTCTCTCTCTCTCTCTATTCCCACTATCCCTCTCTCTCTCTCTCTATTCCCACTATCTCTCTCTCTCTCTCTCTCTATTCCCACTATCCCTCTCTCTCTCTCTCTATTCCCACTATCCCTCTCTCTCTCTCTCTCTATTCTCACTATCCCTCTCTCTCTCTCTCTATTCCCACTATCCCTCTCTCTCTCTCTCTATTCCCACTATCCCTCTCTCTCTCTCTCTCTATTCTCACTATCCCTCTCTCTCTCTCTCTATTCCCACTATCTCTCTCTCTCTCTCTCCCTATTCCCACTATCCCTCTCTCTCTCTCTCTATTCCCACTATCCCTCTCTCTCTCTCTCTATTCTCACTATCCCTCTCTCTCTCTCTCTATTCCCACTATCTCTCTCTCTCTCTCTCTCTATTCCCACTATCCCTCTCTCTCTCTCTCTATTCCCACTATCCCTCTCTCTCTCTCTCTCTATTCCCACTATCTCTCTCTCTCTCTCTCTCTATTCTCACTATCCCTCTCTCTCTCTCTCTATTCCCACTATCTCTCTCTCTCTCTCTCTCTATTCTCACTATCCCTCTCTCTCTCTCTCTATTCCCACTATCTCTCTCTCTCTCTCTCTCTATTCCCACTATCCCTCTCTCTCTCTCTCTATTCCCACTATCCCTCTCTCTCTCTCTCTATTCCCACTATCTCTCTCTCTCTCTCTCTATTCCCACTATCTCTCTCTCTCTCTCTCTATTCCCACTATCCCTCTCTCTCTCTCTCTATTCCCACTATCCCTCTCTCTCTCTCTCTATTCCCACTATCTCTCTCTCTCTTGTGTAATTCCCATTATTTCGGTCCAGATTTTGCTTACCGTTTACAGGTCTGTCTCTAAGCAACCGCACAACCGGATGTGACGCCTTACTGCCCCGCCCACTACTAATTATTCCTGTTCAACAATGCTCCGCCCCCGGAGCACGTGACCAGCGCCTCCCGCGGACCGGCAGATGGTCCGTGACGTCAACCGGAGCAAAAACACTCAGCGTCACAGTGATTCCGGATTACAGAGTCTCCATTCCAATGGACAGTGATTCCGGATTACAGAGTCTCCATTCCAATGGACAGTGATTCCGGATTACAGAGTAGCTATTCCAATGGACAGTGATTCCGGATTACAGAGTTTCTATCCCACTGGTCAGTGATTCCGGATTACAGAGTCTCTATTCCAATGGTCAGTGATTCCAGATTACAGAGTCTCTATTCAAATGGACAGTGATTCCGGATTACAGAGTCTCTATTCCAATGGTCAGTGATTCCGGATTACAGAGTCTCTATTCCAATGGTCAGTGTTTCCGGATTACAGAGTCTCTATTCCAATGGTCAGTGATTCCGGATTACCGAGTCTGTATTCCAATGGTCAGTGATTCCGGATTACAGAGTCTCTATTCCCAATGGTCAGTGATTCCGGATTACAGAGTCTCTATTCCCATGGACAGTGATTCCGGATTACAGAGTAGCTATTCCAATGGATAGTGATTCCGGATTACAGAGTTTCTATCCCACTGGTCAGTGATTCCGGATTACAGAGTCTCTATTCCAATGGACAGTGATTCCGGATTACAGAGTCTCCATTCCAATGGACAGTGATTCCGGATTACAGAGTCTCTATTCCAATGGTCAGTGTTTCCGGATTACAGAGTCTCTATTCCAATGGTCAGTGATTCCGGATTACAGAGTCTGTATTCCAATGGTCAGTGATTCCGGATTACAGAGTCTCTATTCCCAATGGTCAGTGATTCCGGATTACAGAGTAGCTATTCCAATGGATAGTGATTCCGGATTACAGAGTTTCTGTCCCACTGGTCAGTGATTCCGGATTACAGAGTCTCTATTCCAATGGTCAGTGATTCCAGATTACAGAGTCTCTATTCAAATGGACAGTGATTCCGGATTACAGAGTCTCTATTCCAATGGTCAGTGATTCCGGATTACAGAGTCTCTATTCCAATGGTCAGTGATTCCGGATTACAGAGTCTCTATTCCCAATGGTCAGTGATTCCGTATTACAGAGTCTCTATTCCAATGGACAGTGATTCCGGATTACAGAGTTTCTATCCCACTGGTCAGTGATTCCGCATTACAGAGTCTCTATTCCAATGGTCAGTGATTCCAGATTACAGAGTCTCTATTCAAATGGACAGTGATTCCGGATTACAGAGTCTCTATTCCAATGGTCAGTGATTCCGGATTACAGAGTCTCTATTCCAATGGTCAGTGTTTCCGGATTACAGAGTCTCTATTCCAATGGTCAGTGATTCCGGATTACAGAGTCTGTATTCCAATGGTCAGTGATTCCGGATTACAGAGTCTCTATTCCCAATGGTCAGTGATTCCGGATTACAGAGTCTCTATTCCCATGGACAGTGATTCCGGATTACAGAGTAGCTATTCCAATGGATAGTGATTCCGGATTACAGAGTTTCTATCCCACTGGTCAGTGATTCCGGATTACAGAGTCTCTATTCCAATGGTCAGTGATTCCAGATTACAGAGTCTCTATTCAAATGGACAGTGATTCCGGATTACAGAGTCTCTATTCCAATGGTCAGTGATTCCGGATTACAGAGTCTCTATTCCAATGGTCAGTGATTCCGGATTACAGAGTCTCTATTCCCAATGGTCAGTGATTCCGGATTACAGAGTCTCTATTCCAATGGACAGTGATTCCGGATTACAGAGTTTCTATCCCACTGGTCAGTGATTCCGGATTACAGAGTCTCTATTCCAATGGTCAGTGATTCCAGATTACAGAGTCTCTATTCAAATGGACAGTGATTCCGGATTACAGAGTCTCTATTCCAATGGTCAGTGATTCCGGATTACAGAGTCTCTATTCCAATGGTCAGTGATTCCGGATTACAGAGTCTCAATTCCAATGGACAGTGATTCCGGATTACAGAGTTTCTATCCCACTGGTCAGTGATTCCGGATTACAGAGTCTCGATTCCAATGGACAGTGATTCCGGATTACAGAGTCTCTATTGCAATGGTCAGTGATTCCGGATTACAGAGTCTCGATTCCAATGGACAGTGATTCCGTATTGCAGAGTCTCTATTTCAATGGTCAGTGATTCCGGATTACAGAGTCTCTATTCCAATGGACAGTGATTCCGTATTGCAGAGTCTCTATTCCAATGGTCAGTGATTCCGGATTACAGAGTCTCTCTTCCAATGGACAGTGATTCCGGATTACAGAGTCTCTATTTCTATGGTCAGTGATTCCGGATTACAGAGTCGCTATTCCAATGGACAGTGTTTCCGGATTACAGAGTATCCATTCCAATGGTCAGTGATTCTGGATTACAGAGTCTCTATTCCAATGGTCAGTGATTCCGGATTACAGAGTCTCTATCCCACTGGTCAGTGATTCCGGATTACGGAGTCTCTATTCCAATGGTCAGTGATTCCGGATTACAGAGTCTCTATTCCAATGGACAGTGATTCCGGATTACAGAGTTTCTATCCCACTGGTCAGTGATTCCAGATTACAGAGTCTCGATTCCAATGGACAGTGATTCCGGATTACAGAGTCTCTATTGCAATGGTCAGTGATTCCGGATTACAGAGTCTCGATTCCAATGGACAGTGATTCCGAATTGCAGAGTCTCTATTGCAATGGTCAGTGATTCCGGATTACAGAGTCTCTATTCCAATGGACAGTGATTCCGTATTGCAGAGTCTCTATTCCAATGGTCAGTGATTCCGGATTACAGAGTCTCTATTCCAATGGACAGTGATTCCGGATTACAGAGTCTCTCTTCCAATGGACAGTGATTCCGGATTACAGAGTCTCTATTTCAATGGTCAGTGATTCCGGATTACAGAGTCGCTATTCCAATGGACAGTGTTTCCGGATTACAGAGTATCCATTCCAATGGTCAGTGATTCTGGATTCCAGAGTCTCTATTCCAATGGTCAGTGATTCCGGATTACAGAGTCTCTATCCCACTGGTCAGTGATTCTGGATTACAGAGTCTCTATTCCAATGGTCAGTGATTCCGGATTACAGAGTCTCTATTCCAATGGTCAGTGATTCCGGATTACAGAGTCTCTATTCCAATGGACAGTGATTCCGGATTACAGAGTCTCTATTCCAATGGACAGTGATTCCGAATTACAGAGTCTCTATTCCAATGGTCAGTGATTCCGGATTACAGAGTCTCTATTCCAATGGACAGTGATTCCGGATTACAGAGATTCTATTCCAATGGTCAGTGATTCCGGATTACAGAGTCTCTATTCCCAATGGTCAGTGATTCCGGATTACAGAGTCTCTATTCCAATGGTCAGTGATTCTGGATTACAGAGTCTCAATTCCAATGGTCAGTGATTCCGGATTACAGAGTCTCCATTCCAATGGTCAGTGATTCCGGATTACAGAGTCTCTATCACACTGGTCAGTGATTCCAGATTACAGAGTCTCTATTCCAATGGTCAGTGATTCCGGATTACAGAGTCTCTATTCCAATGGTCAGTGATTCCGGATTACAGAGTCTCTATTCCAATGGTCAGTGATTCCGGATTACAGAGTCTGTATTCCAATGGTCAGTGATTCCGGATTACAGAGTCTCTATTCCCAATGGTCAGTGATTCTGGTTACAGAGTCTCTATTCCAATGGACAGTGATTCCGGATTACAGAGTCTCTATTCCAATGGACAGTGATTCCGGATTACCGAATCTCTAATCCAATGGACAGTGATTCCGGATTACAGAGTCTCGATTCCAATGGACAGTGATTCCGGATTACAGAGTCTCTATTCCAATGGACAGTGATTCCGGATTACAGAGTCTCTATTCCAATGGTCAGTGATTCCGGATTACAGAGTCTCTATTCCAATGGTCAGTGATTCCAGATTACCGAGTCTCTATTCATATGGACAGTGATTCCGGATTAGAGAGTCTCTTTTCCAATGGACAGTGATTCCGGCTTACAGAGTCTCTATTCCAATGGACAGTGATTCCGGATTACAGAGTCTCTATTCCAATGGTCAGTGATTCCGGATTACAGAGTCTCTATTCCAATGGTCAGTGATTCTGGATTGCAGAGTCTCAATTCCAATGGTCAGTGATTCCGGGTTACAGAGTCTCCATTCCAATGGTCAGTGATTCCGGATTACAGAGTCTCTATCACACTGGTCAGTTATTCCGGATTACAGAGTCTCTATTCCAATGGTCAGTGATTCCGGATTACAGAGTCTCTATTCCCATGGTCAGTGATTCCGGATTACAGAGTCTCTATTCCAATGGTCAGTGATTCCAGATTACAGAGTCTCTATTCCAATGGTCAGTGATTCCGGATTTCAGAGTCTCAATTCCAAAGGACAGTGATTCCGGATTACAGAGTCGCTATTCCACTGGTCAGTGATTCCGGATTACAGGGTCTCTATTCCAATGGACAGTGATTCCGGATTACAGAGTCTCTATTCCAATGGACAGTGATTCCGGATTACAGAGTCTCTATTCCAATGGTCAGTGATTCCGGATTACAGACTCTCTATTCCAATGGACAGTGATTCCGGATTACAGAGTCTCTATTCCAATGGACAGTGATTCCGGATTACCGACTCTCTATTCCAATGGACAGTGATTCCGGATTACAGAGTCTCTATTCCAATGGACAGTGATTCCGGATTCCCGACTCTCTATTCCAAGGGACTGTGATTCCAGATTACAGAGTCTCTATTCCAATGCACAGTTATTCCGGATTACAGAGTCTCTATTCCAATGGTCAATGATTCCAGATTCCAGAGTCTCTATTTCAATGGACAGTGATTCCGGATTACAGAGACTCTATTCCAATGGTCAGTGATTCCGGATTACAGAGTCTCTATTCCAATGGACAGTGATTCCGGATTACAGAGTCTCTATTCCAATGGTCAGTGATTCCGGATTACAGAGTCTCTATTCCAATTGTCAGTGATTCTGGATTGCAGAGTCTCCGTTCCAATGGTCAGTGATTCCGGATTACAGAGTCTCTATCACACTGGTCAGTGATTCCGGATTACAGAGTCTCTATTCCAATGGTCAGTGATTCCGGATTACAGAGTCTCTATTCCCATGGTCAGTGATTCCGGATTACAGAGTCTCTATTCCAATGGTCAGTGATTCCAGATTACAGAGTCTCTATTCCAATCGTCAGTGATTCCGGATTACAGAGTCTCAATTCCAATGAACAGTGATTCCGGATTACAGAGTCGCTATTCCACTGGTCAGTGATTCCGGATTACAGAGTCTCTATTCCAATGGACAGTGATTCCGGATTACAGAGTCTCTATTCCAATGGACAGTGAATCCGGATTACAGAGTCTCTATTCCAATGGTCAGTGATTCCGGATTACAGACTCTCTATTCCAATGGACAGTGATTCCGGATTACCGACTCTCTATTCCAATGGACAGTGATTCCGGATTACAGAGTCTCTACTCCAATGGACAGTGATTCCGGATTCCCGACTCTCTATTCCAAGGGACAGTGATTCCGGATTACAGAGTCTCTATTCCAATGGTCAATGATTCCAGATTACAGAGTCTCTATTTCAATGGACAGTGATTCTGGATGACAGAGACTCTATTCCAATGGTCAGTGATTCCGGATTGCAGAGTCTCTATTCCAATGGACAGTGATTCCGGATTACAGAGTCTCTATTCCAATGGTCAGTGATTCCGGTTTGCAGAGTCTCTATTCCAATTGTCAGTGATTCTGGATTGCAGAGTCTCAATTCCAATGGTCAGTGATTCCGGATTACAGAGTCTCTATTCCCATGGTCAGTGATTCCGGATTACAGAGTCTCTATTCCAATGGACAGTGATTCCGGATTACAGAGTCTCTATTCCAATGGACAGTGATTCCGGATTACAGAGTCTCTATTCCAATGGTCAGTGATTCCGGATTACAGAGTCTCCATTCCAATGGTCAGTGATTCCGGATTACAGAGTCTCTATCACACTGGTCAGTGATTCCAGATTACAGAGTCTCTATTCCAATGGTCAGTGATTCCGGATTACAGAGTCTCTATTCCAATGGTCAGTGATTCCGGATTACAGAGTCTCTATTCCAATGGTCAGTGATTCCGGATTACAGAGTCTGTATTCCAATGGTCAGTGATTCCGGATTACAGAGTCTCTATTCCCAATGGTCAGTGATTCTGGTTACAGAGTCTCTATTCCAATGGACAGTGATTCCGGATTACAGAGTCTCTATTCCAATGGACAGTGATTCCGGATTACCGAATCCCTATTCCTATGGACAGTGATTCCGCATTACAGAGTCTCTATTCCAATGGACAGTGATTCCGGGTTACAGAGTCTCTATTCCAATCGACAGTGATTCCGGATTACAGAGTCTCTATTCCAATGGTCAGTGATTCCGGATTACAGAGTCTCTATTCCAATGGTCAGTGATTCCAGATTACCGAGTCTCTATTCATATGGACAGTGATTCCGGATTAGAGAGTCTCTTTTCCAATGGACAGTGATTCCGGATTACAGAGTCTCTATTCCAATGGACAGTGATTCCGGAATACAGAGTCTCGATTCCAATGGTCAGTGATTCCGGATTACAGAGTCTCTATTCCAATGGTCAGTGATTCTGGATTGCAGAGTCTCAATTCCAATGGTCAGTGATTCCGGGTTACAGAGTCTCCATTCCAATGGTCAGTGATTCCGGATTACAGAGTCTCTATCACACTGGTCAGTGATTCCGGATTACAGAGTCTCTATTCCAATGGTCAGTGATTCCGGATTACAGA
The DNA here is from genome assembly GCF_047496885.1 of Scyliorhinus torazame. Lineage (NCBI taxonomy): Eukaryota > Metazoa > Chordata > Chondrichthyes > Carcharhiniformes > Scyliorhinidae > Scyliorhinus > Scyliorhinus torazame. Next base: position 7,684,762 of record NC_092712.1, on the reverse strand, counting down.
GTCTCTATTCCCATGGTCAGTGATTCCGGATTACAGAGTCTCTATTCCAATGGTCAGTGATTCCAGATTACAGTGTCTCTATTCCAATGGTCAGTGATTCCGGATTTCAGAGTCTCAATTCCAAAGGACAGTGATTCCGGATTACAGAGTCGCTATTCCACTGGTCAGTGATTCCGGATTACAGAGTCTCTATTCCAATGGACAGTGATTCCGGATTACAGAGTCTCTATTCCAATGGACAGTGATTCCGGATTACAGAGTCTCTATTCCAATGGTCAGTGATTCCGGATTACAGACTCTCTATTCCAATGGACAGTGATTCCGGATTACAGAGTCTCTATTCCAATGGACAGTGATTCCGGATTACCGACTCTCTATTCCAATGGACAGTGATTCCGGATTACAGAGTCTCTATTCCAATGGACAGTGATTCCGGATTCCCGACTCTCTATTCCAAGGGACAGTGATTCCAGATTACAGAGGCTCTATTCCAATGCACAGTTATTCCGGATTACACAGTCTCTATTCCAATGGTCAATGATTCCAGATTCCAGAGTCTCTATTTCAATGGACAGTGATTCCGGATTACAGAGACTCTATTCCAATGGTCAGTGATTCCGGATTACAGAGTCTCTATTCCAATGGACAGTGATTCCGGATTACAGAGTCTCTATTCCAATGGTCAGTGATTCCGGATTACAGAGTCTCTATTCCAATTGTCAGTGATTCTGGATTGCAGAGTCTCCATTCCAATGATCAGTGATTCCGGATTACAGAGTCTCTATTCCAATGGTCAGTGATTCCGGATTACAGAGTCTCTATTCCCATGGTCAGTGATTCCGGATTACAGAGTCTCTATTCCAATGGTCAGTGATTCAAGATTACAGAGTCTCTATTCCAATGGTCAGTGATTCCAGATTCCAGAGTCTCTATTTCAATGGACAGTGATTCCGGATTACAGAGACTCTATTCCAATGGTCAGTGATTCCGGATTACAGAGTCTCCATTCCAATGGACAGTGATTCCGGATTACAGAGTCTCTATTCCAATTGTCAGTGATTCTGGATTGCAGAGTCTCCATTCCAATGGTCAGTGATTCCGGATTACAGAGTCTCTATTCCAATGGTCAGTGATTCCGGATTACAGAGTCTCTATTCCCATGGTCAGTGATTCCGGATTACAGAGTCTCTATTCCAATGGTCAGTGATTCCAGATTACAGAGCCTCTATTCCAATGGTCAGTGATTCCGGATTACAGAGTCTCAATTCCAATGGACAGTGATTCCGGATTACAGAGTCGCTATTCCACTGGTCAGTGATTCCGGATTACAGAGTCTCTATTCCAATGGACAGTGATTCCGGATTACAGAGTCTCTATTCCAATGGACAGTGAATCCGGATTACAGAGTCTCTATTCCAATGGTCAGTGATTCCGGATTACAGACTCTCTATTCCAATGGACAGTGATTCCGGATTCCCGACTCTCTATTCCAAGGGACAGTGATTCCGGATTACAGAGTCTCTATTCCAATGGTCAATGATTCCAGATTACAGAGTCTCTATTTCAATGGACAGTGATTCTGGATTACAGAGACTCTATTCCAATGGTCAGTGATTCCGGATTACAGAGTCTCTATTCCAATGGACAGTGATTCCGGATTACAGAGTCTCTATTCCAATGGTCAGTGATTCCGGTTTGCAGAGTCTCTATTCCAATTGTCAGTGATTCTGGATTGCAGAGTCTCAATTCCAATGGTCAGTGATTCCGGATTACAGAGTCTCTATTCCCATGGTCAGTGATTCCGGATTACAGAGTCTCTATTCCAATGGACAGTGATTCCGGATTACAGAGACTCTATTCCAATGGACAGTGATTCCGGATTACAGAGTCTCTATTCCAATGGACAGTGATTCTGGATGACAGAGACTCTATTCCAATGGTCAGTGATTCCGGATTGCAGAGTCTCTATTCCAATGGACAGTGATTCCGGATTACAGAGTCTCTATTCCAATGGTCAGTGATTCCGGTTTGCAGAGTCTCTATTCCAATTGTCAGTGATTCTGGATTGCAGAGTCTCAATTCCAATGGTCAGTGATTCCGGATTACAGAGTCTCTATTCCCATGGTCAGTGATTCCGGATTACAGAGTCTCTATTCCAATGGACAGTTATTCCGGATTACAGAGTCTCTATTCCAATGGACAGTGATTCCGGATTACAGAGCCTCTATTCCAATGGTCAGTGATTCCGGATTACAGAGTCTCCATTCCAATGGTCAGTGATTCCGGATTACAGAGTCTCTATCACACTGGTCAGTGATTCCAGATTACAGAGTCTCTATTCCAATGGTCAGTGATTCCGGATTACAGAGTCTCTATTCCAATGGTCAGTGTTTCCGGATTACAGAGTCTCTATTCCAATGGTCAGTGATTACGGATTACAGAGTCTGTATTCCAATGGTCAGTGATTCCGGATTACAGAGTCTCTTTTCCCAATGGTCAGTGATTCTGGTTACAGAGTCTCTATTCCAATGGACAGTGATTCCGGATTACAGAGTCTCTATTCCAATGGACAGTGATTCCGGATTACCGAATCCCTATTCCTATGGACAGTGATTCCGCATTACAGAGTCTCTATTCCAATGGACAGTGATTCCGGGTTACAGAGTCTCTATTCCAATGGACAGTGATTCCGGATTACAGAGTCTCTATTCCAATGGTCAGTGATTCCGGATTACAGAGTCTCTATTCCAATGGTCAGTGATTCCAGATTACCGAGTCTCTATTCATATGGACAGTGATTCCGGATTAGAGAGTCTCTTTTCCAATGGACAGTGATTCCGGATTACAGAGTCTCTATTCCAATGGACAGTGATTCCGGAATACAGAGTCTCTATTCCAATGGTCAGTGATTCCGGATTACAGAGTCTCTATTCCAATGGTCAGTGATTCTGGATTGCAGAGTCTCAATTCCAATGGTCAGTGATTCCGGGTTACAGAGTCTCCATTCCAATGGTCAGTGATTCCGGATTACAGAGTCTCTATCACACTGGTCAGTGATTCCGGATTACAGAGTCTCTATTCCAATGGTCAGTGATTCCGGATTACAGAGTCTCTATTCCCATGGTCAGTGATTCCGGATTACAGAGTCTCTATTCCAATGGTCAGTGATTCCAGATTACAGTGTCTCTATTCCAATGGTCAGTGATTCCGGATTTCAGAGTCTCAATTCCAAAGGACAGTGATTCCGGATTACAGAGTCGCTATTCCACTGGTCAGTGATTCCGGATTACAGAGTCTCTATTCCAATGGACAGTGATTCCGGATTACAGAGTCTCTATTCCAATGGACAGTGATTCCGGATTACAGAGTCTCTATTCCAATGGTCAGTGATTCCGGATTACAGACTCTCTATTCCAATGGTCAGTGATTCCGGATTTCAGAGTCTCAATTCCAAAGGACAGTGATTCCGGATTACAGAGTCGCTATTCCACTGGTCAGTGATTCCGGATTACAGGGTCTCTATTCCAATGGACAGTGATTCCGGATTACAGAGTCTCTATTCCAATGGACAGTGATTCCGGATTACAGAGTCTCTATTCCAATGGTCAGTGATTCCGGATTACAGACTCTCTATTCCAATGGACAGTGATTCCGGATTACAGAGTCTCTATTCCAATGGACAGTGATTCCGGATTACCGACTCTCTATTCCAATGGACAGTGATTCCGGATTACAGAGTCTCTATTCCAATGGACAGTGATTCCGGATTCCCGACTCTCTATTCCAAGGGACTGTGATTCCAGATTACAGAGTCTCTATTCCAATGCACAGTTATTCCGGATTACAGAGTCTCTATTCCAATGGTCAATGATTCCAGATTCCAGAGTCTCTATTTCAATGGACAGTGATTCCGGATTACAGAGACTCTATTCCAATGGTCAGTGATTCCGGATTACAGAGTCTCTATTCCAATGGACAGTGATTCCGGATTACAGAGTCTCTATTCCAATGGTCAGTGATTCCGGATTACAGAGTCTCTATTCCAATTGTCAGTGATTCTGGATTGCAGAGTCTCCATTCCAATGGTCAGTGATTCCGGATTACAGAGTCTCTATCACACTGGTCAGTGATTCCGGATTACAGAGTCTCTATTCCAATGGTCAGTGATTCCGGATTACAGAGTCTCTATTCCCATGGTCAGTGATTCCGGATTACAGAGTCTCTATTCCAATGGTCAGTGATTCCAGATTACAGAGTCTCTATTCCAATGGTCAGTGATTCCGGATTACAGAGTCTCAATTCCAATGAACAGTGATTCCGGATTACAGAGTCGCTATTCCACTGGTCAGTGATTCCGGATTACAGAGTCTCTATTCCAATGGACAGTGATTCCGGATTACAGAGTCTCTATTCCAATGGACAGTGAATCCGGATTACAGAGTCTCTATTCCAATGGTCAGTGATTCCGGATTACAGACTCTCTATTCCAATGGACAGTGATTCCGGATTACCGACTCTCTATTCCAATGGACAGTGATTCCGGATTACAGAGTCTCTACTCCAATGGACAGTGATTCCGGATTCCCGACTCTCTATTCCAAGGGACAGTGATTCCGGATTACAGAGTCTCTATTCCAATGGTCAATGATTCCAGATTACAGAGTCTCTATTTCAATGGACAGTGATTCTGGATGACAGAGACTCTATTCCAATGGTCAGTGATTCCGGATTGCAGAGTCTCTATTCCAATGGACAGTGATTCCGGATTACAGAGTCTCTATTCCAATGGTCAGTGATTCCGGTTTGCAGAGTCTCTATTCCAATTGTCAGTGATTCTGGATTGCAGAGTCTCAATTCCAATGGTCAGTGATTCCGGATTACAGAGTCTCTATTCCCATGGTCAGTGATTCCGGATTACAGAGTCTCTATTCCAATGGACAGTGATTCCGGATTACAGAGTCTCTATTCCAATGGACAGTGATTCCGGATTACAGAGTCTCTATTCCAATGGTCAGTGATTCCGGATTACAGAGTCTCCATTCCAATGGTCAGTGATTCCGGATTACAGAGTCTCTATCACACTGGTCAGTGATTCCAGATTACAGAGTCTCTATTCCAATGGTCAGTGATTCCGGATTACAGAGTCTCTATTCCAATGGTCAGTGATTCCGGATTACAGAGTCTCTATTCCAATGGTCAGTGATTCCGGATTACAGAGTCTGTATTCCAATGGTCAGTGATTCCGGATTACAGAGTCTCTATTCCCAATGGTCAGTGATTCTGGTTACAGAGTCTCTATTCCAATGGACAGTGATTCCGGATTACAGAGTCTCTATTCCAATGGACAGTGATTCCGGATTACCGAATCCCTATTCCTATGGACAGTGATTCCGCATTACAGAGTCTCTATTCCAATGGACAGTGATTCCGGGTTACAGAGTCTCTATTCCAATGGACAGTGATTCCGGATTACAGAGTCTCTATTCCAATGGTCAGTGATTCCGGATTACAGAGTCTCTATTCCAATGGTCAGTGATTCCAGATTACCGAGTCTCTATTCATATGGACAGTGATTCCGGATTAGAGAGTCTCTTTTCCAATGGACAGTGATTCCGGATTACAGAGTCTCTATTCCAATGGACAGTGATTCCGGAATACAGAGTCTCGATTCCAATGGTCAGTGATTCCGGATTACAGAGTCTCTATTCCAATGGTCAGTGATTCTGGATTGCAGAGTCTCAATTCCAATGGTCAGTGATTCCGGGTTACAGAGTCTCCATTCCAATGGTCAGTGATTCCGGATTACAGAGTCTCTATCACACTGGTCAGTGATTCCGGATTACAGAGTCTCTATTCCAATGGTCAGTGATTCCGGATTACAGAGTCTCTATTCCCATGGTCAGTGATTCCGGATTACAGAGTCTCTATTCCAATGGTCAGTGATTCCAGATTACAGTGTCTCTATTCCAATGGTCAGTGATTCCGGATTTCAGAGTCTCAATTCCAAAGGACAGTGATTCCGGATTACAGAGTCGCTATTCCACTGGTCAGTGATTCCGGATTACAGAGTCTCTATTCCAATGGACAGTGATTCCGGATTACAGAGTCTCTATTCCAATGGACAGTGATTCCGGATTACAGAGTCTCTATTCCAATGGTCAGTGATTCCGGATTACAGACTCTCTATTCCAATGGACAGTGATTCCGGATTACAGAGTCTCTATTCCAATGGACAGTGATTCCGGATTACCGACTCTCTATTCCAATGGACAGTGATTCCGGATTACAGAGTCTCTATTCCAATGGACAGTGATTCCGGATTCCCGACTCTCTATTCCAAGGGACAGTGATTCCAGATTACAGAGGCTCTATTCCAATGCACAGTTATTCCGGATTACACAGTCTCTATTCCAATGGTCAATGATTCCAGATTCCAGAGTCTCTATTTCAATGGACAGTGATTCCGGATTACAGAGACTCTATTCCAATGGTCAGTGATTCCGGATTACAGAGTCTCTATTCCAATGGACAGTGATTCCGGATTACAGAGTCTCTATTCCAATGGTCAGTGATTCCGGATTACAGAGTCTCTATTCCAATTGTCAGTGATTCTGGATTGCAGAGTCTCCATTCCAATGATCAGTGATTCCGGATTACAGAGTCTCTATTCCAATGGTCAGTGATTCCGGATTACAGAGTCTCTATTCCCATGGTCAGTGATTCCGGATTACAGAGTCTCTATTCCAATGGTCAGTGATTCAAGATTACAGAGTCTCTATTCCAATGGTCAGTGATTCCAGATTCCAGAGTCTCTATTTCAATGGACAGTGATTCCGGATTACAGAGACTCTATTCCAATGGTCAGTGATTCCGGATTACAGAGTCTCCATTCCAATGGACAGTGATTCCGGATTACAGAGTCTCTATTCCAATTGTCAGTGATTCTGGATTGCAGAGTCTCCATTCCAATGGTCAGTGATTCCGGATTACAGAGTCTCTATTCCAATGGTCAGTGATTCCGGATTACAGAGTCTCTATTCCCATGGTCAGTGATTCCGGATTACAGAGTCTCTATTCCAATGGTCAGTGATTCCAGATTACAGAGCCTCTATTCCAATGGTCAGTGATTCCGGATTACAGAGTCTCAATTCCAATGGACAGTGATTCCGGATTACAGAGTCGCTATTCCACTGGTCAGTGATTCCGGATTACAGAGTCTCTATTCCAATGGACAGTGATTCCGGATTACAGAGTCTCTATTCCAATGGACAGTGAATCCGGATTACAGAGTCTCTATTCCAATGGTCAGTGATTCCGGATTACAGACTCTCTATTCCAATGGACAGTGATTCCGGATTCCCGACTCTCTATTCCAAGGGACAGTGATTCCGGATTACAGAGTCTCTATTCCAATGGTCAATGATTCCAGATTACAGAGTCTCTATTTCAATGGACAGTGATTCTGGATTACAGAGACTCTATTCCAATGGTCAGTGATTCCGGATTACAGAGTCTCTATTCCAATGGACAGTGATTCCGGATTACAGAGTCTCTATTCCAATGGTCAGTGATTCCGGTTTGCAGAGTCTCTATTCCAATTGTCAGTGATTCTGGATTGCAGAGTCTCAATTCCAATGGTCAGTGATTCCGGATTACAGAGTCTCTATTCCCATGGTCAGTGATTCCGGATTACAGAGTCTCTATTCCAATGGACAGTGATTCCGGATTACAGAGACTCTATTCCAATGGACAGTGATTCCGGATTACAGAGTCTCTATTCCAATGGACAGTGATTCTGGATGACAGAGACTCTATTCCAATGGTCAGTGATTCCGGATTGCAGAGTCTCTATTCCAATGGACAGTGATTCCGGATTACAGAGTCTCTATTCCAATGGTCAGTGATTCCGGTTTGCAGAGTCTCTATTCCAATTGTCAGTGATTCTGGATTGCAGAGTCTCAATTCCAATGGTCAGTGATTCCGGATTACAGAGTCTCTATTCCCATGGTCAGTGATTCCGGATTACAGAGTCTCTATTCCAATGGACAGTTATTCCGGATTACAGAGTCTCTATTCCAATGGACAGTGATTCCGGATTACAGAGCCTCTATTCCAATGGTCAGTGATTCCGGATTACAGAGTCTCCATTCCAATGGTCAGTGATTCCGGATTACAGAGTCGCTATCACACTGGTCAGTGATTCCAGATTACAGAGTCTCTATTCCAATGGTCAGTGATTCCGGATTACAGAGTCTCTATTCCAATGGTCAGTGTTTCCGGATTACAGAGTCTCTATTCCAATGGTCAGTGATTACGGATTACAGAGTCTGTATTCCAATGGTCAGTGATTCCGGATTACAGAGTCTCTTTTCCCAATGGTCAGTGATTCTGGTTACAGAGTCTCTATTCCAATGGACAGTGATTCCGGATTACAGAGTCTCTATTCCAATGGACAGTGATTCCGGATTACCGAATCCCTATTCCTATGGACAGTGATTCCGCATTACAGAGTCTCTATTCCAATGGACAGTGATTCCGGGTTACAGAGTCTCTATTCCAATGGACAGTGATTCCGGATTACAGAGTCTCTATTCCAATGGTCAGTGATTCCGGATTACAGAGTCTCTATTCCAATGGTCAGTGATTCCAGATTACCGAGTCTCTATTCATATGGACAGTGATTCCGGATTAGAGAGTCTCTTTTCCAATGGACAGTGATTCCGGATTACAGAGTCTCTATTCCAATGGACAGTGATTCCGGAATACAGAGTCTCTATTCCAATGGTCAGTGATTCCGGATTACAGAGTCTCTATTCCAATGGTCAGTGATTCTGGATTGCAGAGTCTCAATTCCAATGGTCAGTGATTCCGGGTTACAGAGTCTCCATTCCAATGGTCAGTGATTCCGGATTACAGAGTCTCTATCACACTGGTCAGTGATTCCGGATTACAGAGTCTCTATTCCAATGGTCAGTGATTCCGGATTACAGAGTCTCTATTCCCATGGTCAGTGATTCCGGATTACAGAGTCTCTATTCCAATGGTCAGTGATTCCAGATTACAGTGTCTCTATTCCAATGGTCAGTGATTCCGGATTTCAGAGTCTCAATTCCAAAGGACAGTGATTCCGGATTACAGAGTCGCTATTCCACTGGTCAGTGATTCCGGATTACAGAGTCTCTATTCCAATGGACAGTGATTCCGGATTACAGAGTCTCTATTCCAATGGACAGTGATTCCGGATTACAGAGTCTCTATTCCAATGGTCAGTGATTCCGGATTACAGACTCTCTATTCCAATGGACAGTGATTCCGGATTACAGAGTCTCTATTCCAATGGACAGTGATTCCGGATTACCGACTCTCTATTCCAATGGACAGTGATTCCGGATTACAGAGTCTCTATTCCAATGGACAGTGATTCCGGATTCCCGACTCTCTATTCCAAGGGACAGTGATTCCAGATTACAGAGGCTCTATTCCAATGCACAGTTATTCCGGATTACACAGTCTCTATTCCAATGGTCAATGATTCCAGATTCCAGAGTCTCTATTTCAATGGACAGTGATTCCGGATTACAGAGACTCTATTCCAATGGTCAGTGATTCCGGATTACAGAGTCTCTATTCCAATGGACAGTGATTCCGGATTACAGAGTCTCTATTCCAATGGTCAGTGATTCCGGATTACAGAGTCTCTATTCCAATTGTCAGTGATTCTGGATTGCAGAGTCTCCATTCCAATGATCAGTGATTCCGGATTACAGAGTCTCTATTCCAATGGTCAGTGATTCCGGATTACAGAGTCTCTATTCCCATGGTCAGTGATTCCGGATTACAGAGTCTCTATTCCAATGGTCAGTGATTCAAGATTACAGAGTCTCTATTCCAATGGTCAGTGATTCCAGATTCCAGAGTCTCTATTTCAATGGACAGTGATTCCGGATTACAGAGACTCTATTCCAATGGTCAGTGATTCCGGATTACAGAGTCTCCATTCCAATGGACAGTGATTCCGGATTACAGAGTCTCTATTCCAATTGTCAGTGATTCTGGATTGCAGAGTCTCCATTCCAATGGTCAGTGATTCCGGATTACAGAGTCTCTATTCCAATGGTCAGTGATTCCGGATTACAGAGTCTCTATTCCCATGGTCAGTGATTCCGGATTACAGAGTCTCTATTCCAATGGTCAGTGATTCCAGATTACAGAGTCTCTATTCCAATGGTCAGTGATTCCGGATTACAGAGTCTCAATTCCAATGGACAGTGATTCCGGATTACAGAGTCGCTATTCCACTGGTCAGTGATTCCGGATTACAGAGTCTCTATTCCAATGGACAGTGATTCCGGATTACAGAGTCTCTATTCCAATGGACAGTGAATCCGGATTACAGAGTCTCTATTCCAATGGTCAGTGATTCCGGATTACAGACTCTCTATTCCAAGGGACTGTGATTCCAGATTACAGAGTCTCTATTCCAATGCACAGTTATTCCGGATTACAGAGTCTCTATTCCAATGGTCAATGATTCCAGATTCCAGAGTCTCTATTTCAATGGACAGTGATTCCGGATTACAGAGACTCTATTCCAATGGTCAGTGATTCCGGATTACAGAGTCTCTATTCCAATGGACAGTGATTCCGGATTACAGAGTCTCTATTCCAATGGACAGTGATTCCGGATTACAGAGTCTCTATTCCAATGGTCAGTGATTCCGGATTACAGAGTCTCTATTCCAATGGACAGTGATTCCGGATTACAGAGTCTCTATTCCAATGGACAGTGATTCCGGATTACAGAGACTCTATTCCAATGGTCAGTGATTCCGGATTACAGAGTCTCTATTCCCACTGGTCAGTGATTCTGGATTACAGAGTCTCTATTCCAATGGACAGTGATTCCGGATTACAGGGTCTCTATTCCAATGGACAGTGATTCCGGATTACAGAGTCTCTATTCCAATGGACAGTGTTTCCGGATTACAGAGTCTCTGTTCCAATGGACAGTGATTCTGGATTACAGAGTCTCTATTCCAATGGACAGTGATTGCGGATTACAGAGTCTCTATTCCAATGGTCAGTGATTCCGGATTACAGAGTCTCTGTTCCAATGGTCAGTGATTCCGGATTACAGAGTCTCTATTCCAATGGACAGTGATTCCGGATTACAGAGACTCTATTCCAATGGTCAGTGATTCCGGATTACAGAGTCTCCATTCCAATGGACAGTGATTCCGGATTACAGAGTCTCTATTCCAATTGTCAGTGATTCTGGATTGCAGAGTCTCCATTCCAATGGTCAGTGATTCCGGATTACAGAGTCTCTATTCCAATGGTCAGTGATTCCGGATTACAGAGTCTCTATTCCCATGGTCAGTGATTCCGGATTACAGAGTCTCTATTCCAATGGTCAGTGATTCCAGATTACAGAGTCTCTATTCCAAAGGTCAGTGATTCCGGATTACAGAGTCTCAATTCCAATGGACAGTGATTCCGGATTACAGAGTCGCTATTCCACTGGTCAGTGATTCCGGATTACAGAGTCTCTATTCCAATGGACAGTGATTCCGGATTACAGAGTCTCTATTCCAATGGACAGTGAATCCGGATTACAGAGTCTCTATTCCAATGGTCAGTGATTCCGGATTACAGACTCTCTATTCCAATGGACAGTGATTCCGGATTCCCGACTCTCTATTCCAAGGGACAGTGATTCCGGATTACAGAGTCTCTATTCCAATGGACAGTGAATCCGGATTACAGAGTCTCTATCACACTGGTCAGTGGTTCCGGATTACAGAGTCTCTATTCCAATGGTCAGTGATTCCGGATTACAGAGTCTCTATTCCCATGGTCAGTGATTCCGGATTACAGAGTCTCTATTCCAATGGTCAGTGATTCCAGATTACAGAGTCTCTATTCCAATGGTCAGTGATTCCGGATTCCCGACTCTCTATTCCAAGGGACTGTGATTCCAGATTACAGAGTCTCTATTCCAATGCACAGTTATTCCGGATTACAGAGTCTCTATTCCAATGGTCAGTGATTCCGGATTACAGACTCTCTATTCCAATGGACAGTGATTCCGGATTCCCGACTCTCTATTCCAAGGGACAGTGATTCCGGATTACAGAGTCTCTATTCCAATGGTCAATGATTCCATATTACAGAGTCTCTATTTCAATGGACAGTGATTCTGGATTACAGAGACTCTATTCCAATGGTCAGTGATTCCGGATTACAGAGTCTCTATTCCAATGGACAGTGATTCCGGATTACAGTGTCTCTATTCCAATGGACAGTGATTCCGGATTCCCGACTCTCTATTCCAAGGGACTGTGATTCCAGATTACAGAGTCTCTATTCCAATGCACAGTTATTCCGGATTACAGAGTCTCTATTCCAATGGTCAATGATTCCAGATTCCAGAGTCTCTATTTCAATGGACAGTGATTCCGGATTACAGAGACTCTATTCCAATGGTCAGTGATTCCGGATTACAGAGTCTCTATTCCAATGGACAGTGATTCCGGATTACAGAGTCTCTATTCCAATGGTCAGTGATTCCGGATTACAGAGTCTCTATTCCAATTGTCAGTGATTCTGGATTGCAGAGTCTCTATTCCAATTGTCAGTGATTCTGGATTGCAGAGTCTCTATTCCAATGGACAGTGATTCCGGATTACAGAGTCTCTATTCCAATGGTCAGTGATTCCGGATTACAGAGTCTCTATTCCAATTGTCAGTGATTCTGGATTGCAGAGTCTCTATTCCAATGGACAGTGATTCCGGATTACAGAGTCTCTATTCCAATGGACAGTGATTCCGGATTACAGAGACTCTATTCCAATGGTCAGTGATTCCGGATTACAGAGTCTCTATTCCCACTGGTCAGTGATTCTGGATTACAGAGTCTCTATTCCAATGGACAGTGATTCCGGATTACAGGGTCTCTATTCCAATGGACAGTGATTCCGGATTACAGAGTCTCTATTCCAATGGACAGTGTTTCCGGATTACAGAGTCTCTGTTCCAATGGACAGTGATTCTGGATTACAGAGTCTCTATTCCAATGGACAGTGATTGCGGATTACAGAGTCTCTATTCCAATGGTCAGTGATTCCGGATTACAGAGTCTCTGTTCCAATGGTCAGTGATTCCGGATTACAGAGTCTCTATTCCAATGGACAGTGATTCCGGATTACAGAGACTCTATTCCAATGGTCAGTGATTCCGGATTACAGAGTCTCCATTCCAATGGACAGTGATTCCGGATTACAGAGTCTCTATTCCAATTGTCAGTGATTCTGGATTGCAGAGTCTCCATTCCAATGGTCAGTGATTCCGGATTACAGAGTCTCTATTCCAATGGTCAGTGATTCCGGATTACAGAGTCTCTATTCCCATGGTCAGTGATTCCGGATTACAGAGTCTCTATTCCAATGGTCAGTGATTCCAGATTACAGAGTCTCTATTCCAATGGTCAGTGATTCCGGATTACAGAGTCTCAATTCCAATGGACAGTGATTCCGGATTACAGAGTCGCTATTCCACTGGTCAGTGATTCCGGATTACAGAGTCTCTATTCCAATGGACAGTGATTCCGGATTACAGAGTCTCTATTCCAATGGACAGTGAATCCGGATTACAGAGTCTCTATTCCAATGGTCAGTGATTCCGGATTACAGACTCTCTATTCCAATGGACAGTGATTCCGGATTCCCGACTCTCTATTCCAAGGGACAGTGATTCCGGATTACAGAGTCTCTATTCCAATGGACAGTGAATCCGGATTACAGAGTCTCTATCACACTGGTCAGTGGTTCCGGATTACAGAGTCTCTATTCCAATGGTCAGTGATTCCGGATTACAGAGTCTCTATTCCCATGGTCAGTGATTCCGGATTACAGAGTCTCTATTCCAATGGTCAGTGATTCCAGATTACAGAGTCTCTATTCCAATGGTCAGTGATTCCGGATTCCCGACTCTCTATTCCAAGGGACTGTGATTCCAGATTACAGAGTCTCTATTCCAATGCACAGTTATTCCGGATTACAGAGTCTCTATTCCAATGGTCAATGATTCCAGATTCCAGAGTCTCTATTTCAATGGACAGTGATTCCGGATTACAGAGACTCTATTCCAATGGACAGTGATTCCGGATTACAGAGTCTCTATTCCAATGGTCAGTGATTCCGGATTACAGAGTCTCTATTCCAATTGTCAGTGATTCTGGATTGCAGAGTCTCCATTCCAATGGTCAGTGATTCCGGATTACAGAGTCTCTATCACACTGGTCAGTGATTCCGGATTACAGAGTCTCTATTCCAATGGTCAGTGATTCCGGATTACAGAGTCTCTATTCCCATGGTCAGTGATTCCGGATTACAGAGTCTCTATTCCAATGGTCAGTGATTCCAGATTACAGAGTCTCTATTCCAATGGTCAGTGATTCCGGATTACAAAGTCTCTATTCCAATGGACAGTGATTCCGGATTACAGAGTCTCTATTCCAATGGACAGTGATTCCGGATTACAGAGTCTCTATTCCAATGGTCAGTGATTCCGGATTACAAAGTCTCTGTTCCAATGGACAGTGATTCCGGATTACAAAGTCTCTATTCCAATGGACAGTGATTCCGGATGACAGAGTCTCAATTCCAATGAACAGTGATTCCGGATTACAGAGTCGCTATTCCACTGGTCAGTGATTCCGGATTACAGAGTCTCTATTCCAATGGACAGTGATTCCGGATTACAGAGTCTCTATTCCAATGGACAGTGAATCCGGATTACAGAGTCTCTATTCCAATGGTCAGTGATTCCGGATTACAGACTCTCTATTCCAATGGACAGTGATTCCGGATTACCGACTCTCTATTCCAATGGACAGTGATTCCGGATTACAGAGTCTCTACTCCAATGGACAGTGATTCTGGATTCCCGACTCTCTATTCCAAGGGACAGTGATTCCGGATTACAGAGTCTCTATTCCAATGGTCAGTGATTCCGGATTACAGAGTCTCAATTCCAATGGACAGTGATTCCGGATTACAGAGTCGCTATTCCACTGGTCAATGATTCCGGATTACAGAGTCTCTATTCCAATGGACAGTGATTCCGGATTACAGAGTCTCTATTCCAATGGACAGTGAATCCGGATTACAGAGTCTCTATTCCAATGGTCAGTGATTCCGGATTACAGACTCTCTATTCCAATGGACAGTGATTCCGGATTCCCGACTCTCTATTCCAAGGGACAGTGATTCCGGATTACAGAGTCTCTATTCCAATGGTCAATGATTCCATATTACAGAGTCTCTATTTCAATGGACAGTGATTCTGGATTACAGAGACTCTATTCCAATGGTCAGTGATTCCGGATTACAGAGTCTCTATTCCAATGGACAGTGATTCCGGATTACAGAGTCTCTATTCCAATGGACAGTGATTCCGGATTCCCGACTCTCTATTCCAAGGGACTGTGATTCCAGATTACAGAGTCTCTATTCCAATGCACAGTTATTCCGGATTACAGAGTCTCTATTCCAATGGTCAATGATTCCGGATTCCAGAGTCTCTATTTCAATGGACAGTGATTCCGGATTACAGAGACTCTATTCCAATGGTCAGTGATTCCGGATTACAGAGTCTCTATTCCAATGGACAGTGATTCCGGATTACAGAGTCTCTACTCCAATGGTCAGTGATTCCGGATTACAGAGTCTCTATTCCAATTGTCAGTGATTCTGGATTACAGAGTCTCTGTTCCAATGGTCAGTGATTCCGGATTACAGACTCTCTATTCCAATGGACAGTGATTCCGGATTCCCGACTCTCTATTCCAAGGGACAGTGATTCCGGATTACAGAGTCTCTATTCCAATGGTCAATGATTCCATATTACAGAGTCTCTATTTCAATGGACAGTGATTCTGGATTACAGAGACTCTATTCCAATGGTCAGTGATTCCGGATTACAGAGTCTCTATTCCAATGGACAGTGATTCCGGATTACAGAGTCTCTATTCCAATGGACAGTGATTCCGGATTCCCGACTCTCTATCCCACTGGTCAGTGATTCCGGATTACAGAGTCTCTATTCCAATGGTCGTTGATTCCGGATGACAGAGTCGCTATTCCAATGGTCAGTGATTCCGGATTACAGAGTCTCTATCCCACTCGTCAGTGATTCCGGATTACAGAGTCTCTATGCCAATGGACAGTGATTCCGGATTACAGAGTTTCTATCCCACTCGTCAGTGATTCCGGATTACAGAGTCTCTATTCCAATGGACAGTGATTCCGGATTACAGAGTCTCTATTACAATGGACAGTGAATCCGGATTACAGAGTCTCTATTCCAATGGTCAGTGATTCCGGATTACAAACTCTCTATTCCAATGGACAGTGATTCCGGATTCCCGACTCTCTATTCCAAGGGACAGTGATTCCGGATTACAGAGTCTCTATTCCAATGGTCAATGATTCCAGATTACAGAGTCTCTATTTCAATGGACAGTGATTCTGGATTACAGAGACTCTATTCCAATGGTCAGTGATTCCGGATTACAGAGTCTCTATTCCCATGGTCAGTGATTCCGGATTACAGAGTCTCTATTCCAATGGACAGTGATTCCGGATTACAGAGTCTCTATTCCAATGGACAGTGATTCCGGATTACAGAGTCTCTATTCCAATGGTCAGTGATGCCGGATTACAGAGTCTCTATTCCAATGGTCAGTGATTCCGGATTACAGAGTCTGTATTCCAATGGTCAGTGATTCCGGATTACAGAGTCTCTATTCCCAATGGTCAGTGATTCTGGATTACAGAGTCTCTATTCCAATGGACAGTGATTCCGGATTATAGAGTCTCTATTCCAATGGACAGTGATTCCGGATTACCGACTCTCTATTCCAATGGACAGTGATTCCGGATTACACAGTCTCTATTCCAATGGACAGTTATTCCGGATTACAGAGTCTCTATTCCAATGGACAGTGATTCCGGATTACAGAGCCTCTATTCCAATGGTCAGTGATTCCGGATTACAGAGTCTCTATTCCAATGGTCAGTGATTCCAGATTACAGAGTCTCTATTCCAATGGACAGTGATTCCGGATTACAGCGACTCTATTCCAATGGTCAGTGATTCCGGATTACAGAGTCTCTATTCCCACTGGTCCGTGATTCTGGATTACAGAGTCTCTATTCCAATGGACAGTGATTCCGGATTACAGAGTCTCTATTCCAATGGTCAGTGATTCCGGATTACAGAGTCTCTATTCCAATGGTCAGTGATTCCGGATTACAGAGTCTCTATTCCAATGGACAGTGATTCCGGATTACAGAGTCTCTATTCCAATGGACAGTGATTCCGGATTACAGAGACTCTATTCCAATGGACAGTGATTCCGGATTACAGAGACTCTATTCCAATGGTCAGTGATTCCGGATTACAGAGTCTCTATTCCCACTGGTCAGTGATTCTGGATTACAGAGTCTCTATTCCAATGGACAGTGATTCCGGATTACAGGGTCTCTATTCCAATGGACAGTGATTCCGGATTACAGAGTCTCTATTCCAATGGACAGTGTTTCCGGATTACAGAGTCTCTGTTCCAATGGACAGTGATTCTGGATTACAGAGTCTCTATTCCAATGGACAGTGATTCCGGATTACAGAGTCTCTATTCCAATGGTCAGTGATTCCGGATTACAGAGTCTCTATTCCAATGGTCAGTGATTCCGGATTACAGAGTCTCTATTCCAATGGACAGTGATTCCGGATTGCAGAGTCTCTATTCCAATGGACAGTGATTCCGGATTACAGATTCTCTATCCCACTGTTCAGTGATTCCGGATCACAGAGTCTCTTTTCCAATGGTCAGTGACTCCGGATTACAGAGTCTCTATCCCACTGGTCAGTGATTCCAGATTACAGATTCTCTATCCCGCTGGTCAGTGAGTCCGGATTACAGAGTCTCTATTCGAATGGACAGTGATTCCGGATTACAGATTCTCTATCCCACTGGTCAGTGATTCCGGATTACAGAGTCTCTATTCCAATGGTCGTTGATTCCGGATGACAGAGTCGCTATTCCAATGGACAGTGATTCCGGATTACAGAGTCTCTATCCCACTCGTCAGTGATTCCGGATTACAGAGTCTCTATTCCAATGGACAGTGATTCCGGATTACAGAGTTTCTATCCCACTCGTCAGTGATTCCGGATTACAGAGTCTCTATTCCAATGGACAGTGATTCCGGATTACAGAGTCTCTATCCCACTCGTCAGTGATTCCGGATTACAGAGTCTCTATTCCAATGGTCAGTGATTCAGGATTGCAAAGTCTGTATTCCAATGGTCAGTGATTCCGGATTACAGACTCTCTATTCCAATGGACAGTGATTCCGGATTACCGACTCTCTATTCCAATGGACAGGGATTCCGGATTACAGAGTCTCTATTCCAATGGACAGTGATTCCGGATTCCCGACTCTCTATTCCAAGGGACAGTGATTCCGGATTACAGAGTCTCTATTCCAATGCACAGTGATTCCGGATTACAGAGTCTCTATTCCAATGCACAGTTATTCCGGTTTACAGAGTCTCTATTCCAATGGTCAATGATTCCAGATTACAGAGTCTCTATTTCAATGGACAGTGATTCTGGATTACAGAGACTCAATTCCAATGGTCAGTGATTCCGGATTACAGAGTCTCTATTCCAATGGACAGTGATTCCGGATTACAGAGTCTCTATTCCAATGGTCAGTGATTCCGGTTTGCAGAGTCTCTATTCCAATTGTCAGTGATTCTGAATTGCAGAGTCTCAATTCCAATGGTCAGTGATTCCGGATTACAGAGTCTCTATTCCCATGGTCAGTGATTCCGGATTACAGAGTCTCTATTCCAATGCACAGTGATTCCGGATTACAGAGTCTCTATTCCAATGCACAGTTATTCCGGTTTACAGAGTCTCTATTCCAATGGTCAATGATTCCAGATTACAGAGTCTCTATTTCAATGGACAGTGATTCTGGATTATAGAGTCTCTATTCCAATGGACAGTGATTCCGGATTACCGACTCTCTATTCCAATGGACAGTGATTCCGGATTACACAGTCTCTATTCCAATGGACAGTTATTCCGGATTACAGAGTCTCTATTCCAATGGACAGTGATTCCGGATTACAGAGCCTCTATTCCAATGGTCCGTGATTCCGGATTACAGAGTCTCTATTCCAATGGTCAGTGATTCCAGATTACAGAGTCTCTATTCCAATGGACAGTGATTCCGGATTACAGAGACACTATTCTAATGGTCAGTGATTCCGGATTACAGAGTCTCTATTCCCACTGGTCAGTGATTCTGGATTACAGAGTCTCTATTCCAATGGACAGTGATTCCTGATTACAGAGTCTCTATTCCAATGGTCAGTGATTCCGGATTACAGAGTCTCTATTCCAATGGTCAGTGATTCCGGATTACAGAGTCTCTATTCCAATGGACAGTGATTCCGGATTACAGAGTCTCTATTCCAATTGACAGTGATTCCGGATTACAGAGTCTCTATTCCAATGGACAGTGATTCCGGATTACAGAGACTCTATTCCAATGGTCAGTGATTCCGGATTACAGAGTCTCTATTCCCACTGGTCAGTGATTCCGGATTACAGGGTCTCTATTCCAATGGACAGTGATTCCGGATTACAGAGTCTCTATTCCAATGGACAGTGATTCCGGATTACAGAGTCTCTGTTCCAATGGACAGTGATTCTGGATTACAGAGTCTCTATTCCAATGGACAGTGATTCCGGATTACAGAGTCTCTATTCCAATGGTCAGTGATTCCGGATTACAGAGTCTCCATTCCAATGGACAGTGATTCCGGATTACAGAGTCTCTATTCCAATGGACAGTGATTCCGGATTACAGAGTCTCTATTCCAATGGACAGTGATTCCGGATTACAGATTTTCTATCCCACTGTTCAGTGATTCCGGATTACAGAGTCTCTTTTCCAATGGTCAGTGACTCCGGATTACAGAGTCTCTATCCCACTGGTCAGTGATTCCGGATTACAGATTGTCTATCCCGCTGGTCAGTGAGTCCGGATTACAGAGTCTCTATTCCAATGGACAGTGATTCCGGATTACAGATTCTCTATCCCACTGGTCAGTGATTCCGGATTACAGAGTCTCTATTCCAATGGTCGGTGATTCCGGATGACAGAGTCTCTTTTCCAATGGACAGTGATTCCGGATTACAGAGTCTCTATCCCACTCGTCAGTGATTCCGGATTACAGAGTCTCTATTCCAATGGACAGTGATTCCGGATTACAGAGTCTCTATCCCACTCGTCAGTGATTCCGGATTACAGAGTCTCTATTCCAATGGACAGTGATTCCGGATTACAGAGTCTCTATCCCACTCGTCAGTGATTCCAGATTACAGAGTCTCTATTCCAATGGTCAGTGATTCAGGATTGCAAAGTCTCTATTCCAATGGTCAGTGATTCCGGATTACAGAGTCTCTATTCCAATGGACAGTGATTCTGGATTACAGAGTCTCTATTCCAATGGACAGTGATTCCGGATTACAGAGTCTGTATTCCAATGGTCAGTGATTCCGGATTACAGATTCTCTATTCCAATTGTCAGTGATTCCGGATTATACAGTCTCTATTCCAATGGACAGTGATTCCGGATTACAGAGTCTGTATTCCAATGGTCAGTGATTCCGGATTACAGAGTCTCTATTCCAATGGTCAGTGATTCCGGATTACACAGTCTCTATTCCAATGGACAGTGATTCCGGATTACAGAGTCTCTATTTCAATGGTCAGTGATTCCGGATTACAGAGTCTATTCCAATGGACAGTGATTCGGGATTACAGAGTCTCTATTCCAATGGACAGTGATTCCGGATTACAGAGTCTCCATTCCAATGTACAGTGATTCCGGATTACAGAGTCTCTATTCCAATGGACAGTGATTCCGGATTACAGAGTCTAAATTCCAATGGTCAGTGATTCCGGATTACAGAGTCTCCATTCCAAT
The DNA here is from genome assembly GCF_047496885.1 of Scyliorhinus torazame. Lineage (NCBI taxonomy): Eukaryota > Metazoa > Chordata > Chondrichthyes > Carcharhiniformes > Scyliorhinidae > Scyliorhinus > Scyliorhinus torazame. The sequence goes on along the minus strand of NC_092712.1, from coordinate 7,663,690 downwards.
GGTCACTGATTCCGGATTACAGAGTCTCTATCACACTGGTCAGTGATTCCGGACTACAGAGTCTCTATTCCAATGGTCAGTGCTTCCGGATTACAGAGTCTCTATTCCAATGGACAGTGATTCCGGATTACAGAGTCTAAATTCCAATGGACAGTGATTCCGGATTACAGAGTCTCTATTCCAATGGACAGTGATTCCGGATTACAGAGTCTCTATTCCAATGTACAGTGATTCCGGATTACAGAGTCTCTATTCCAATGGACAGTGATTCCGGATTACAGAGTCTAAATTCCAATGGTCAGTGATTCCGGATTACAGAGTCTCCATTCCAATGGTCACTGATTCCGGATTACAGAGTCTCTATCACACTGGTCAGTGATTCCGGATTACAGAGTCTCTATTCCAATGGTCAGTGATTCCGGAATACAGAGTCTCTATTCCAATGGACAGTGATTCCGGATTACAGAGTCTCTATCACACTTGTCAGTGATTCCGGATTACAGAGTCTCTTTTCCAATGGACAGTGATTCCGGATTACAGAGTCTCTATTCCAATGGACAGTGATTCCGGATTACAGAGTCTCTATCCCACTCGTCAGTGATTCCGGATTACAGAGTCTCTATTCCAATGGTCAGTGATTCAGGTTTGCAATGTCTCTATTCCAATGGTCAGTGTTTCCGGATTACAGAGTCTCTATTCCAATGGTCAGTGATTCCGGATTACAGAGTCTCTATTCCAATGGTCAGTGATTCCGGATTACAGAGTCTCTATTCCAATGGACAGTGATTCCGGATTACAGAGTCTCTATTCCAATGGACAGTGATTCCGGATTACAGAGACTCTATTCCAATGGTCAGTGATTACGGATTACAGAGTCTCTATTCCCACTGGTCAGTGATTCTGGATTACAGAGTCTCTATTCCAATGGACAGTGATTCCGGATTACAGGGTCTCTATTCCAATGGACAGTGATTCCGGATTACAGAGTCTCTATTCCAATGGACAGTGATTCCGGATTACAGAGTCTCTGTTCCAATGGACAGTGATTCTGGATTACAGAGTCTCTATTCCAGTGGACAGTGATTCTGGATTACAGAGTCTCTATTCCAATGGTCAGTGATTCCGGATTACAGAGTCTCTATTCCAATGGTCAGTGATTCCGGATTACAGAGTCTCTATTTCAATGGACAGTGATTCCGGATTACAGAGTCTCTATTCCAATGGACAGTGATTCCGGATTACAGATTCTCTATCCCACTGTTCAGTGATTCCGGATTACAGAGTCTCTTTTCCAATGGTCAGTGACTCCGGATTACAGAGTCTCTATCCCACTGGTCAGTGATTCCGGATTACAGATTCTCTATCCCGCTGGTCAGTGAGTCCGGATTACAGAGTCTCTATTCCAATGGACAGTGATTCCGGATTACAGATTCTCTATCCCACTGGTCAGTGATTCCGGATTACAGAGTCTCTATTCCAATGGTCGGTGATTCCGGATGATAGAGTCTCTATTCCAATGGACAGTGATTCCGGATTACAGAGTCTCTATCCCACTCGTCAGTGATTCCGGATTACAGAGTCTCTATTCCAATGGACAGTGATTCCGGATTACAGAGTCTCTATCCCACTCGTCAGTGATTCCGGATTACAGAGTCTCTATTCCAATGGTCAGTGATTCAGGATTGCAAAGTCTCTATTCCAATGGTCAGTGATTCCGGATTACAGAGTCTCTATTCCAATGGACAGTGATTCTGGATTACAGAGTCTCTATCCCACTGGTCAGTGATTCCGGATTACAGATTCTCTATCCCACTGGTCAGTGATTCCGGATTACAGAGTCTCTATTCCAATGGTCGGTGATTCCGGATGATAGAGTCTCTATTCCAATGGACAGTGATTCCGGATTACAGAGTCTCTATCCCACTCGTCAATGATTCCGGATTACAGAGTCTCTATTCCAATGGACAGTGATTCCGGATTACAGAGTCTCTATCCCACTCGTCAGTGATTCCGGATTACAGAGTCTCTATTCCAATGGACAGTGATTCCGGATTACAGAGTCTCTATCCCACTCGTCAGTGATTCCGGATTACAGAATCTCTATTCCAATGGTCAGTGATTCAGGATTGCAAAGTCTCTATTCCAATGGTCAGTGATTCCGGATTACAGAGTCTCTATTCCAATGGACAGTGATTCTGGATTACAGAGTCTCTATTCCAATGGACAGTGATTCCGGATTACAGAGTCTGTATTCCAATGGTCAGTGATTCCGGATTACAGAGTCTCTATTCCAATGGTCAGTGATTCCGGATTACACAGTCTCTATTCCAATGGACAGTGATTCCGGATTACAGAGTCTGTATTCCAATGGTCAGTGATTCCGGATTACAGAGTCTCTATTCCAATGGTCAGTGATTCCGGATTACACAGTCTCTATTCCAATGGACAGTGATTCCGGATTACAGAGTCTCTATTCCAATGGTCAGTGATTCCGGATTACAGAGTCTATTCCAATGGACAGTGATTCGGGATTACAGAGTCTCTATTCCAATGGACAGTGATTCCGGATTACAGAGTCTCCATTCCAATGTACAGTGATTCCGGATTACAGAGTCTCTATTCCAATGGACAGTGATTCCGGATTACAGAGTCTAAATTCCAATGGTCAGTGATTCCGGATTACAGAGTCTCCATTCCAATGGTCACTGATTCCGGATTACAGAGTCTGTATCACACTGGTCAGTGATTCCGGATTACAGAGTCTCTATTCCAATGGTCAGTGATTCCGGATTACAGAGTCTCTATTCCAATGGACAGTGATTCCGGATTACAGAGTCTAAATTCCAATGGACAGTGATTCCGGATTACAGAGTCTCTATTCCAATGGACAGTGATTCCGGATTACAGAGTCTCTATTCCAATGTACAGTGATTCCGGATTACAGAGTCTCTATTCCAATGGACAGTGATTCCGGATTACAGAGTCTAAATTCCAATGGTCAGTGATTCCGGATTACAGAGTCTCCATTCCAATGGTCACTGATTCCGGATTACAGAGTCTCTATCACACTGGTCAGTGATTCCGGATTACAGAGTCTCTATTCCAATGGTCAGTGATTCCGGATTACAGAGTGTCTATTCCAATGGACAGTGATTCCGGATTACAGAGTCTCTATCACACTTGTCAGTGATTCCGGATTACAGAGTCTCTATTCCAATGGACAGTGATTCCGGATTACAGAGTCTCTATCCCACTCGTCAGTGATTCCGGATTACAGAGTCTCTATTCCAATGGTCAGTGATTCAGGTTTGCAGATTCTCTATTCCAATGGTCAGTGTTTCCGGATTACAGAGTCTCTATTCCAATGGACAGTGATTCCGGATTACAGAGTCTCTATTCCAATGGTCAGTGTTTCCGGATTACAGAGTCTCTATTCCAATGGACAGTGATTCCGGATTACAGAGTCTGTATTCCAATGGTCAGTGATTCCGGATTACAGAGTCTCTATTCCAATGGTCAGTGATTCCGGATTACACAGTCTCTATTCCAATGGACAGTGATTCCGGATGACAGAGTCTCTATTCCAATGGTCAGTGATTCCGGATTACAGAGTCTCTATTCCAATGGACAGTGATTCCGGATTACAGAGTCTCTATTCCAATGTACAGTGATTCCGGATTACAGAGTCTCTATTCCAATGGACAGTGATTCCGGATTACAGAGTCTAAATTCCAATGGTCAGTGATTCCGGATTACAGAGTCTCCATTCCAATGGTCACTGATTCAGGATTACAGAGTCTCTATCACACTGGTCAGTGATTCCGGATTACAGAGTCTCTATTCCAATGGTCAGTGATTCCGGATTCCAGACCCTCTATTCCAATGGTCAGTGATTCCGGATTACAGAGACTCTATTCCAATGTACAGTGATTCCGGATTACAGAGTCTCTATTCCAATGGACAGTGATTCCGGATTACAGAGTCTCTATTCCAATGGACAGTGTTTCCGGATTACAGAGTCTCTAGTCCAATGGTCAGTGATTCTGGATGACAGAGTCTCAATTCCAATGGTCAGTGATTCCGGATTACAGAGTCTCCATTCCAATGGTCACTGATTCCGGATTACAGAGTCTCTATCACACTGGTCAGTGATTCCGGATTACAGAGTCTCTATTCCAATGGTCAGTGAATCCGGATTACAGAGTCTCTATTCCAATGGTCAGTGATTCCGGATTACAGAGTCTCTATTCCAATGGTCAGTGATTCCGGATTACAGAGTCTCTATTCCCAATGGTCAGTGATTCTGGATTACAGAGTCTCTATTCCAATGGACAGTGATTCCGTATTACAGAGTCTCTATTCCAATAGACAGTGATTCCGGATTACCGACTCTCTAGTCCAATGGACAGTGATTCCGGATTACAGAGTCTCTATTCCAATGGACAGGGATTCCGGATTACAGAGTCTCTATTCCAGTGGACAGTGATTCTGGATTACAGAGTCTCTATTCCAATGGACAGTGATTCCGGATTACAGAGTCTCTATTCCCATGGACAGTGATTCCGGATTACAGAGTAGCTATTCCAATGGATAGTGATTCCGGATTACAGAGTCTCTATTCCAATGGTCAGTGATTCCGGATTACAGAGTATCTATTCCAATGGATAGTTATTCCGGATTACAGAGTCTCTATTCCAATGGACAGTGATTCCGGATTACAGAGTCTAAATTCCAATGGTCAGTGATTCCGGATTACAGAGTCTCCATTCCAATGGTCACTGATTCCGGATTACAGAGTCTCTATCACACTGGTCAGTGATTCCGGATTACAGAGTCTCTATTCCAATGGTCAGTGATTCCGGATTACAGAGTCTCTATTCCAATGGACAGTGATTCCGGATTACAGAGTCTAAATTCCAATGGACAGTGATTCCGGATTACAGAGTCTCTATTCCAATGGACAGTGATTCCGTATTACAGAGTCTCTATTCCAATGTACAGTGATTCCGGATTACAGAGTCTCTATTCCAATGGACAGTGATTCCGGATTACAGAGTCTAAATTCCAATGGTCAGTGATTCCGGATTACAGAGTCTCCATTCCAATGGTCACTGATTCCGGATTACAGAGTCTCTATCACACTGGTCAGTGATTCCGGATTACAGAGTCTCTATTCCAATGGTCAGTGATTCCGGATTACAGAGTGTCTATTCCAATGGACAGTGATTCCGGATTACAGAGTCTCTATCACACTTGTCAGTGATTCCGGATTACAGAGTCTCTATTCCAATGGACAGTGATTCCGGATTACAGAGTCTCTATTCCACTCGTCAGTGATTCCGGATTACAGAGTCTCTATTCCAATGGTCAGTGATTCAGGTTTGCAGATTCTCTATTCCAATGGTCAGTGTTTCCGGATTACAGAGTCTCTATTCCAATGGACAGTGATTCCGGATTACAGAGTCTCTATTCCAATGGTCAGTGTTTCCGGATTACAGAGTCTCTATTCCAATGGACAGTGATTCCGGATTACAGAGTCTGTATTCCAATGGTCAGTGATTCCGGATTACAGAGTCTCTATTCCAATGGTCAGTGATTCCGGATTACACAGTCTCTATTCCAATGGACAGTGATTCCGGATTACAGAGTCTCTATTCCAATGTACAGTGATTCCGGATTAGAGTCTCTATTCCAATGGACAGTGATTCCGGATTACAGAGTCTAAATTCCAATGGTCAGTGATTCCGGATTACAGAGTCTCCATTCCAATGGTCACTGATTCAGGATTACAGAGTGTCTATCACACTGGTCAGTGATTCCGGATTACAGAGTCTCTATTCCAATGGTCAGTGATTCCGGATTACAGACCCTCTATTCCAATGGTCAGTGATTCCGGATTACAGAGACTCTATTCCAATGTACAGTGATTCCGGATTACAGAGTCTCTATTCCAATGGACAGTGATTCCGGATTACAGAGTCTCTATTCCAATGGACAGTGTTTCCGGATTACAGAGTCTCTAGTCCAATGGTCAGTGATTCTGGATTACAGAGTCTCAATTCCAATGGTCAGTGATTCCGGATTACAGAGTCTCCATTCCAATGGTCACTGATTCCGGATTACAGAGTCTCTATCACACTGGTCAGTGATTCCGGATTACAGAGTCTCTATTCCAATGGTCAGTGAATCCGGATTACAGAGTGTCTATTCCAATGGTCAGTGATTCCGGATTACAGAGTCTCTATTCCAATGGTCAGGGATTCCGGATTACAGAGTCTCTATTCCAATGGTCAGTGATTCCGGATTACAGAGTCTCTATTCCCAATGGTCAGTGATTCTGGATTACAGAGTCTCTATTCCAATGGACAGTGATTCCGTATTACAGAGTCCCTATTCCAATAGACAGTGATTCCGGATTACCGACTCTCTAGTCCAATGGACAGTGATTCCGGATTACAGAGTCTCTATTCCAATGGACAGGGATTCCGGATTACAGAGTCTCTATTCCAATGGACAGTGATTCTGGATTACAGAGTCTCTATTCCAATGGACAGTGATTCCGGATTACAGAGTCTCTATTCCCATGGACAGTGATTCCGGATTACAGAGTAGCTATTCCAATGGATAGTGATTCCGGATTACAGAGTCTCTATTCCAATGGTCAGTGATTCCGGATTACAGAGTATCTATTCCAATGGATAGTTATTCCGGATTACAGAGTCTCTATTCCCATGGACAGTGATTCCGGATTACAGAGTAGCTATTCCAATGGATAGTGATTCCAGATTACAGAGTCTCTATCCCCCTTGTCAGTGACTCCGGATTACAGAGTCTCTATCCCACTGGTCAGTGATTCCGGATTACAGATTCTCTATCCCACTGGTCAGTGATTCCGGATTACAGAGTCTCTATTCCAATGGACAGTGATTCCGGATTACAGAGTCTCTATTCCAATGGACAGTGATTCCGGATTACAAAGTCTCTATTCCAATGGTCAGTGATTCCGGATTGCAGAGTCTCTATTCCAATGGTCAGTAATTCCGGATTACAGAGTCTCTATTCCAATGGGCAGTGATTCTGGATTACAGAGTCTCTATTCCAATGGACAGTGATTCCGGATTACAGAGTCTCTATTCCAATGGTCAGTGATTCCGGATTACAGAGTCTCTATTCCAATGGTCAGTGATTCCGGATTACAGAGTCTCTATTCCAATGATCAGTGATTCCAGATTACAGAGTCTCTATTCCAATGGTCAGTGATTCCGGATTACAGAGTCTCTATTCCAATGGACAGTGATTCCGGATTACAGAGTCTCTATTCCAATGGTCAGTGATTCCGGATTACAGAGTCTCTATTCCAATGGTCAGTGATTCCGGATTACAGAGTCTCTATTCCAATGGTCAGTGATTCCGGATTACAGAGTCTCTATTCCAATGGACAGTGATTCCGGATTACAAAGTCTCTATTCCAATGGTCAGTGATTCCGGATTGCAGAGTCTCTATTCCAATGGTCAGTAATTCCGGATTACAGAGTCTCTATTCCAATGGACAGTGATTCTGGATTACAGAGTCTCTATTCCAATGGACAGTGATTCCGGATTACAGAGTCTCTATTCCAATGGTCAGTGATTCCGGATTACAGAGTCTCTATTCCAATGGTCAGTGATTCCGGATTACAGAGTCTCTATTCCAATGGTCAGTGATTCCAGATTACAGAGTCTCTATTCCAATGGTCAGTGATTCCGGATTACAGAGTCTCTATTCCAATGGACAGTGATTCCGGATTACAGAGTCTCTATTCCAATGGTCAGTGATTCCGGATTACAGAGTCTCTATTCCAATGGTCAGTGATTCCGGATTACAGAGTCTCTATTCCAATGGTCAGTGATTCCGGATTACAGAGTCTCTATTCCAATGGTCAGTGATTTCAGATTACAGAGTCTCTATTCCAATGGTCAGTGATTCTGGATTACAGAGTCTCTATTCCAATGGACAGTGATTCCGGATTACAGAGTCTCTATTCCAATGGTCAGTGATTCCAGATTACAGAGTCTCTATTCCAATGGTCAGTGATTCCGGATTACAGAGTCTCTATTCCAATGGACAGTGATTCTGGATTACAGAGTCTCTATTCCAATGTACAGTGATTCCGGATTACAGAGTCTCTATTCCAATGGACTGTGATTCCGGATTACAGAGTCTCTATTCCAATGGACAGTGATTCCGGATTACAGAGTCTCTATTCCAATGGTCAGTGATTCTGGATTACAGAGTCTCAATTCTAATGGTCAGTGATTCCGGATTACAGAGTCTCCATTCCAATGATCAGTGATTCCGGATTATAGAGTCTCTATCACACTGGTCAGTGATTCCGGATTACAGAGTCTCTATTCCAATGGTCAGTGATTCCGGATTACAGAGTCTGTATTCCAATGGTCAGTGATTCCGGATTACAGAGTCACCATTCCCAATGGTCAGTGATTCCGGATTACAGAGTCACCATTCCCAATGGTCAGTGATTCTGGATTACAGAGTCTCTATTCCAATGGACAGTGATTCCGGATTACAGATTTTCTATTCCAATGGACAGTGATTCCGGATTACCGACTCTCTATTCCAATGGACAGTGATTCCGGATTACAGAGTCTCTATTCCAATGGTCAGTGATTCCGGATTACAGAGTCTCTATTCCAATGGTCAGTGATTCTGGATTGCAGAGTCTCAATTCCAATGGTCAGTGATTCCGGATTACAGAGTCTCCATTCCAATGGTCAGTGATTCCGGATTACAGAGTCTCTATCACACTTGTCAGTGATTCCGGATTACAGAGTCTCCATTCCAATGGACAGTGATTCCGGATTACAGAGTCTCTATTCCAATGGTCAGTGATTCTGGATTGCAGAGTCTCTATTCCACTGGTCAGTGATTCCGGATTACAGAATCTCTGTTCCAATGGACAGTGATTCCGGATTACAGAGTCTCTATTCCAATGGACAGTGATTCCGAATTGCAGAGTCTCTATTCCAATGGACAGTGATTCCGGATTACAGAGTCTCTATTCCAATGGACAGTGATTCCGGATTACAGAGTCTCTATTCCAATGGACAGTGATTCCGGATTACAGAGTCTCTATTCCAATGGACAGTGATTCTGGATTACAGAGTCTCTATTCCAATGGACAGTGATTCCGGATTACAGAGTCTCTATTCCCATGGACAGTGATTCCGGATTACAGAGTAGCTATTCCAATGGATAGTGATTCCGGAATACAGAGTCTCGATCCCACTGTTCAGTGATTCCGGATTACAGAGTCTCTATTCCAATGGTCAGTGATTCCGGATTACAGAGTCTCTATTCCAATGGTCAGTAATTCCATATTACAGAGTCTCTATTCCAATGGACAGTGATTCCGGATTACAGAGTCTCTATTCCAATGGACAGTGATTCCGGATTACAGAGTCTCTATTCCAATGGTCAGTAATTCCAGATTACAGAGTCTCTATTCCAATGGACAGTGATTCCGGATTACAGAGTCTCTATTCCAATGGACAGTGATTCCGGATTACAGAGTCTCTATTCCAATGGACAGTGATTCCGGATTACAGAGTCTCTATTCCAATGGTCAGTGATTCTGGATTACAGAGTCTCAATTCTAATGGTCAGTGATTCCGGATTACAGAGTCTCCATTCCAATGATCAGTGATTCCGGATTATAGAGTCTCTATCACACTGGTCAGTGATTCCGGATTACAGAGTCTCTATTCCAATGGTCAGTGATTCCGGATTACAGAGTCTCTATTCCAATGGTCAGTGATTCCGGATTACAGAGTCTCTATTCCAATGGTCAGTGATTCCGGATTACAGTGTCTGTAGTCCAATGGTAAGTGATTCCGGATTACAGAGTCACCATTCCCAATGGTCAGTGATTCTGGATTACAGAGTCTCTATTCCAATGGACAGTGATTCCGGATTACAGATTTTCTATTCCAATGGACAGTGATTCCGGATTACCGACTCTCTATTCCAATGGACAGTGATTCCGGATTACGGAGTCTCTATTCCAATGGTCAGTGATTCCGGATTACAGAGTCTCTATTCCAATGGTCAGTGATTCTGGATTGCAGAGTCTCAATTCCAATGGTCAGTGATTCCGGATTACAGAGTCTCCATTCCAATGGTCAGTGATTCCGGATTACAGAGTCTCTATCACACTTGTCAGTGATTCCGGATTACAGAGTCTCCATTCCAATGGACAGTGATTCCGGATTACAGAGTCTCTATTCCAATGGACAGTGATTCTGGATTGCAGAGTCTCTATTCCACTGGTCAGTGATTCCGGATTACAGAGTCTCTGTTCCAATGGACAGTGATTCCGGATTACAGAGTCTCTATTCCAATGGACAGTGATTCCGAATTACAGAGTCTCTATTCCAATGGACAGTGATTCCGGATTACAGAGTCTCTATTCCAATGGACAGTGATTCCGGATTACAGAGTCTCTATTCCAATGGACAGTGATTCCGGATTACAGAGTCTCTATTCCAATGGACAGTGATTCTGGATTACAGAGTCTCGATCCCACTGTTCAGTGATTCCGGATTACAGAGTCTCTATTCCAATGGTCAGTGATTCCGGATTACAGAGTCTCTATTCCAATGGTCAGTAATTCCATATTACAGAGTCTCTATTCCAATGGACAGTGATTCCGGATTACAGAGTCTCTATTCCAATGGACAGTGATTCCGGATTACAGAGTCTCTATTCCAATGGTCAGTAATTCCAGATTACAGAGTCTCTATTCCAATGGACAGTGATTCCGGATTACAGAGTCTCTATTCCAATGGACAGTGATTCCTGATTACAGAGTCTCTATTCCAATGGACAGTGATTCCAGATTACAGAGTCTCTATTCCAATAATCCAATGGACAGTGATTCCGGATTACAGAGTCTCTTTTCCAATAATCCAATGGACAGTGATTCCGGATTACAGAGTCTCTATTCCAATGGATAGTGATTCCGGATTACAGAGTCTCTATTCCAATGGACAGTGATTCCAGATTACAGAGTCTCTATTCTAATGGATAGTGATTCCGGATTACAGAGTCTCTATTCCAACGGACAGTGATTCCGGATTACAGAGTCTCTATTCCAATGGACTGTGATTCCGGATTACAGACTCTCTATCCCACTGTTCAGTGATTCCGGATTACAGAGTCTCTATCACACTGGTCAGTGACTCCGGATTACATAGTCTCTATCCCACTGGTCAGTGATTCCGGATTACAGATTCTCTATCCCACTGGTCTGTGATTCCGGATTACAGAGTCTCTATTCCAATGGACAGTGACTCCGGATTACAGAGTCTCTATTCCAATGGACAGTGATTCCGGATTACAAAGTCTCTGTTCCAATGGTCAGTGATTCCGGATTGCAGAGTCTCTATTCCAATGGTCAGTAATTCTGGATTACAGAGTCTCTATTCCAATGGACAGAGATTCCGGATTACAGAGTCTCTATTCCAATGGACAGTGATTCCGGATTACAGAGTCTCTATTCCAATGGTCAGTGATTCCGGATTACAGAGTCTCTATTCCAATGGTCAGTGATTCCGGATTACAGAGTCTCTGTTCCAATGGATAGAGATTCCGGATAACAGAGTCTCTATTCCAATGGACTGTGATTCCGGATTACAGACTCTCTATCCCACTGTTCAGCGATTCCGGATTACAGAGTCTCTATCACACTGGTCAGTGACTCCAGATTACATAGTCTCTATCCCACTGGTCAGTGATTCCGGATTACAGATTCTCTATCCCACTGGTCTGTGATTCCGGATTACAGAGTCTCTATTCCAATGGACAGTGATTCCGGATTACAGAGTCTCTATTCCAATGGACAGTGATTCCGGATTACAAAGTCTCTGTTCCAATGGTCAGTGATTCCGGATTGCAGAGTCTCTATTCCAATGGTCAGTAATTCCGGATTACAGAGTCTCTATTCCAATGGACAGTGATTCCGGATTACAGAGTCTCTATTCCAATGGACAGTAATTCCGGATTACAGAGTCTCTATTCCAATGGTCAGTGATTCCGGATTACAGAGTCTCTATTCCAATGGTCAGTGATTCCGGATTACAGAGTCTCTATTCCAATGGTCAGTGATTCCAGATTACAGAGTCTCTATTCGAATGGTCAGTGATTCCGGATTACAGAGTCTCTATTCCAATGGACAGTGATTCCGGATTACAGAGTCTCTATTCCAATGGTCAGTGATTCCGGATTACAGAGTCTCTATTCCAATGGTCAGTTATTCCGGATTACAGAGTCTCTATTCCAATGGTCAGTGATTCCGGATTACAGAGTCTCTATTCCAATGGTCAGTGATTCCGGATTACAGAGTCTCTATTCCAATGGTCAGTGATTCCAGATTACAGAGTCTCTATTCCAATGGTCAGTGATTCTGGATTACAGAGTCTCTATTCCAATGGACAGTGATTCCGGATTACAGAGTCTCGATTCCAATGGTCAGTGATTCCAGATTACAGAGTCTCTATTCCAATGGTCAGTGATTCCGGATTACAGAGTCTCTATTCCAATGGACAGTGATTCTGGATTACAGTCTCTATTCCAATGTACAGTGATTCCGGATTACAGAGTCTCTATTCCAATGAACAGTGATTCCGGATTACAGAGTCTCTATTCCAATGGACAGTGATTCCGGATTACAGAGTCTCTATTCCAATGGTCAGTGATTCTGGATTACAGAGTCTCAATTCTAATGGTCAGTGATTCCGGATTACAGAGTCTCCATTCCAATGGTCAATGATTCCGGATTATAGAGTCTCTATCACACTGATCAGTGATTCCGGATTGCAGAGTCTCAATTCCAATGGTCAGTGATTCCGGATTACAGAGTCTCCATTCCAATGGTCAGTGATTCCGGATTACAGAGTCTCTATCACACTTCTCAGTGATTCCGGATTACAGAGTCTCCATTCCAATGGACAGTGATTCCGGATTACAGAGTCTCTATTCCAATGGACAGTGATTCTGGATTGCAGAGTCTCTATTCCACTGGTCAGTGATTCCGGATTACAGAGTCTCTATTCCAATGGACAGTGATTCCGGATTACAGAGTCTCTATTCCAATGGTCAGTGATTCTGGATTACAGAGTCTCAATTCTAATGGTCAGTGATTCCGGATTACAGAGTCTCCATTCCAATGGTCAGTGATTCCGGATTATAGAGTCTCTATCACACTGGTCAGTGATTCCGGATTACAGAGTCTCTATTCCAATGGTCAGTGATTCCGGATTACAGAGTCTCTATTCCATTGGTCAGTGATTCCGGATTACAGAGTCTCTATTCCAATGGTCAGTGATTCCGGATTACAGAGTCTGTATTCCAATGGTCAGTGATTCCGGATTACAGAGTCACTATTCCCAATGGTCAGTGATTCTGGATTACAGAGTCTCTATTCCAATGGACAGTGATTCCGGATTACAGAGTTTCTATTCCAATGGACAGTGATTCCGGATTACCGACTCTCTATTCCAATGGACAGTGATTCCGGATTACAGAGTCTCTATTCCAATGGTCAGTGATTCCGGATTACAGAGTCTCTATTCCCAATGGTCAGTGATTCTGGATTACAGAGTCTCTATTCCAATGGACAGTGATTCCGGATTACAGAGTCTCTATTCCAATGGACAGCGATTCCGGATTACAGAGTCTCTATTCCAATGGTCAGTGATTCCGGATTACAGAGTCTCTATTCCAATGGACAGTGATTCCGGATTACAGAGTCTCTATTCCAATGGACAGTGATTCCGGATTACAGAGTCTCTATTCCAATGGTCAGTGATTCCGGATTACAGAGTCTCTATTCCCAATGGTCAGTGATTCCGGATTACAGAGTCTCTATTCCAATGGACAGTGATTCTGGATTACAGTCTCTATTCCAATGTACAGTGATTCCGGATTACAGAGTCTCTATTCCAATGGACAGTGATTCCGGATTACAGAGTCTCTATTCCAATGGACAGTGATTCCGGATTACAGAGTCTCTATTCCAATGGTCAGTGATTCTGGATTACAGAGTCTCAATTCTAATGGTCAGTGATTCCGGATTACAGAGTCTCCATTCCAATGGTCAGTGATTCCGGATTATAGAGTCTCTATCACACTGGTCAGTGATTCCGGATTACAGAGTCTCTATTCCAATGGTCAGTGATTCCGGATTACAGAGTCTCTATTCCAATGGTCAGTGATTCCGGATTACAGAGTCTCTATTCCAATGGTCAGTGATTCCGGATTACAGAGTCTGTATTCCAATGGTCAGTGATTCCGGATTACAGAGTCACTATTCCCAATGGTCAGTGATTCTGGATTACAGAGTCTCTATTCCAATGGACAGTGATTCCGGATTACAGAGTTTCTATTCCAATGGACAGTGATTCCGGATTACCGACTCTCTATTCCAATGGACAGTGATTCCGGATTACAGAGTCTCTATTCCAATGGTCAGTGATTCCGGATTACAGAGTCTCTATTCCCAATGGTCAGTGATTCTGGATTACAGAGTCTCTATTCCAATGGACAGTGATTCCGGATTACAGAGTCTCTATTCCAATGGACAGTGATTCCGGATTACAGAGTCTCTATTCCAATGGTCAGTGATTCCGGATTACAGAGTCTCTATTCCAATGGACAGTGATTCCGGATTACAGAGTCTCTATTCCAATGGTCAGTGATTCCGGATTACAGAGTCTCTATTCCAATGGTCAGTGATTCTGGATTGCAGAGTCTCAATTCCAATGGTCAGTGATTCCGGATTACAGAGTCTCCATTCCAATGGTCAGTGATTCCGGATTACAGAGTCTCTAACACACTTGTCAGTGATTCCGGATTACAGAGTCTCCATTCCAATGGTCAGTGATTCCGGATTACAGAGTCTCTATCACACTTCTCAGTGATTCCGGATTACAGAGTCTCCATTCCAATGGACAGTGATTCCGGATTACAGAGTCTCTATTCCAATGGACAGTGATTCTGGATTGCAGAGTCTCTATTCCACTGGTCAGTGATTCCGGATTACAGAGTCTCTATTCCAATGGACAGTGATTCCGGATTACAGAGTCTCTATTCCAATGGTCAGTGATTCTGGATTACAGAGTCTCAATTCTAATGGTCAGTGATTCCGGATTACAGAGTCTCCATTCCAATGGTCAGTGATTCCGGATTATAGAGTCTCTATCACACTGGTCAGTGATTCCGGATTACAGAGTCTCTATTCCAATGGTCAGTGATTCCGGATTACAGAGTCTCTATTCCATTGGTCAGTGATTCCGGATTACAGAGTCTCTATTCCAATGGTCAGTGATTCCGGATTACAGAGTCTGTATTCCAATGGTCAGTGATTCCGGATTACAGAGTCACTATTCCCAATGGTCAGTGATTCTGGATTACAGAGTCTCTATTCCAATGGACAGTGATTCCGGATTACAGAGTTTCTATTCCAATGGACAGTGATTCCGGATTACCGACTCTCTATTCCAATGGACAGTGATTCCGGATAACAGAGTCTCTATTCCAATGGTCAGTGATTCCGGATTACAGAGTCTCTATTCCCAATGGTCAGTGATTCTGGATTACAGAGTCTCTATTCCAATGGACAGTGATTCCGGATTACAGAGTCTCTATTCCAATGGACAGCGATTCCGGATTACAGAGTCTCTATTCCAATGGTCAGTGATTCCGGATTACAGAGTCTCTATTCCAATGGACAGTGATTCCGGATTACAGAGTCTCTATTCCAATGGACAGTGATTCCGGATTACAGAGTCTCTATTCCAATGGTCAGTGATTCCGGATTACAGAGTCTCTATTCCCAATGGTCAGTGATTCCGGATTACAGAGTCTCTATTCCAATGGACAGTGATTCTGGATTACAGTCTCTATTCCAATGTACAGTGATTCCGGATTACAGAGTCTCTATTCCAATGGACAGTGATTCCGGATTACAGAGTCTCTATTCCAATGGACAGTGATTCCGGATTACAGAGTCTCTATTCCAATGGTCAGTGATTCTGGATTACAGAGTCTCAATTCTAATGGTCAGTGATTCCGGATTACAGAGTCTCCATTCCAATGGTCAGTGATTCCGGATTATAGAGTCTCTATCACACTGGTCAGTGATTCCGGATTACAGAGTCTCTATTCCAATGGTCAGTGATTCCGGATTACAGAGTCTCTATTCCAATGGTCAGTGATTCCGGATTACAGAGTCTCTATTCCAATGGTCAGTGATTCCGGATTACAGAGTCTGTATTCCAATGGTCAGTGATTCCGGATTACAGAGTCACTATTCCCAATGGTCAGTGATTCTGGATTACAGAGTCTCTATTCCAATGGACAGTGATTCCGGATTACAGAGTTTCTATTCCAATGGACAGTGATTCCGGATTACCGACTCTCTATTCCAATGGACAGTGATTCCGGATTACAGAGTCTCTATTCCAATGGTCAGTGATTCCGGATTACAGAGTCTCTATTCCCAATGGTCAGTGATTCTGGATTACAGAGTCTCTATTCCAATGGACAGTGATTCCGGATTACAGAGTCTCTATTCCAATGGACAGTGATTCCGGATTACAGAGTCTCTATTCCAATGGTCAGTGATTCCGGATTACAGAGTCTCTATTCCAATGGACAGTGATTCCGGATTACAGAGTCTCTATTCCAATGGTCAGTGATTCCGGATTACAGAGTCTCTATTCCAATGGTCAGTGATTCTGGATTGCAGAGTCTCAATTCCAATGGTCAGTGATTCCGGATTACAGAGTCTCCATTCCAATGGTCAGTGATTCCGGATTACAGAGTCTCTAACACACTTGTCAGTGATTCCGGATTACAGAGTCTCCATTCCAATGGACAGTGATTCCGTATTACAGAGTCTCTATTCCAATGGACAGTGATTCTGGATTGCAGAGTCTCTATTCCACTGGTCAGTGATTCCGGATTACAGAGTCTCTATTCCAATGGACAGTGATTCTGGATTACAGTCTCTATTCCAATGTACAGTGATTCCGGATTACAGAGTCTCTATTCCAATGGACAGTGATTCCGGATTACAGAGTCTCTATTCCAATGGACAGTGATTCCGGATTACAGAGTCTCTATTCCAATGGTCAGTGATTCTGGATTACAGAGTCTCAATTCTAATGGTCAGGGATTCCGGATTACATAGTCTCCATTCCAATGGTCAGTGATTCCGGATTATAGAGTCTCTATCACACTGATCAGTGATTCCGGAATGCAGAGTCTCAATTCCAATGGTCAGTGATTCCGGATTACTGAGTCTCCATTCCAATGGTTAGTGATTCCGGATTACAGAGTCTCTATCACACTTCTCAGTGATTCCGGATTACAGAGTCTCCATTCCAATGGACAGTGATTCCGGATTACAGAGTCTCTATTCCAATGGACAGTGATTCTGGATTGCAGAGTCTCTATTCCACTGGTCAGTGATTCCGGATTACAGAGTCTCTATTCCAATGGACAGTAATTCCGGATTACAGAGTCTCTATTCCAATGGTCAGTGATTCTGGATTACAGAGTCTCAATTCTAATGGTCAGTGATTCCGGATTACAGAGTCTCCATTCCAATGGTCAGTGATTCCGGATTATAGAGTCTCTATCACACTGGTCAGTGATTCCGGATTACAGAGTCTCTATTCCAATGGTCAGTGATTCCGGATTACAGAGTCTCTATTCCAATGGTCAGTGATTCCGGATTACAGAGTCTCTATTCCAATGGTCAGTGATTCCGGATTACAGAGTCTGTATTCCAATGGTCAGTGATTCCGGATTACAGAGTCACTATTCCCAATGGTCAGTGATTCTGGATTACAGAGTCTCTATTCCAATGGACAGTGATTCCGGATTACAGAGTTTCTATTCCAATGGACAGTGATTCCGGATTACCGAGTCTCTATTCCAATGGACAGTGATTCCGGATTACAGAGTCTCTGTTCCAATGGACAGTGATTCCGGATTACAGAGTCTCTATTCCAATGGACAGTGATTCCGGATTACAGAGTCTCTATTCCAATGGTCAGTGATTCCGGATTACAGAGTCTCTATTCCAATGGACAGTGATTCCGGATTACAGTCTCTATTCCAATGGACAGTGATTCCGGATTACAGAGTCTCTATTCCAATGGACAGTGATTCCGGATTACAGAGTCTCTATTCCAATGGACAGTGATTCCGGATTACAGAGTCTCTATTCCAATGGTCAGTAATTCCAGATTACAGAGTCCCTATTCCAATGGACAGTGATTCCGGATTACAGAGTCTCAATTCCAATGGACAGTGGTTCCGGATTACAGAGTCTCTATTCCAATGGACAGTGATTCCAGATTACAGAGTCTCTATTCCAATAATCCAATGGACAGTGATTCCGGATTACAGAGTCTCTATTCCAATAATCCAATGGACAGTGATTCCGGATTACAGAGTCTCTATTCCAATGGACAGTGATTCCGGATTACAGAGTCTCTATTCCAATGGACAGTGATTCCAGATTACAGAGTCTCTATTCTAATGGATAGTGATTCCGGATTACAGAGTCTCTATTCCAATGGATAGTGATTCCGGATTACAGAGTCTCTATTCCAATGGACTGTGATTCCGGATTACAGACTCTCTATCCCACTGTTCAGTGATTCCGGATTACAGAGTCTCTATCACACTGGTCAGTGAATCCGGATTACAGAGTCTCTATCCCACTGGTCAGTGATTCCGGATTACAGATTCTCTATCCCACTGGTCAGTGATTCCGGATTACAGAGTCTCTATTCCAATGGACAGTGATTCCGGATTACAGAGTCTCTATTCCAATGGACAGTGATTCCGGATTACAAAGTCTCTGTTCCAATGGTCAGTGATTCCGGATTGCAGAGTCTCTATTCCAACGGTCAGTAATTCCGGATTACAGAGTCTCTATTCCAATGGACAGTGATTCCGGATTACAGAGTCTCTATTCCAATGGACAGTGATTCCGGATTACAGAGTCTCTATTCCAATGGTCAGTGATTCCGGATCACAGAGTCACTATTCCCAATGGTCAGTGATTCTGGATTACAGAGTCTCTATTCCAGTGGACAGTGATTCCGGATTACAGAGTTTCTATTCCAATGGACAGTGATTCCGGATTACCGACTCTCTATTCCAATGGACAGTGATTCCGGATTACAAACAAACAAAAGAACAAAGAACAAAGAAATGTACAGCACAGGAACAGGCCCTTCGGCCCTCCAAGCCCGTGCCGACCATACTGCCCGACTAAACTACAATCTTCTACACTTCCTGGGTCCGTATCCTTCTATTCCCATCCTATTCATATATTTGTCAAGATGCCCCTTAAATGTCCCTATCGTCCCTGCCTCCACTACCTCCTCCGGTAGTGAGTTCCAGGCACCCACTACCCTCTGCGTAAAAAACTTGCCTCGTACATCTACTCTAAACTTTGCCCCTCTCACCTTAAACCTATGCCCCCTAGTAATTGACCCCTCTACCCTGGGGAAAAGCCTCTGACTATCCACTCTGTCTATGCCCCTCATAATTTTGTATACCTCTATCAGGTCGCCCCTCAACCTCCTTCGTTCCAGTGAGAACAAACCGAGTTTATTCAATCGCTCCTCATAGCTAATGCCCTCCATACCAGGCAACATTCTGGTAAATCTCTTCTGCACCCTCTCTAAAGCCTCCACATCCTTCTGGTAGTGTGGCGACCAGAATTGAACACTATACTCCAAGTGTGGCCTAACTAAGGTTCTATACAGCTGCAACATGACTTGCCAATTCTTATACTCAATGCCCCGGCCAATGAAGGCAAGCATGCCGTATGCCTTCTTGACTACCTTCTCCACCTGTGTAGCCCCTTTCAATGACCTGTGGACCTGTACTCCTAGATCTCTTTGACTTTCAATACTCTTGAGGGTTCTACCATTCACTGTATATTCCCTACCTGCATTAGCCCTTCCAAAATGCATTACCTCACATTTGTCCAGGTTAAACTCCATCTGCCATCTCTCCGCCCAAGTCTCCAGACAATCTAAATCCTGCTGTATCCTCCGACAGTCCTCATCGCTATCCGCAATTCCACCAACCTTTGTGTCGTCTGCAAACTTACTAATCAGACCAGTTACATTTTCCTCCAAATCATTTATATATACTACAAAGAGCAAAGGTCCCAGCACTGATCCCTGTGGAACACCACTGGTCACAGCCCTCCAATTAGAAAAGCATCCCTCCATTGCTACCCTCTGCCTTCTATGGCCTAGCCAGTTCTGTATCCACCTTGCCAGTTCACCCCTGATCCCGTGTGACTTCACCTTTTGTACTAGTCTACCATGAGGGACCTTGTCAAAGGCCTTACTGAAGTCCATATAGACAACATCTACTGCCCTACCTGCATCAATCATCCTAGTGACCTCCTCGAAAAACTCTATCAAGTTAGTGAGACACGACCTCCCCTTCACAAAACCGTGCTGCCTCTCACTAATACGTCCATTTGCTTCCAAATGGGAGTAGATCCTGTCTCGAAGAATTCTCTCCAGTAATTTCCCTACCACTGAAGTAAGGCTCACCGGCCTGTAGTTCCCGGGATTATCCCTGCCACCCTTCTTAAACAGAGGAACAACATTGGCTATTCTCCAGTCCTCCGGGACATCCCCTGAAGACAGCGAGGATCCAAAGATTTCTGTCAAGGCCTCAGCAATTTCCTCTCCAGCCTCCTTCAGTATAGAGACAGAGTCTCTATTCCAATGGTCAGTGATTCCGGATTACAGAGTCTCTATTCCCAATGGTCAGTGATTCTGGATTACAGAGTCTCTATTCCAATGGACAGTGATTCCGGATTACAGAGTCTCTATTCCAATGGACAGTGATTCCGGATTACAGAGTCTCTATTCCAATGGTCAGTGATTCCGGATTACAGAGTCTCTATTCCAATGGACAGTGATTCCGGATTACAGAGTCTCTATTCCAATGGTCAGTGATTCCGGATTACAGAGTCTCTATTCCAATGGTCAGTGATTCTGGATTGCAGAGTCTCAATTCCAATGGTCAGTGATTCCGGATTACAGAGTCTCCATTCCAATGGTCAGTGATTCCGGATTACAGAGTCTCTATCACACTTGTCAGTGATTCCGGATTACAGAGTCTCCATTCCAATGGACAGTGATTCCGTATTACAGAGTCTCTATTCCAATGGACAGTGATTCTGGATTGCAGAGTCTCTATTCCACTGGTCAGTGATTCCGGATTACAGAGTCTCTATTCCAATGGACAGTGATTCTGGATTACAGTCTCTATTCCAATGTACAGTGATTCCGGATTACAGAGTCTCTATTCCAATGGACAGTGATTCCGGATTACAGAGTCTCTATTCCAATGGACAGTGATTCCGGATTACAGAGTCTCTATTCCAATGGTCAGTGATTCTGGATTACAGAGTCTCAATTCTAATGGTCAGGGATTCCGGATTACAGAGTCTCCATTCCAATGGTCAGTGATTCCGGATTATAGAGTCTCTATCACACTGATCAGTGATTCCGGATTGCAGAGTCTCAATTCCAATGGTCAGTGATTCCGGATTACAGAGTCTCCATTCCAATGGTTAGTGATTCCGGATTACAGAGTCTCTATCACACTTCTCAGTGATTCCGGATTACAGAGTCTCCATTCCAATGGACAGTGATTCCGGATTACAGAGTCTCTATTCCAATGGACAGTGATTCTGGATTGCAGAGTCTCTATTCCACTGGTCAGTGATTCCGGCTTACAGAGTCTCTATTCCAATGGACAGTGATTCCGGATTACAGAGTCTCTATTCCAATGGTCAGTGATTCTGGATTACAGAGTCTCAATTCTAATGGTCAGTGATTCCGGATTACAGAGTCTCCATTCCAATGGTCAGTGATTCCGGATTATAGAGTCTCTATCACACTGGTCAGTGATTCCGGATTACAGAGTCTCTATTCCAATGGTCAGTGATTCCGGATTACAGAGTCTCTATTCCAATGGTCAGTGATTCCGGATTACAGAGTCTCTATTCCAACGGTCAGTGATTCCGGATTACAGAGTCTGTATTCCAATGGTCAGTGATTCCGGATTACAGAGTCACTATTCCCAATGGTCAGTGATTCTGGATTACAGAGTCTCTATTCCAATGGACAGTGATTCCGGATTACAGAGTTTCTATTCCAATGGACAGTGATTCCGGATTACCGAGTCTCTATTCCAATGGACAGTGATTCCGGATTACAGAGTCTCTGTTCCAATGGACAGTGATTCCGGATTACAGAGTCTCTATTCCAATGGACAGTGATTCCGGATTACAGAGTCTCTATTCCAATGGACAGTGATTCCGGATTACAGAGTCTCTATTCCAATGGACAGTGATTCCGGATTACAGAGTCTCTATTCCAATGGACAGTGATTCCGGATTACAGAGTCTCTATTCCAATGGACAGTGATTCCGGATTACAGAGTCTCTATTCCAATGGACAGTGATTCCGGATTACAGAGTCTCTATTCCAATGGTCAGTAATTCCAGATTACAGAGTCCCTATTCCAATGGACAGTGATTCCGGATTACAGAGTCTCAATTCCAATGGACAGTGGTTCCGGATTACAGAGTCTCTATTCCAATAATCCAATGGACAGTGATTCCGGATTACAGAGTCTCTATTCCAATAATCCAATGGACAGTGATTCCGGATTACACAGTCTCTATTCCAATGGACAGTGATTCCGGATTACAGAGTCTCTATTCCAATGGACAGTGATTCCAGATTACAGAGTCTCTATTCTAATGGATAGTGATTCCGGATTACAGAGTCTCTATTCCAATGGATAGTGATTCCGGATTACAGAGTCTCTATTCCAATGGACTGTGATTCCGGATTACAGACTCTCTATCCCACTGTTCAGTGATTCCGGATTACAGAGTCTCTATCACACTGGTCAGTAAATCCGGATTACAGAGTCTCTATCCCACTGGTCAGTGATTCCGGATTACAGATTCTCTATCCCACTGGTCAGTGATTCCGGATTACAGAGTCTCTATTCCAATGGACAGTGATTCCGGATTACAGAGTCTCTATTCCAATGGACAGTGATTCCGGATTACAAAGTCTCTGTTCCAATGGTCAGTGATTCCGGATTGCAGAGTCTCTATTCCAATGGTCAGTAATTCCGGATTACAGAGTCTCTATTCCAATGGACAGTGATTCCGGATTACAGAGTCTCTATTCCAATGGACAGTGATTCCGGATTACAGAGTCTCTATTCCAATGGTCAGTGATTCCGGATCACAGAGTCTCTAATCCAATGGTCAGTGATTCCGGATTACAGAGTCTCTATTCCAATGGTCAGTGATTCCAGATTACAGAATCTCTATTCCAATGGTCAGTGATTCCGGATTACAGAGTCTCTTTTCCAATGGACAGTGATTCCGGATTACAGAGTCTCTATTCCAATAATCCAATGGACAGTGATTCCGGATTACAGAGTCTCTATTCCAATAATCCAATGGACAGTGATTCCGGATTACAGAGTCTCTATTCCAATGGACAGTGATTCCGGATTACAGAGTCTCTATTCCAATGGACAGTGATTCCAGATTACAGAGTCTCTATTCTAATGGATAGTGATTCCGGATTACAGAGTCTCTATTCCAATGGATAGTGATTCCGGATTACAGAGTCTCTATTCCAATGGACTGTGATTCCGGATTACAGACTCTCTATCCCACTGTTCAGTGATTCCGGATTACAGAGTCTCTATCACACTGGTCAGTGAATCCGGATTACAGAGTCTCTATCCCACTGGTCAGTGATTCCGGATTACAGAGTCTCTATTCCAATGGACAGTGATTCCGGATTACAGAGTCTCTATTCCAATGGACAGTGATTCCGGATTACAAAGTCTCTGTTCCAATGGTCAGTGATTCCGGATTGCAGAGTCTCTATTCCAATGGTCAGTAATTCCGGATTACAGAGTCTCTATTACAATGGACAGTGATTCCGGATTACAGAGTCTCTATTCCAATGGACAGTGATTCCGGATTACAGAGTCTCTATTCCAATGGTCAGTGATTCCGGATCACAGAGTCTCTATTCCAATGGTCAGTGATTCCGGATTACAGAGTCTCTATTCCAATGGTCAGTGATTCCAGATTACAGAGTCTCTATTCCAATGGTCAGTGATTCCGGATTACAGAGTCTCTATTCCAATGGACAATGATTCCGGATTACAGAGTCTCTATTCCAATGGTCAGTGATTCCGGATTACAGAGTCTCTATTCCAATGGTCAGTGATTCCGGATTACAGAGTCACTATTCCAATGGTCAGTGATTCCGGATTACAGAGTCTCTATTCCAATGGTCAGTGATTCCGGATTACAGAGTCTCTATTCCAATGGTCAGTGATTCCAGATTACAGAGTCTCTATTCCAATGGTCAGTGATTCTGGATTACAGAGTCTCTATTCCAATGGACAGTGATTCCGGATTACAGAGTCTCTATTCCAATGGTCAGTGATTCCAGATTACAGAGTCTCTATTCCAATGGTCAGTGATTCCGGATTACAGAGTCTCTATTCCAATGGACAGTGATTCTGGATTACAGAGTCTCTATTCCAATGTACAGTGATTCCGGATTACAGAGTCTCTATTCCAATGGACAGTGATTCCGGATTACAGAGTCTCTATTCCAATGGACAGTGATTCCGGATTACAGAGTCTCTATTCCAATGGTCAGTGATTCTGGATTACAGAGTCTCAATTCTAATGGTCAGTGATTCCGGATTACAGAGTCTCCATTCCAATGGTCAGTGATTCCGGATTATAGAGTCTCTATCACACTGGTCAGTGATTCCGGATTGCAGAGTCTCAATTCCAATGGTCAGTGATTCCGGATTACAGAGTCTCCATTCCAATGGTCAGTGATTCCGGATTACAGAGTCTCTATCACACTTGTCAGTGATTCCGGATTACAGAGTCTCCATTCCAATGGACAGTGATTCCGGATTACAGAGTCTCTATTCCAATGGACAGTGATTCTGGATTGCAGAGTCTCTATTCCACTGGTCAGTGATTCCGGATTACAGAGTCTCTGTTCCAATGGACAGTGATTCCGGATTACAGAGTCTCTATTCCAATGGACAGTGATTCCGGATTACAGAGTCTCTATTCCAATGGACAGTGATTCCGGATTACAGAGTCTCTATTCCAATGGACAGTGATTCCGGATTACAGAGTCTCTATTCCAATGGACAGTGATTCCGGATTACAGAGTCTCTATTCCAATGGACAGTGATTCTGGATTACAGAGTCTCTATTCCAATGGACAGTGATTCCGGATTACAGAGTAGCTATTCCAATGGACAGTGATTCCGGATTACAGAGTCTCGATCCCACTGTTCAATGGACAGTGATTCCGGATTACAGAGTCTCTATTCCAATAATCCAATGGACAGTGATTCCGGATTACAGAGTCTCTATTCCAATGGACAGTGATTCCGGATTACAGAGTCTCTATTCCAATGGACAGTGATTCCAGATTACAGAGTCTCTATTCTAATGGATAGTGATTCCGGATTACAGAGTCTCTATTCCAATGGATAGTGATTCTGGATTACAGAGTCTCTATTCCAATGGACTGTGATTCCGGATTACAGACTCTCTATCCCACTGTTCAGTGATTCCGGATTACAGAGTCTCTAGCACACTGGTCAGTGAATCCGGATTACAGAGTCTCTATCCCACTGGTCAGTGATTCCGGTTTACTGATTCTCTATCCCACTGGTCAGTGATTCCGGATTACAGAGTCTCTATTCCAATGGACAGTGATTCCGGATTACAGAGTCTCTATTCCAATGGACAGTGATTCCGGATTACAAAGTCTCTGTTCCAATGGTCAGTGATTCCGGATTGCAGAGTCTCTATTCCAATGGTCAGTAATTCCGGATTACAGAGTCTCTATTCCAATGGACAGTGATTCCGGATTACAGAGTCTCTATTCCAATGGACAGTGATTCCGGATTACAGAGTCTCTATTCC
Organism: Scyliorhinus torazame; assembly: GCF_047496885.1. Classification (NCBI taxonomy): domain Eukaryota; kingdom Metazoa; phylum Chordata; class Chondrichthyes; order Carcharhiniformes; family Scyliorhinidae; genus Scyliorhinus; species Scyliorhinus torazame. Next base: position 7,637,558 of record NC_092712.1, on the reverse strand, counting down.
AATGGTCAGTGATTCCGGATTACAGAGTCTCTATTCCAATGGTCAGTGATTCCGGATTACAGAGTCTCTATTCCAATGGTCAGTGATTCCAGATTACAGAGTCTCTATTCCAATGGTCAGTGATTCCGGATTACAGAGTCTCTATTCCAATGGACAGTGATTCCGGATTACAGAATCTCTATTCCAATGGTCAGTGATTCCGGATTACAGAGTCTCTATTCCAATGGTCAGTGATTCCGGATTACAGAGACACTATTCCAATGGTCAGTGATTCCGGATTACAGAGTCTCTATTCCAATGGTCAGTGATTCCGGATTACAGAGTCTCTATTCCAATGGTCAGTGATTCCAGATTACAGAGTCTCTATTCCAATGGTCAGTGATTCTGGATTACAGAGTCTCTATTCCAATGGACAGTGATTCCGGATTACAGAGTCTCTATTCCAATGGTCAGTGATTCCAGATTACAGAGTCTCTATTCCAATGGTCAGTGATTCCGGATTATAGAGTCTCTATTCCAATGGACAGTGATTCTGGATTACAGAGTCTCTATTCCAATGTACAGTGATTCCGGATTACAGAGTCTCTATTCCAATGGACAGTGATTCCGGATTACAGAGTCTCTATTCCAATGGACAGTGATTCCGGATTACAGAGTCTCTATTCCAATGGTCAGTGATTCTGGATTACAGAGTCTCAATTCTAATGGTCAGTGATTCCGGATTACAGAGTCTCCATTCCAATGGTCAGTGATTCCGGATTATAGAGTCTCTATCACACTGGTCAGTGATTCCGGATTGCAGAGTCTCAATTCCAATGGTCAGTGATTCCGGATGACAGAGTCTCCATTCCAATGGTCAGTGATTCCGGATTACAGAGTCTCTATCACACTTGTCAGTGATTCCGGATTACAGAGTCTCCATTCCAATGGACAGTGATTCCGGATTACAGAGTCTCTATTCCAATGGACAGTGATTCCGGATTACAGAGTCTCCATTCCAATGGTCAGTGATTCCGGATTATAGAGTCTCTATCACACTGGTCAGTGATTCCGGATTACAGAGTCTCTATTCCAATGGTCAGTGATTCCGGATTACAGAGTCTCTATTCCAATGGTCAGTGATTCTGGATTGCAGAGTCTCAATTCCAATGGTCAGTGATTCCGGATTACAGAGTCTCCATTCCAATGGTCAGTGATTCCGGATTACAGAGTCTCTATCACACTTGTCAGTGATTCCGGATTACAGAGTCTCCATTCCAATGGACAGTGATTCCGTATTACAGAGTCTCTATTCCAATGGACAGTGATTCTGGATTGCAGAGTCTCTATTCCACTGGTCAGTGATTCCGGATTACAGAGTCTCTATTCCAATGGACAGTGATTCTGGATTACAGTCTCTATTCCAATGTACAGTGATTCCGGATTACAGAGTCTCTATTCCAATGGACAGTGATTCCGGATTACAGAGTCTCTATTCCAATGGACAGTGATTCCGGATTACAGAGTCTCTATTCCAATGGTCAGTGATTCTGGATTACAGAGTCTCAATTCTAATGGTCAGGGATTCCGGATTACAGAGTCTCCATTCCAATGGTCAGTGATTCCGGATTATAGAGTCTCTATCACACTGATCAGTGATTCCGGATTGCAGAGTCTCAATTCCAATGGTCAGTGATTCCGGATTACAGAGTCTCCATTCCAATGGTTAGTGATTCCGGATTACAGAGTCTCTATCACACTTCTCAGTGATTCCGGATTACAGAGTCTCCATTCCATGGACAGTGATTCCGGATTACAGAGTCTCTATTCCAATGGACAGTGATTCTGGATTGCAGAGTCTCTATTCCACTGGTCAGTGATTCCGGCTTACAGAGTCTCTATTCCAATGGACAGTGATTCCGGATTACAGAGTCTCTATTCCAATGGTCAGTGATTCTGGATTACAGAGTCTCAATTCTAATGGTCAGTGATTCCGGATTACAGAGTCTCCATTCCAATGGTCAGTGATTCCGGATTATAGAGTCTCTATCACACTGGTCAGTGATTCCGGATTACAGAGTCTCTATTCCAATGGTCAGTGATTCCGGATTACAGAGTCTCTATTCCAATGGTCAGTGATTCCGGATTACAGAGTCTCTATTCCAATGGTCAGTGATTCCGGATTACAGAGTCTGTATTCCAATGGTCAGTGATTCCGGATTACAGAGTCACTATTCCCAATGGTCAGTGATTCTGGATTACAGAGTCTCTATTCCAATGGACAGTGATTCCGGATTACAGAGTTTCTATTCCAATGGACAGTGATTCCGGATTACCGAGTCTCTATTCCAATGGACAGTGATTCCGGATTACAGAGTCTCTGTTCCAATGGACAGTGATTCTGGATTACAGAGTCTCTATTCCAATGGACAGTGATTCCGGATTACAGAGTCTCTATTCCAATGGACAGTGATTCCGGATTACAGAGTCTCTATTCCAATGGACAGTGATTCCGGATTACAGAGTCTCTATTCCAATGGACAGTGATTCCGGATTACAGAGTCTCTATTCCAATGGACAGTGATTCCGGATGACAGAGTCTCTATTCCAATGGACAGTGATTCCGGATTACAGAGTCTCTATTCCAATGGTCAGTAATTCCAGATTACAGAGTCCCTATTCCAATGGACAGTGATTCCGGATTACAGAGTCTCAATTCCAATGGACAGTGGTTCCGGATTACAGAGTCTCTATTCCAATAATCCAATGGACAGTGATTCCGGATTACAGAGTCTCTATTCCAATAATCCAATGGACAGTGATTCCGGATTACACAGTCTCTATTCCAATGGACAGTGATTCCGGATTACAGAGTCTCTATTCCAATGGACAGTGATTCCAGATTACAGAGTCTCTATTCTAATGGATAGTGATTCCGGATTACAGAGTCTCTATTCCAATGGATAGTGATTCCGGATTACAGAGTCTCTATTCCAATGGACTGTGATTCCGGATTACAGACTCTCTATCCCACTGTTCAGTGATTCCGGATTACAGAGTCTCTATCACACTGGTCAGTAAATCCGGATTACAGAGTCTCTATCCCACTGGTCAGTGATTCCGGATTACAGATTCTCTATCCCACTGGTCAGTGATTCCGGATTACAGAGTCTCTATTCCAATGGACAGTGATTCCGGATTACAGAGTCTCTATTCCAATGGACAGTGATTCCGGATTACAAAGTCTCTGTTCCAATGGTCAGTGATTCCGGATTGCAGAGTCTCTATTCCAATGGTCAGTAATTCCGGATTACAGAGTCTCTATTCCAATGGACAGTGATTCCGGATTACAGAGTCTCTATTCCAATGGACAGTGATTCCGGATTACAGAGTCTCTATTCCAATGGTCAGTGATTCCGGATCACAGAGTCTCTATTCCAATGGTCAGTGATTCCGGATTACAGAGTCTCTATTCCAATGGTCAGTGATTCCAGATTACAGAATCTCTATTCCAATGGTCAGTGATTCCGGATTACAGAGTCTCTTTTCCAATGGACAGTGATTCCGGATTACAGAGTCTCTATTCCAATAATCCAATGGACAGTGATTCCGGATTACAGAGTCTCTATTCCAATAATCCAATGGACAGTGATTCCGGATTACAGAGTCTCTATTCCAATGGACAGTGATTCCGGATTACAGAGTCTCTATTCCAATGGACAGTGATTCCAGATTACAGAGTCTCTATTCTAATGGATAGTGATTCCGGATTACAGAGTCTCTATTCCAATGGATAGTGATTCCGGATTACAGAGTCTCTATTCCAATGGACTGTGATTCCGGATTACAGACTCTCTATCCCACTGTTCAGTGATTCCGGATTACAGAGTCTCTATCACACTGGTCAGTGAATCCGGATTACAGAGTCTCTATCCCACTGGTCAGTGATTCCGGATTACAGATTCTCTATCCCACTGGTCAGTGATTCCGGATTACAGAGTCTCTATTCCAATGGACAGTGATTCCGGATTACAGAGTCTCTATTCCAATGGACAGTGATTCCGGATTACAAAGTCTCTGTTCCAATGGTCAGTGATTCCGGATTGCAGAGTCTCTATTCCAATGGTCAGTAATTCCGGATTACAGAGTCTCTATTACAATGGACAGTGATTCCGGATTACAGAGTCTCTATTCCAATGGACAGTGATTCCGGATTACAGAGTCTCTATTCCAATGGTCAGTGATTCCGGATCACAGAGTCTCTATTCCAATGGTCAGTGATTCCGGATTACAGAGTCTCTATTCCAATGGTCAGTGATTCCAGATTACAGAGTCTCTATTCCAATGGTCAGTGATTCCGGATTACAGAGTCTCTATTCCAATGGACAATGATTCCGGATTACAGAGTCTCTATTCCAATGGTCAGTGATTCCGGATTACAGAGTCTCTATTCCAATGGTCAGTGATTCCGGATTACAGAGTCACTATTCCAATGGTCAGTGATTCCGGATTACAGAGTCTCTATTCCAATGGTCAGTGATTCCGGATTACAGAGTCTCTATTCCAATGGTCAGTGATTCCAGATTACAGAGTCTCTATTCCAATGGTCAGTGATTCTGGATTACAGAGTCTCTATTCCAATGGACAGTGATTACGGATTACAGAGTCTCTATTCCAATGGTCAGTGATTCCAGATTACAGAGTCTCTATTCCAATGGTCAGTGATTCCGGATTACAGAGTCTCTATTCCAATGGACAGTGATTCTGGATTACAGAGTCTCTATTCCAATGTACAGTGATTCCGGATTACAGAGTCTCTATTCCAATGGACAGTGATTCCGGATTACAGAGTCTCTATTCCAATGGACAGTGATTCCGGATTACAGAGTCTCTATTCCAATGGTCAGTGATTCTGGATTACAGAGTCTCAATTCTAATGGTCAGTGATTCCGGATTACAGAGTCTCCATTCCAATGGTCAGTGATTCCGGATTATAGAGTCTCTATCACACTGGTCAGTGATTCCGGATTGCAGAGTCTCAATTCCAATGGTCAGTGATTCCGGATTACAGAGTCTCCATTCCAATGGTCAGTGATTCCGGATTACAGAGTCTCTATCACACTTGTCAGTGATTCCGGATTACAGAGTCTCCATTCCAATGGACAGTGATTCCGGATTACAGAGTCTCTATTCCAATGGACAGTGATTCTGGATTGCAGAGTCTCTATTCCACTGGTCAGTGATTCCGGATTACAGAGTCTCTGTTCCAATGGACAGTGATTCCGGATTACAGAGTCTCTATTCCAATGGACAGTGATTCCGGATTACAGAGTCTCTATTCCAATGGACAGTGATTCCGGATTACAGAGTCTCTATTCCAATGGACAGTGATTCCGGATTACAGAGTCTCTATTCCAATGGACAGTGATTCCGGATTACAGAGTCTCTATTCCAATGGACAGTGATTCTGGATTACAGAGTCTCTATTCCAATGGACAGTGATTCCGGATTACAGAGTCTCTATTCCCATGGACAGTGATTCCGGATTACAGAGTAGCTATTCCAATGGATAGTGATTCCGGAATACAGAGTCTCGATCCCACTGTTCAGTGATTCCGGATTACCGAGTCTCTATTCCAATGGTCAGTGATTCCGGATTACAGAGTCTCTATTCCAATGGTCAGTAATTCCATATTACAGAGTCTCTATTCCAATGGACAGTGATTCCGGATTACAGAGTCTCTATTCCAATGGACAGTGATTCCGGATTACAGAGTCTCTATTCCAATAATCCAATGGACAGTGATTCCGGATTACAGAGTCTCTATTCCAATAATCCAATGGACAGTGATTCCGGATTACAGAGTCTCTATTCCAATGGACAGTGATTCCGGATTACAGAGTCTCTATTCCAATGGACAGTGATTCCAGATTACAGAGTCTCTATTCTAATGGATAGTGATTCCGGATTACAGAGTCTCTATTCCAATGGATAGTGATTCTGGATTACAGAGTCTCTATTCCAATGGACTGTGATTCCGGATTACAGACTCTCTATCCCACTGTTCAGTGATTCCGGATTACAGAGTCTCTATCACACTGGTCAGTGAATCCGGATTACAGAGTCTCTATCCCACTGGTCAGTGATTCCGGTTTACTGATTCTCTATCCCACTGGTCAGTGATTCCGGATTACAGAGTCTCTATTCCAATGGACAGTGATTCCGGATTACAGAGTCTCTATTCCAATGGACAGTGATTCCGGATTACAAAGTCTCTGTTCCAATGGTCAGTGATTCCGGATTGCAGAGTCTCTATTCCAATGGTCAGTAATTCCGGATTACAGAGTCTCTATTCCAATGGACAGTGATTGCGGATTACAGAGTCTCTATTCCAATGGACAGTGATTCCGGATTACAGAGTCTCTATTCCAATGGTCAGTGATTCCGGATTACAGAGTCTCTATTCCAATGGTCAGTGATTCCGGATTACAGAGTCTCTATTCCAATGGTCAGTGATTCCAGATTACAGAGTCTCTATTCCAATGGTCAGTGATTCCGGATTACAGAGTCTCTATTCCAATGGACAGTGATTCCGGATTACAGAATCTCTATTCCAATGGTCAGTGATTCCGGATTACAGAGTCTCTATTCCAATGGTCAGTGATTCCGGATTACAGAGACACTATTCCAATGGTCAGTGATTCCGGATTACAGAGTCTCTATTCCAATGGTCAGTGATTCCGGATTACAGAGTCTCTATTCCAATGGTCAGTGATTCCAGATTACAGAGTCTCTATTCCAATGGTCAGTGATTCTGGATTACAGAGTCTCTATTCCAATGGACAGTGATTCCGGATTACAGAGTCTCTATTCCAATGGTCAGTGATTCCAGATTACAGAGTCTCTATTCCAATGGTCAGTGATTCCGGATTACAGAGTCTCTATTCCAATGGACAGTGATTCTGGATTACAGAGTCTCTATTCCAATGTACAGTGATTCCGGATTACAGAGTCTCTATTCCAATGGACAGTGATTCCGGATTACAGAGTCTCTATTCCAATGGACAGTGATTCCGGATTACAGAGTCTCTATTCCAATGGTCAGTGATTCTGGATTACAGAGTCTCAATTCTAATGGTCAGTGATTCCGGATTACAGAGTCTCCATTCCAATGGTCAGTGATTCCGGATTATAGAGTCTCTATCACACTGGTCAGTGATTCCGGATTGCAGAGTCTCAATTCCAATGGTCAGTGATTCCGGATGACAGAGTCTCCATTCCAATGGTCAGTGATTCCGGATTACAGAGTCTCTATCACACTTGTCAGTGATTCCGGATTACAGAGTCTCCATTCCAATGGACAGTGATTCCGGATTACAGAGTCTCTATTCCAATGGACAGTGATTCTGGATTGCAGAGTCTCTATTCCACTGGTCAGTGATTCCGGATTACAGAGTCTCTGTTCCAATGGACAATGATTCCGGATTACAGAGTCTCTATTCCAATGGACAGTGATTCCGGATTACAGAGTCTCTATTCCAATGGACAGTGATTCCGGATTACAGAGTCTCTATTCCAATGGACAGTGATTCTGGATTACAGAGTCTCTATTCCAATGGACAGTGATTCCGGATTACAGAGTCTCTATTCCCATGGACAGTGATTCCGGATTACAGAGTAGCTATTCCAATGGATAGTGATTCCGGAATACAGAGTCTCGATCCCACTGTTCAGTGATTCCGGATTACAGAGTCTCTATTCCAATGGTCAGTGATTCCGGATTACAGAGTCTCTATTCCAATGGTCAGTAATTCCATATTACAGAGTCTCTATTCCAATGGACAGTGATTCCGGATTACAGAGTCTCTATTCCAATGGACAGTGATTCCGGATTACAGAGTCTCTATTCCAATGGTCAGTAATTCCAGATTACAGAGTCTCTATTCCAATGGACAGTGATTCCGGATTACAGAGTCTCTATTCCAATGGACAGTGATTCCGGATTACAGAGTCTCTATTCCAATAATCCAATGGACAGTGATTCCGGATTACAGAGTCTCTATTCCAATGGACAGTGATTCCGGATTACAGAGTCTCTATTCCAATGGACAGTGATTCCAGATTACAGAGTCTCTATTCTAATGGATAATGATTCCTGATTACAGAGTCTCTATTCCAATGGACAGTGATTCTGGATTACAGAGTCCCTATTCCAATGGACAGTGATTCTGGATTACAGAGTCTCTATTCCAATGTACAGTGATTCCGGATTACAGAGTCTCTATTCCAATGGACAGTGATTCCGGATTACAGAGACTCTATTCCAATGGACAGTGATTCCGGATTACAGAGTCTCTATTCCAATGGTCAGTGATTCTGGATTACAGAGTCTCAATTCCAATGGTCAGTGATTCCGGATTACAGAGTCTCCATTCCAATAGACAGTGATTCCGGATTACCGACTCTCTATTCAAATGGACAGTGATTCCGGATTACAGAGTCTCTATTCCAATGGACAGTGATTCCGGATTACAGAGTCTCTATTCCAATGGACAGTGATTCCGGATTACACAGTCTCTATTCCAATGGTCAGTGATTCCGGATTACAGAGTATCTATTCCAATGGATAGTGATTCCGGATTACAGAGTCTCTATTCCCATGGACAGTGATTCCGGATTACAGAGTAGCTATTCCAATGGATAGTGATTCCGGAATACAGAGTCTCGATCCCACTGTTCAGTGATTCCGGATTACAGAGTCTCTATTCCAATGGTCAGTGATTCCGGATTACAGAGTCTCTATTCCAATGGTCAGTAATTCCATATTACATAGTCTCTATTCCAATGGACAGTGATTCCGGATTACAGAGTCTCTATTCCAATGGACAGTGATTCCGGATTACAGAGTCTCTATTCCAATGGACAGTGATTCCGGATGACAGAGTCTCTATTCCAATGGACAGTGACTCCGGATTCCAGAGTCTCTATTCCAATGGACAGTGATTCCGGATTACTGAGTCTCTATTCCAATGGTCAGTGATTCCGGATTACAGAGTCTCTATTGCAATGGACAGTGATTCCGGATTACAGAGTCTCTATTCCAATGGACAGTGATTCCGGATTACAGAGTCTCTATTCCAATGGACAGTGATTCTGGATTACAGAGTCTCTATTCCAATGGACAGTGATTCCGGATTACAGAGTCTCTATTCCCATGGACAGTGATTCCGGATTACAGAGTAGCTATTCCAATGGATAGTGATTCCGGATTACAGAGTCTCTATCCCACTGTTCAGTGATTCCGGATTACAGAGTCTCTATTCCAATGGTCAGTGATTCCGGATTACAGAGTCTCTATTCCAATGGTCAGTGATTCCAGATTACAGAGTCTCTATTCCAATGGTCAGTGATTCCGGATTACAGAGTCTCTATTCCAATGGACAGTGATTCCGGATTACAGAATCTCTATTCCAATGGTCAGTGATTCCGGATTACAGAGTCTCTATTCCAATGGTCAGTGATTCCGGATTACAGAGACACTATTCCAATGGTCAGTGATTCCGGATTACAGAGTCTCTATTCCAATGGTCAGTGATTCCGGATTACAGAGTCTCTATTCCAATGGTCAGTGATTCCAGATTACAGAGTCTCTATTCCAATGGTCAGTGATTCTGGATTACAGAGTCTCTATTCCAATGGACAGTGATTCCGGATTACAGAGTCTCTATTCCAATGGTCAGTGATTCCAGATTACAGAGTCTCTATTCCAATGGTCAGTGATTCCGGATTACAGAGTCTCTATTCCAATGGACAGTGATTCTGGATTACAGAGTCTCTATTCCAATGTACAGTGATTCCGGATTACAGAGTCTCTATTCCAATGGACAGTGATTCCGGATTACAGAGTCTCTATTCCAATGGACAGTGATTCCGGATTACAGAGTCTCTATTCCAATGGTCAGTGATTCTGGATTACAGAGTCTCAATTCTAATGGTCAGTGATTCCGGATTACAGAGTCTCCATTCCAATGGTCAGTGATTCCGGATTATAGAGTCTCTATCACACTGGTCAGTGATTCCGGATTGCAGAGTCTCAATTCCAATGGTCAGTGATTCCGGATGACAGAGTCTCCATTCCAATGGTCAGTGATTCCGGATTACAGAGTCTCTATCACACTTGTCAGTGATTCCGGATTACAGAGTCTCCATTCCAATGGACAGTGATTCCGGATTACAGAGTCTCTATTCCAATGGACAGTGATTCTGGATTGCAGAGTCTCTATTCCACTGGTCAGTGATTCCGGATTACAGAGTCTCTGTTCCAATGGACAATGATTCCGGATTACAGAGTCTCTATTCCAATGGACAGTGATTCCGGATTACAGAGTCTCTATTCCAATGGACAGTGATTCCGGATTACAGAGTCTCTATTCCAATGGACAGTGATTCTGGATTACAGAGTCTCTATTCCAATGGACAGTGATTCCGGATTACAGAGTCTCTATTCCCATGGACAGTGATTCCGGATTACAGAGTAGCTATTCCAATGGATAGTGATTCCGGAATACAGAGTCTCGATCCCACTGTTCAGTGATTCCGGATTACAGAGTCTCTATTCCAATGGTCAGTGATTCCGGATTACAGAGTCTCTATTCCAATGGTCAGTAATTCCATATTACAGAGTCTCTATTCCAATGGACAGTGATTCCGGATTACAGAGTCTCTATTCCAATGGACAGTGATTCCGGATTACAGAGTCTCTATTCCAATGGTCAGTAATTCCAGATTACAGAGTCTCTATTCCAATGGACAGTGATTCCGGATTACAGAGTCTCTATTCCAATGGACAGTGATTCCGGATTACAGAGTCTCTATTCCAATAATCCAATGGACAGTGATTCCGGATTACAGAGTCTCTATTCCAATGGACAGTGATTCCGGATTACAGAGTCTCTATTCCAATGGACAGTGATTCCAGATTACAGAGTCTCTATTCTAATGGATAATGATTCCTGATTACAGAGTCTCTATTCCAATGGACAGTGATTCTGGATTACAGAGTCCCTATTCCAATGGACAGTGATTCTGGATTACAGAGTCTCTATTCCAATGTACAGTGATTCCGGATTACAGAGTCTCTATTCCAATGGACAGTGATTCCGGATTACAGAGACTCTATTCCAATGGACAGTGATTCCGGATTACAGAGTCTCTATTCCAATGGTCAGTGATTCTGGATTACAGAGTCTCAATTCCAATGGTCAGTGATTCCGGATTACAGAGTCTCCATTCCAATAGACAGTGATTCCGGATTACCGACTCTCTATTCAAATGGACAGTGATTCCGGATTACAGAGTCTCTATTCCAATGGACAGTGATTCCGGATTACAGAGTCTCTATTCCAATGGACAGTGATTCCGGATTACACAGTCTCTATTCCAATGGTCAGTGATTCCGGATTACAGAGTATCTATTCCAATGGATAGTGATTCCGGATTACAGAGTCTCTATTCCCATGGACAGTGATTCCGGATTACAGAGTAGCTATTCCAATGGATAGTGATTCCGGAATACAGAGTCTCGATCCCACTGTTCAGTGATTCCGGATTACAGAGTCTCTATTCCAATGGTCAGTGATTCCGGATTACAGAGTCTCTATTCCAATGGTCAGTAATTCCATATTACATAGTCTCTATTCCAATGGACAGTGATTCCGGATTACAGAGTCTCTATTCCAATGGACAGTGATTCCGGATTACAGAGTCTCTATTCCAATGGTCAGTAATTCCAGATTACAGAGTCTCTATTCCAATGGACAGTGATTCCGGATTACAGAGTCTCTATTCCAATGGACGGTGATTCCGGATTACAGAGTCTCTATTCCAATAATCCAATGGACAGTGATTCCGGATTACAGAGTCTCTATTCCAATGGACAGTGATTCCGGATTACAGAGTCTCTATTCCAATGGACAGTGATTCCAGATTACAGAGTCTCTATTCTAATGGATAGTGATTCCTGATTACAGAGTCTCTATTCCAATGGACAGTGATTCTGGATTACAGAGTCTCTATTCCAATGTACAGTGATTCCGGATTACAGAGTCTCTATTCCAATGGACAGTGATTCCGGATTACAGAGTCTCTATTCCAATGGACAGTGATTCCGGATTACAGAGTCTCTATTCCAATGGTCAGTGATTCTGGATTACAGAGTCTCAATTCCAATGGTCAGTGATTCCGGATTACAGAGTCTCCATTCCAATAGACAGTGATTCCGGATTACCGACTCTCTATTCAAATGGACAGTGATTCCGGATTACAGAGTCTCTATTCCAATGGACAGTGATTCCGGATTACAGAGTCTCTATTCCAATGGACAGTGATTCCGGATTACACAGTCTCTATTCCAATGGTCAGTGATTCCGGATTACAGAGTATCTATTCCAATGGATAGTGATTCCGGATTACAGAGTCTCTATTCCCATGGACAGTGATTCCGGATTACAGAGTAGCTATTCCAATGGACAGTGATTCCGGATTACAGAGTCTCTATTCCAATGGACTGTGATTCCGGATTACAGACTCTCTATCCCACTGTTCAGTGATTCCGGATTACAGAGTCTCTATCACACTGGTCAGTGACTCCGGATTACAGAGTCTCTATCCCACTGGTCAGTGATTCCGGATTACAGATTCTCTATCCCACTGGTCAGTGATTCTGGATTACGGAGTCTCTATTCCAATGGACAGTGATTCCGGATTACAGAGTCTCTATTCCAATGGACAGTGATTCCGGATTACAAAGTCTCTATTCCAATGGTCAGTGATTCCGGATTGCAGAGTCTCTATTCCAATGGTCAGTGATTCCGGATTACAGAGTCTCTATTCCAATGGACAGTGATTCCGGATTACAGAGTCTCTATTCCAATGGACAGTGATTCCGGATTACAGAGTCTCTATTCCAATGGACAGTGATTCCGGATTACAGAGTCTCTATTCCCATGGACAGTGATTCCGGATTACAGAGTAGCTATTCCAATGGATAGTGATTCCGGAATACAGAGTCTCGATCCCACTGTTCAGTGATTCCGGATTACAGAGTCTCTATTCCAATGGTCAGTGATTCCGGATTACAGAGTCTCTATTCCAATGGTCAGTAATTCCATATTACAGAGTCTCTATTCCAATGGACAGTGATTCCGGATTACAGAGTCTCTATTCCAATGGACAGTGATTCCGGATTACAGAGTCTCTATTCCAATGGTCAGTAATTCCAGATTACAGAGTCTGTATTCCAATGGTCAGTGATTCCAGATTACAGAGTCTCTATTCCAATGGTCAGTGATTCTGGATTACAGAGTCTCTATTCCAATGGACAGTGATTCCGGATTACAGAGTCTCTATTCCAATGGTCAGTGATTCCAGATTACAGAGTCTCTATTCCAATGGACAGTGATTCCGGATTACAGAGTCTCTATTCCAATGGTCAGTGATTCCAGATTACAGAGTCTCTATTCCAATGGTCAGTGATTCCGGATTACAGAGTCTCTATTCCAATGGTCAGTGATTCCGGATTACAGAGTCTCTATTCCAATGGACAGTGATTCTGGATTACAGAGTCTCTATTCCAATGTACAGTGATTCCGGATTGCAGAGTCTCTATTCCAATGGACAGTGATTCCGGATTACAGAGTCTCTATTCCAATGGACAGTGATTCCGGATTACAGAGTCTCTATTCCAATGGTCAGTGATTCTGGATTACAGAGTCTCAATTCTAATGGTCAGTGATTCCGGATTACAGAGTCTCCATTCCAATGGTCAGTGATTCCGGATTATAGAGTCTCTATCACACTGGTCAGTGATTCCGGATTGCAGAGTCTCAATTCCAATGGTCAGTGATTCCGGATGACAGAGTCTCCATTCCAATGGTCAGTGATTCCGGATTACAGAGTCTCGATCACACTTGTCAGTGATTCCGGATTACAGAGTCTCCATTCCAATGGACAGTGATTCCGGATTACAGAGTCTCTATTCCAATGGACAGTGATTCTGGATTACAGAGTCTCTATTCCAATGGACAGTGATTCCGGATTACAGAGTCTCTATTCCAATGGTCAGTAATTCCAGATTACAGAGTCTCTATTCCAATGGACAGTGATTCCGGATTACAGAGTCTCTATTCCAATGGACAGTGATTCCGGATTACAGAGTCTCTATTCCAATAATCCAATGGACAGTGATTCCGGATTACAGAGTCTCTATTCCAATGGACAGTGATTCCGGATTACAGAGTCTCTATTCCAATGGACAGTGATTCCAGATTACAGAGTCTCTATTCTAATGGATAGTGATTCCTGATTACAGAGTCTCTATTCCAATGGACAGTGATTCTGGATTACAGAGTCTCTATTCCAATGTACAGTGATTCCGGATTACAGAGTCTCTATTCCAATGGACAGTGATTCCGGATTACAGAGTCTCTATTCCAATGGACAGTGATTCCGGATTACAGAGTCTCTATTCCAATGGTCAGTGATTCTGGATTACAGAGTCTCAATTCCAATGGTCAGTGATTCCGGATTACAGAGTCTCCATTCCAATAGACAGTGATTCCGGATTACCGACTCTCTATTCAAATGGACAGTGATTCCGGATTACAGAGTCTCTATTCCAATGGACAGTGATTCCGGATTACAGAGTCTCTATTCCAATGGACAGTGATTCCGGATTACACAGACTCTATTCCAATGGTCAGTGATTCCGGATTACAGAGTATCTATTCCAATGGATAGTGATTCCGGATTACAGAGTCTCTATTCCCATGGACAGTGATTCCGGATTACAGAGTAGCTATTCCAATGGACAGTGATTCCGGATTACAGAGTCTCTATTCCAATGGACTGTGATTCCGGATTACAGACTCTCTATCCCACTGTTCAGTGATTCCGGATTACAGAGTCTCTATCACACTGGTCAGTGACTCCGGATTACAGAGTCTCTATCCCACTGGTCAGTGATTCCGGATTACAGATTCTCTATCCCACTGGTCAGTGATTCTGGATTACGGAGTCTCTATTCCAATGGACAGTGATTCCGGATTACAGAGTCTCTATTCCAATGGACAGTGATTCCGGATTACAGAGTAGCTATTCCAATGGATAGTGATTCCGGAATACAGAGTCTCGATCCCACTGTTCAGTGATTCCGGATTACAGAGTCTCTATTCCAATGGTCAGTGATTCCGGATTACAGAGTCTCTATTCCAATGGTCAGTAATTCCATATTACAGAGTCTCTATTCCAATGGACAGTGATTCCGGATTACAGAGTCTCTATTCCAATGGACAGTGATTCCGGATTACAGAGTCTCTATTCCAATGGTCAGTAATTCCAGATTACAGAGTCTGTATTCCAATGGTCAGTGATTCCAGATTACAGAGTCTCTATTCCAATGGTCAGTGATTCTGGATTACAGAGTCTCTATTCCAATGGACAGTGATTCCGGATTACAGAGTCTCTATTCCAATGGTCAGTGATTCCAGATTACAGAGTCTCTATTCCAATGGACAGTGATTCCGGATTACAGAGTCTCTATTCCAATGGTCAGTGATTCCAGATTACAGAGTCTCTATTCCAATGGTCAGTGATTCCGGATTACAGAGTCTCTATTCCAATGGTCAGTGATTCCGGATTACAGAGTCTCTATTCCAATGGACAGTGATTCTGGATTACAGAGTCTCTATTCCAATGTACAGTGATTCCGGATTACAGAGTCTCTATTCCAATGGACAGTGATTCCGGATTACAGAGTCTCTATTCCAATGGACAGTGATTCCGGATTACAGAGTCTCTATTCCAATGGTCAGTGATTCTGGATTACAGAGTCTCAATTCTAATGGTCAGTGATTCCGGATTACAGAGTCTCCATTCCAATGGTCAGTGATTCCGGATTATAGAGTCTCTATCACACTGGTCAGTGATTCCGGATTGCAGAGTCTCAATTCCAATGGTCAGTGATTCCGGATGACAGAGTCTCCATTCCAATGGTCAGTGATTCCGGATTACAGAGTCTCGATCACACTTGTCAGTGATTCCGGATTACAGAGTCTCCATTCCAATGGACAGTGATTCCGGATTACAGAGTCTCTATTCCAATGGACAGTGATTCTGGATTGCAGAGTCTCTATTCCACTGGTCAGTGATTCCGGATTACAGAGTCTCTGTTCCAATGGACAGTGATTCCGGATTACAGAGTCTCTATTCCAATGGACAGTGATTCCGGATTACAGAGTCTCTATTCCAATGGACAGTGATTCCGGATTACAGAGTCTCTATTCCAATGGACAGTGATTCTGGATTACAGAGTCTCTATTCCAATGGACAGTGATTCCGGATTACAGAGTCTCTATTCCCATGGACAGTGATTCCGGATTACAGAGTAGCTATTCCAATGGATAGTGATTCCGGAATACAGAGTCTCGATCCCACTGTTCAGTGATTCCGGATTACAGAGTCTCTATTCCAATGGTCAGTGATTCCGGATTACAGAGTCTCTATTCCAATGGTCAGTAATTCCATATTACAGAGTCTCTATTCCAATGGACAGTGATTCCGGATTGCAGAGACTCTATTCCAATGGACAGTGATTCCGGATTACAGAGTCTCTATTCCAATGGTCAGTAATTCCAGATTACAGAGTCTCTATTCCAATGGACAGTGATTCCGGATTACAGAGTCTCTATTCCAATGGACAGTGATTCCGGATTACAGAGTCTCTATTCCAATAATCCAATGGACAGTGATTCCGGATTACAGAGTCTCTATTCCAATGGACAGTGATTCCGGATTACAGAGTCTCTATTCCAATGGACAGTGATTCCAGATTACAGAGTCTCTATTCTAATGGATAGTGATTCCTGATTACAGAGTCTCTATTCCAATGGACAGTGATTCTGGATTACAGAGTCCCTATTCCAATGGACAGTGATTCTGGATTACAGAGTCTCTATTCCAATGTACAGTGATTCCGGATTACAGAGTCTCTATTCCAATGGACAGTGATTCCGGATTACAGAGACTCTATTCCAATGGACAGTGATTCCGGATTACAGAGTCTCTATTCCAATGGTCAGTGATTCTGGATTACAGAGTCTCAATTCCAATGGTCAGTGATTCCGGATTACAGAGTCTCCATTCCAATAGACAGTGATTCCGGATTACCGACTCTCTATTCAAATGGACAGTGATTCCGGATTACAGAGTCTATATTCCAATGGACAGTGATTCCGGATTACAGAGTCTCTATTCCAATGGACAGTGATTCCGGATTACACAGTCTCTATTCCAATGGTCAGTGATTCCGGATTACAGAGTATCTATTCCAATGGATAGTGATTCCGGATTACAGAGTCTCTATTCCCATGGACAGTGATTCCGGATTACAGAGTAGCTATTCCAATGGATAGTGATTCCGGAATACAGAGTCTCGATCCCACTGTTCAGTGATTCCGGATTACAGAGTCTCTATTCTAATGGTCAGTAATTCCATATTACAGAGTCTCTATTCCAATGGACAGTGATTCCGGATTACAGAGTCTCTATTCCAATGGACAGTGATTCCGGATTACAGAGTCTCTATTCCAATGGTCAGTAATTCCAGATTACAGAGTCTCTATTGCAATGGACAGTGATTCCGGATTACAGAGTCTCTATTCCAATGGACAGTGATTCCGGATTACAGAGTCTCTATTCCAATAATCCAATGGACAGTGATTCCGGATTACAGAGTCTCTATTCCAATGGACAGTGATTCCGGATTACAGAGTCTCTATTCCAATGGACAGTGATTCCAGATTACAGAGTCTCTATTCTAATGGATAGTGATTCCTGATTACAGAGTCTCTATTCCAATGGACAGTGATTCTGGATTACAGAGTCCCTATTCCAATGGACAGTGATTCTGGATTACAGAGTCTCTATTCCAATGTACAGTGATTCCGGATTACAGAGTCTCTATTCCAATGGACAGTGATTCCGGATTACAGAGTCTCTATTCCAATGGACAGTGATTCCGGATTACAGAGTCTCTATTCCAATGGTCAGTGATTCTGGATTACAGAGTCTCAATTCCAATGGTCAGTGATTCCGGATTACAGAGTCTCCATTCCAATAGACAGTGATTCCGGATTACCGACTCTCTATTCAAATGGACAGTGATTCCGGATTACAGAGTCTCTATTCCAATGGACAGTGATTCCGGATTACAGAGTCTCTATTCCAATGGACAGTGATTCCGGATTACACAGTCTCTATTCCAATGGTCAGTGATTCCGGATTACAGAGTATCTATTCCAATGGATAGTGATTCCGGATTACAGAGTCTCTATTCCCATGGACAGTGATTCCGGATTACAGAGTAGCTATTCCAATGGACAGTGATTCCGGATTACAGAGTCTCTATTCCAATGGACTGTGATTCCGGATTACAGACTCTCTATCCCACTGTTCAGTGATTCCGGATTACAGAGTCTCTATCACACTGGTCAGTGACTCCGGATTACAGAGTCTCTATCCCACTGGTCAGTGATTCCGGATTACAGATTCTCTATCCCACTGGTCAGTGATTCTGGATTACGGAGTCTCTATTCCAATGGACAGTGATTCCGGATTACAGAGTCTCTATTCCAATGGACAGTGATTCCGGATTACAAAGTCTCTATTCCAATGGTCAGTGATTCCGGATTGCAGAGTCTCTATTCCAATGGTCAGTGATTCCGGATTACAGAGTCTCTATTCCAATGGACAGTGATTCCGGATTACAGAGTCTCTATTCCAATGGACAGTGATTCCGGATTACAGAGTCTCTATTCCAATGGTCAGTGATTCCGGATTACAGAGTCTGTATTCCAATGGTTAGTGATTCCGGATTACAGAGTCACTATTCCCAATGGTCAGTGTTTCTGGATTACAGAGTCTCTATTCCAATGGACAGTGATTCCGGATTACAGAGTTTCTATTCCAATGGACAGTGATTCCGGATTACCGACTCTCTATTCCAATGGACAGTGATTCCGGATTACAGAGTCTCTATTCCAATGGTCAGTGATTCCGGATTACAGAGTCTCTATTCCCAATGGTCAGTGATTCTGGATTACAGAGTCTCTATTCCAATGGACAGTGATTCCGGGTTACAGAGTCTCTATTCCAGTGGTCAGTGATTCCAGATTACAGAGTCTCTATTCCAATGGTCAGTGATTCTGGATTACAGAGTCTCTATTCCAATGGACAGTGATTCCGGATTACAGAGTCTCTATTCCAATGGTCAGTGATTCCAGATTACAGAGTCTCTATTCCAATGGTCAGTGATTCCGGATTACAGAGTCTCTATTCCAATGGACAGTGATTCTGGATTACAGAGTCTCTATTCCAATGTACAGTGATTCCGGATTACAGAGTCTCTATTCCAATGGACAGTGATTCCGGATTACAGAGTCTCTATTCCAATGGACAGTGATTCCGGATTACAGAGTCTCTATTCCAATGGTCAGTGATTCTGGATTACAGAGTCTCAATTCTAATGGTCAGTGATTCCGGATTACAGAGTCTCCATTCCAATGGTCAGTGATTCCGGATTATAGAGTCTCTATCACACTGGTCAGTGATTCCGGATTGCAGAGTCTCAATTCCAATGGTCAGTGATTCCGGATTGCAGAGTCTCCATTCCAATGGTCAGTGATTCCGGATTACAGAGTCTCTATCACACTTGTCAGTGATTCCGGATTGCAGAGTCTCTATTCCACTGGTCAGTGATTCCGGATTACAGAGTCTCTATTCCAATGGACAGTGATTCCGGATTACAGAGTCTCTATTCCAATGGTCAGTAATTCCAGATTACAGAGTCTCTATTCCAATGGACAGTGATTCCGGATTACAGAGTCTCTATTCCAATGGACAGTAATTCCAGATTACAGAGTCTCTATTCCAATGGACAGTGATTCCGGATTACAGAGTCTCTATTCCAATGGTCAGGAATTCCAGATTACAGAGTCTCTATTCCAATGGACAGTGATTCCGGATTACAGAGTCTCTATTCCAATGGACAGTGATTCCGGATTACCGAGTCTCTATTCCAATGGACAGTGATTCCGGATTACAGAGTCTCTATTCCAATGGACAGTGATTCCGGATTACAGAGTCTCTATTCCAATGGACAGTGATTCCGGATTACAGAGTCTCTATTCCAATGGACAGTGATTCTGGATTACAGAGTCTCTATTCCAATGGACAGTGATTCCGGATTACAGAGTCTCTATTCCCATGGACAGTGATTCCGGATTACAGAGTAGCTATTCCAATGGATTGTGATTCCGGAATACAGATTCTCGATCCCACTGTTCAGTGATTCCGGATTACAGAGTCTCTATTCCAATGGTCAGTGATTCCGGATTACAGTCTCTATTCCAATGGTCAGTAATTCCATATTACAGAGTCTCTATTCCAATGGACAGTGATTCCGGATTACAGAGTCTCTATTCCAATAGACAGTGATTCCGGATTACAGAGTCTCTATTCCAATGGTCAGTAATTCCAGATTACAGAGTCTCTATTCCAATGGACAGTGATTCCGGATTACAGAGTCCCTATTCCAATGGACAGTGATTCCGGATTACAGAGTCTCTATTCCAATGGACAGTGATTCCAGATTACAGAGTCTCTATTCCAATAATCCAATGGACAGTGATTCCGGATTACAGAGTCTCTATTCCAATAATCCAATGGACAGTGATTCCGGATTACAGAGTCTCTATTCCAATGGACAGTGATTCCGGATTACAGAGTCTCTATTCCAATGGACAGTGATTCCAGATTACAGAGTCTCTATTCTAATGGATAGTGATTCCGGATTACAGAGTCTCTATTCCAATGGACAGTGATTCTGGATTACAGAGTCCCTATTCCAATGGACAGTGATTCTGGATTACAGAGTCTCTATTCCAATGTACAGTGATTCCGGATTACAGAGTCTCTATTCCAATGGACAGTGATTCCGGATTACAGAGTCTCTATTCCAATGGACAGTGATTCCGGATTACAGAGTCTCTATTCCAATGGTCAGTGATTCTGGATTACAGAGTCTCAATTCCAATGGTCAGTGATTCCGGATTACAGAGTCTCCATTCCAATGGTCAGTGATTCCGGATTACAGAGTCTCTATCACACTGGTCAGTGATTCCGGATTACAAAGTCTCTATTCCAATGGTCAGTGATTCCGGATTACAGAGTCTCTATTCCAATGGTCAGTGATTCCGGATTACAGAGTCTCTATTCCAATGGTCAGTGATTCTGGATTACAGAGTCTGTATTCCAATGGTCAGTGATTCCGGATTACAGAGTCTCTATTCCCAATGGTCAGTGATTCTGGATAACAGAGTCTCTATTCCAATGGACAGTGATTCCGTATTACAGAGTCTCTATTCCAATAGACAGAGATTCCGGATTACCGACTCTCTATTCAAATGGACAGTGATTCCGGATTACAGAGTCTCTATTCCAATGGACAGTGATTCCGGATTACAGAGTCTCTATTCCAATGGACAGTGATTCCGGATTACACAGTCTCTATTCCAATGGTCAGTGATTCCGGATTACAGAGTATCTATTCCAATGGATAGTGATTCCGGATTACAGAGTCTCTATTCCCATGGACAGTGATTCCGGATTACAGAGTAGCTATTCCAATGGACAGTGATTCCGGATTACATAGTCCCTACATTAAACTGCATTTATTTCAATGCAAGGGGCCTGACGGGCAAAGCGGATGAACTCAGGGCATGGACGGGCACATGGGACTGGGATATTATAGCTATGACTGAAACATGGCTAAGGGAGGGGCAGGACTGGCAGCTCAATGTTCCGGGCTACAGATGCTATAGAAAGGATAGAACAGGAGGTAAGAGAGGAGGGGGAGTGGCGTTTTTGATTAGGGAGAACATCACGGCAGTACTTAGAGGGGATATATCCGAGGGTTCGCCCACTGAGTCTATATGGGTGGAACTGAAAAATAAGAAGGGAGAGATCACCTTGGTAGGACTGTACTACAGGCCCCCAAATAGTCAGCGGGAAATTGACGAGCAAATATGTAAGGAGATTACAGATAGCTGCAAGAATAATAGGGTGGTAGTAGTAGGGGACTTTAACTTTCCCAACATTGACTGGGACAGTCATAGCATTAGGGGCTTGGATGGAGGGAAATTTGTTGAGTGTATTCAGGAGGAATTTCTCATTCAGTATGTGGATGGACCGACTAGAGAGGGGGCAAAACTTGACCTCGCCTTGGGAAATAAGGAAGGGCAAGTGATAGAAGTGCTAGTGAGGGATCACTTTGGGACAAGTGACCATAACTCCATTAGTTTTAAGATAGCTATGGAGAATGATAGGTCTGGCCCAAGAGTTAAAATTCTTAATTGGGGTAAGGCCAATTTTGATGGTATCAGACAGGAACTTGCAGAGGTAGATTGGGGGAGACTATTGGCAGACAAAGGGACGGCTGGTAAATGGGAGGCTTTTAAAAATGTGTTAACCAGGGTGCAGGGTAAGCACATTCCCTTTAGAGTGAAGGGCAAGGCTGGTAGAAGTAGGGAACCCTGGATGACTCGAGATATTGAGACTCTGGTCAAAAAGAAGAAGGAGGCATATGACGTACATAAGCAACTGGGATCAAGTAGATCCCTTGAAGAGTATAGATATTGTCGAAATAGAGTTAAGAGGGAAATCAGGAGGGCAAAAAGGGGACATGAAATTGCTTTGGCAAATAATGCAAGGGAGAATCCAAAGAGATTCTACAGATACATAAAGGGGAAAAGAGTAACTAGGGACAGAGTAGGGCCTCTTAAGGATCAACAAGGGCATTTATGTGCAGAGCCACAAGAGTTGGGTGAGATCCTGAATGAATATTTCTCATCGGTATTCACGGTGGAGAAAGGCATGGATGTTAGGAAACTAAGGGAAATAAATAGTGATGTCTTGAGAAGTGTGCATATTACAGAGGAGGAGGTGCTGGAAGTCTAAAAGCGCATCAAGGTAGATAAATCCCCGGGACCTGATGAAATGTATCCCAGGATGTTGTGGGAGGCTAGCGAGGAAATTGCGGGTCCCCTAACCGAGATATTTGAATCATCGGCAGCCACAGGTGAGGTGCCTGAAGATTGGAGAGTGGCGAATGTTGTGCCCTTGTTTAAGAAGGGCAGCAGGGAAAAGCCTGGGAACTACAGACCGGTGAGCCTAACGTCTGTAGTAGGTAAGTTGCTAGAAGGTATTCTGAGAGACAGGATCTACAAGCATTTAGAGAGGCAAGGACTGATTCGGGGCAGTCAGCATGGCTTTGTGCGTGGAAAATCATGTCTCACAAATTTGATTGAGTTTTTTGAGGGAGTGACCAAGAAGGTAGATGAGGGTAGTGCAGTAGACGTTGTCTACATGGACTTTAGCAAAGCCTTTGACAAGGTACCGCATGGTAGGTTGTTGCAGAAGGTTAAAGCTCACGGGATCCAGGGTGAGGTTGCCAATTGGATTCAAAATTGGCTGGACGACAGAAGGCAGAGGGTGGTTGTAGAGGGTTGTTTTTCAAACTGGAGGCCTGTGACCAGTGGTGTGCCTCAGGGATCGGTGCTGGGTCCACTGTTATTTGTGATTTACATTAATGATTTGGATGAGAATTTAGGAGGCATGGTTAGTAAGTTTGCAGATGACACCAAGATTGGTGGCACAGTGGATAGTGAAGAAGGTTATCTAGGATTGCAACGGGATCTTGATCAATTAGGCCAGTGGGCCGACGAATGGCAGATGGAGTTTAATTTAGATAAATGTGAGGTGATGCATTTTGGCAGATCGAATCAGGCCAGGACCTACTCAGTTAATGGTATGGCGTTGGGGAGAGTTATAGAACAAAGAGATCTAGGAGTACAGGTTCATAGCTCCTTGAAGGTGGAGTCGCAGGTGGACAGGGTGGTGAAGAAGGCATTCGGCATGCTTGGTTTCATTGGTCAGAACATTGAATATAGGAGTTGGGACGTCTTGTTGAAGTTGTACAAGACATTGGTACGGCCACACTTGGAATACTGTGTGCAGTTCTGGTCACCCTATTATAGAAAGGATATTATTAAACTAGAAAGAGTGCAGAAAAGATTTACTAGGATGTTGCCGGGACTTGATGGTTTGAGTTATAAGGAGAGGCTGGATAGACTGGGACTTTTTTCCCTGGAGCGTAGGAGGCTTAGGGGTGATCTTATAGAGGTCTATAAAATAATGAGGGGCAGAGATAAGGTAGATAGTCAACATCTTTTCCCAAAGGTAGGGGAGTCTAAAACTAGAGGGCATAGGTTTAAGGTGAGAGGGGAGAGATTCAGAAGGGCCCAGAGGGGCAATTTCTTCACTCAGAGGGTAGTGAGTGTCTGGAATGGGCTGCGAGAGGTAGTAGTAGAAGCGGGTACAATTGTGTCTTTCAAAAAGCATTTAGATGGTTACATGGGTAAGATGGGTATAGAGGGTTATGGGCCAAGTGCGGGCATCTGGGACTAGCTTAATGGTAAAAAACTGGGCGGCATGGACTGGTTGGGCCGAAGGGCCTGTTTCCATGCTGTAAACTTCTATGATTCTATGATTCTATTCCAATGGACTGTGATTCCGGATTACAGACTCTCTATCCCACTGTTCAGTGATTCCGGATTACAGAGTCTCTATCACACTGGTCAGTGACTCCGGATTACAGAGTCTCTATCCCACTGGTCAGTGATTCCGGATTACAGATTCTCTATCCCACTGGTCAGTGATTCCGGATTACAGAGTCTCTATTCCAATGGACAGTGATTCCGGATTACAGAGTTTCTATTCCAATGGACAGTGATTCCGGATTACCGACTCTCTATTCCAATGGACAGTGATTCCGGATTACAGAGTCTCTATTCCAATGGTCAGTGATTCCGGATTACAGAGTCTCTATTCCCAATGGTCAGTGATTCTGGATTACAGAGTCTCTATTCCAATGGACAGTGATTCCGGATTACAGAGTCTCTATTCCAATGGTCAGTGATTCCAGATTACAGAGTCTCTATTCCAAGTGTCAGTGATTCTGGATTACAGAGTCTCTATTCCAATGGACAGTGATTCCGGATTACAGAGTCTCTATTCCAATGGTCAGTGATTCCAGGTTACAGAGTCTCTATTCCAATGATCAGTGATTCCGGATTACAGAGTCTCTATTCCAATGGACAGTGATTCTGGATTACAGAGTCTCTATTCCAATGTACAGTGATTCCGGATTACAGAGTCTCTATTCCAATGGACAGTGATTCCGGATTACAGAGTCTCTATTCCAATGGACAGTGATTCCGGATTACAGAGTCTCTATTCCAATGGTCAGTGATTCTGGATTACAGAGTCTCAATTCTAATGGTCAGTGATTCCGGATTACAGAGTCTCCATTCCAATGGTCAGTGATTCTGGATTATAGAGTCTCTATCACACTGGTCAGTGATTCCGGATTGCAGAGTCTCAATTCCAATGGTCAGTGATTCCGGATTACAGAGTCTCCATTCCAATGGTCAGTGATTCCGGATTACAGAGTCTCTATCACACTTGTCAGTGATTCCGGATTACAGAGTCTCCATTCCAATGGACAGTGATTCCGGATTACAGAGTCTCTGTTCCAATGGACAGTGATTCTGGATTGCAGAGTCTCTATTCCACTGGTCAGTGATTCCGGATGACAGAATCTCTGTTCCAATGGACAGTGATTCCGGATTACAGAGTCTCTATTCCAATGGACAGTGATTCCGGATTACAGAGTCTCTATTCCAATGGACAGTGATTCCGGATTACAGAGTCTCTATTCCAATGGACAGTGATTCCGGATTACAGAGTCTCTATTCCAATGGACAGTGATTCCGGATTACAGAGTCTCTATTCCAATGGACAGTGATTCTGGATTACAGAGTCTCTATTCCAATGGACAGTGATTCCGGATTACAGAGTCTCTATTCCCATGGACAGTGATTCCGGATTACAGAGTAGCAATTCCAATGGATAGTGATTCCGGAATACAGAGTCTCGATCCCACTGTTCAGTGATTCCGGATTACAGAGTCTCTATTCCAATGGTCAGAGATTCCGGATTACAGAGTCTCTATTCCAATGGTCAGTAATTCC
Source organism: Scyliorhinus torazame (assembly GCF_047496885.1). Classification (NCBI taxonomy): domain Eukaryota; kingdom Metazoa; phylum Chordata; class Chondrichthyes; order Carcharhiniformes; family Scyliorhinidae; genus Scyliorhinus; species Scyliorhinus torazame. Next base: position 7,611,374 of record NC_092712.1, on the reverse strand, counting down.
ATATTACAGAGTCTCTATTCCAATGGACAGTGATTCCAGATTACAGAGTCTCTATTCGAATGGACAGTGATTTCGGATTACAGAGTCTCTATTCCAATGGTCAGTAATTCCAGATTACAGAGTCTCTATTCCAATGGACAGTGATTCCGGATTACAGAGTCTCTATTCCAATGGACAGTGATTCTGGATTACAGAGTCTCTATTCCAATGGACAGTGATTCCGGATTACAGAGTCTCTATTCCCATGGACAGTGATTCCAGATTACAGAGTCTCTATCACACTGTTCAGTGATTCCGGATTACAGAGTCTCTATTCCAATAATCCAATGGACAGTGATTCCGGATTACAGAGTCTCTATTCCAATAATCCAATGGACAGTGATTCCGGATTACAGAGTCTCTATTCCAATGGACAGTGATTCCGGATTACAGAGTCTCTATTCCAATAATCCAATGGACAGTGATTCCGGATTACAGAGTCTCTATTCCAATAATCCAATGGACAGTGATTCCGGATTACAGAGTCTCTATTCCAATGGACAGTGATTCCGGATTACAGAGTCTCTATTCCAATGGACAGTGATTCCAGATTACAGAGTCTCTATTCTAATGGATAGTGATTCCGGATTACAGAGTCTCTATTCCAATGGACAGTGATTCTGGATTACAGAGTCCCTATTCCAATGGACAGTGATTCTGGATTACAGAGTCTCTATTCCAATGTACAGTGATTCCGGATTACAGAGTCTCTATTCCAATGGACAGTGATTCCGGATTACAGAGTCTCTATTCCAATGGACAGTGATTCAGGATTACAGAGTCTCTATTCCAATGGTCAGTGATTCTGGATTACAGAGTCTCAATTCCAATGGTCAGTGATTCCGGATTACAGAGTCTCCATTCCAATGGTCAGTGATTCCGGATTACAGAGTCTCTATCACACTGGTCAGTGATTCCGGATTACAAAGTCTCTATTCCAATGGTCAGTGATTCCGGATTACAGAGTCTCTATTCCAATGGTCAGTGATTCCGGATTACAGAGTCTCTATTCCAATGGTCAGTGATTCTGGATTACAGAGTCTGTATTCCAATGGTCAGTAATTCCGGATTACAGAGTCTCTATTCCCAATGGTCAGTGATTCTGGATTACAGAGTCTCTATTCCAATGGACAGTGATTCCGTATTACAGAGTCTCTATTCCAATAGACAGTGATTCCGGATTACCGACTCTCTATTCAAATGGACAGTGATTCCGGATTACAGAGTCTCTATTCCAATGGACAGTGATTCCGGATTACAGAGTATCTATTCCAATGGACAGTGATTCCGGATTACACAGTCTCTATTCCAATGGTCAGTGATTCCGGATTACAGAGTATCTATTCCAATGGATAGTGATTCCGGATTACAGAGTCTCTATTCCCATGGACAGTGATTCCGGATTACAGAGTAGCTATTCCAATGGACAGTGATTCCGGATTACAGAGTCTCTATTCCAATGGACTGTGATTCCGGATTACAGACTCTCTATCCCACTGTTCAGTGATTCCGGATTACAGAGTCTCTATCACACTGGTCAGTGACTCCGGATTACAGAGTCTCTATCCCACTGGTCAGTGATTCCGGATTACAGATTCTCAGTCCCACTGGTCAGTGATTCCGGATTACAGAGTCTCTATTCCAATGGACAGTGATTCCGGATTACAGAGTCTCTATTCCAATGGACAGTGATTCCGGATTACAAAGTCTCTATTCCAATGGTCATTGATTCCGGATTGCAGAGTCTCTATTCCAATGGTCAGTGATTCCGGATTACAGAGTCTCTATTCCAATGGACAGTGATTCCGGATTACAGAGTCTCTATTCCAATGGACAGTGATTCCGGATTACAGAGTCTCTATTCCAATGGTCAGTGATTCCGGATTACAGAGTCTGTATTCCAATGGTCAGTGATTCCGGATTACAGAGTCACTATTCCCAATGGTCAGTGATTCTGGATTACAGAGTCTCTATTCCAATGGACAGTGATTCCGGATTACAGAGTTTCTATTCCAATGGACAGTGATTCCGGATTACCGACTCTCTATTCCAATGGACAGTGATTCCGGATTACAGAGTCTCTATTCCAATGGTCAGTGATTCCGGATTACAGAGTCTCTATTCCAATGGTCAGTGATTCCGGATTACAGAGTCTCTATTCCAATGGACAGTGATTCCGGATGACAGAGTCTCTATTCCAATGGACAGTGATTCCGGATTCCAGAGTCTCTATTCCAATGGACAGTGATTCCGGATTACTGAGTCTCTATTCCAATGGTCAGTGATTCCGGATTACAGAGTCTCTATTCCAATGGTCAGTGTATCTGGATTGCAAAGTCTCAATTCCAATGGTCAGTGATTCCGGATTACAGAGTCTCCATTCCAATGGTCAGTGATTCCGGATTACAGAGTCTCTATCACACTTGTCAGTGATTCCGGATTAAAGAGTCTCCATTCCAATGGACAGTGATTCCGGATTACAGAGTCTCTATTCCAATGGACAGTGATTCTGGATTGCAGAGTCTCTATTCCACTGGTCAGTGATTCCGGATTACAGAGTCTCTGTTCCAATGGACAGTGATTACGGATTACAGAGTCTCTATTCCAATGGACAGTGATTCCGGATTACAGAGTCTCTATTCCAATGGACAGTGATTCCGGATTACAGAGTCTCTATTGCAATGGACAGTGATTCCGGATTACAGAGTCTCTATTCCAATGGACAGTGATTCCGGATTACAGAGTCTCTATTCCAATGGACAGTGATTCTGGATTACAGAGTCTCTATTCCAATGGACAGTGATTCCGGATTACAGAGTCTCTATTCCCATGGACAGTGATTCCGGATTACAGAGTAGCTATTCCAATGGATAGTGATTCCGGATTACAGAGTCTCTATCCCACTGTTCAGTGATTCCGGATTACAGAGTCTCTATTCCAATGGTCAGTGATTCCGGATTACAGAGTCTCTATTCCAATGGTCAGTGATTCCAGATTACAGAGTCTCTATTCCAATGGTCAGTGATTCCGGATTACAGAGTCTCTATTCCAATGGACAGTGATTCCGGATTACAGAATCTCTATTCCAATGGTCAGTGATTCCGGATTACAGAGTCTCTATTCCAATGGTCAGTGATTCCGGATTACAGAGTCACTATTCCAATGGTCAGTGATTCCGGATTACAGAGTCTCTATTCCAATGGTCAGTGATTCCGGATTACAGAGTCTCTATTCCAATGGTCAGTGATTCCAGATTACAGAGTCTCTATTCCAATCGTCAGTGATTCTGGATTACAGAGTCTCTATTCCAATGGACAGTGATTCCGGATTACAGAGTCTCTATTCCAATGGTCAGTGATTCCAGATTACAGAGTCTCTATTCCAATGGACAGTGATTCCGGATTACAGAGTCTCTATTCCAATGGTCAGTGATTCCAGATTACAGAGTCTCTATTCCAATGGTCAGTGATTCCGGATTACAGAGTCTCTATTCCAATGGTCAGTGATTCCGGATTACAGAGTCTCTATTCCAATGGACAGTGATTCTGGATTACAGAGTCTCTATTCCAATGTACAGTGATTCCGGATTACAGAGTCTCTATTCCAATGGACAGTGATTCCGGATTACAGAGTCTCTATTCCAATGGACAGTGATTCCGGATTACAGAGTCTCTATTCCAATGGTCAGTGAATCTGGATTACAGAGTCTCAATTCTAATGGTCAGTGATTCCGGATTACAGAGTCTCTATTCCAATGGACAGTGATTCCGGATTACAGAGTCTCTATTCCAATGGACAGTGATTCCAGATTACAGAGTCTCTATTCCAATAATCCAATGGACAGTGATTCCGGATTACAGAGTCTCTATTCCAATAATCAAATGGACAGTGATTCCGGATTACAGAGTCTCTATTCCAATGGACAGTGATTCCGGATTATAGAGTCTCTATTCCAATGGACAGTGATTCCAGATTACAGAGTCTCTATTCCAATGGATAGTGATTCCGGATTACAGAGTCTCTATTCCAATGGACAGTGATTCTGGATTACAGAGTCCCTATTCCAATGGACAGTGATTCTGGATTACAGAGTCTCTATTCCAGTGTACAGTGATTCCGGATTACAGAGTCTCTATTCCAATGGACAGTGATTCCGGATTACAGAGTCTCTATTCCAATGGACAGTGATTCCGGATTACAGAGTCTCTATTTCAATGGTCAGTGATTCTGGATTACAGAGTCTCAATTCTAATGGTCAGTGATTCCGGATTACAGAGTCTCCATTCCAATGGTCAGTGAATCCGGATTACAGAGTCTCTATCACACTGGTCAGTGATTCCGGATTACAGAGTCTCTATTCCAATGGTCAGTGATTCCGTATTACAAAGTTTCCATTCCAATGGTCAGTGATTCCGGATTACAGAGTCTCTATTCCAATGGTCAGTGATTCCGGATTACAGAGTCTGTATTCCAATGGTCAGTGATTCCGGATTACAGAGTCACTATTCCCAATGGTCAGTGATTCTGGATTACAGAGTCTCTATTCCAATGGACAGTGATTCCGGATTACAGAGTTTCTATTCCAATGGACAGTGATTCCGGATTACCGACTCTCTATTCCAATGGACAGTGATTCCGGATTACAGAGTCTCTATTCCAATGGTCAGTGATTCCGGATTACAGAGTCTCTATTCCCAATGGTCAGTGATTCTGGATTACAGAGTCTCTATTCCAATGGACAGTGATTCCGGATTACAGAGTCTCTATTCCAATGGACAGTGATTCCGGATTACAGAGTCTCTATTCCAATGGTCAGTGATTCCGGATTACAGAGTCTCTATTCCAATGGACAGTGATTCTGGATGACAGAGTCTCTATTCCAATGGTCAGTGATTCCGGATTACAGAGTCTCTATTCCAATGGTCAGTGATTCTGGATTGCAGAGTCTCAATTCCAATGGTCAGTGATTCCGGATTACAGAGTCTCCATTCCAATGGTCAGTGAATCCGGATTACAGAGTCTCTATCACACTGGTCAGTGATTCCGGATTACAGAGTCTCTATTCCAATGGTCAGTGATTCCGTATTACAAAGTTTCCATTCCAATGGTCAGTGATTCCGGATTACAGAGTCTCTATTCCAATGGTCAGTGATTCCGGATTACAGAGTCTGTATTCCAATGGTCAGTGATTCCGGATTACAGAGTCACTATTCCCAATGGTCAGTGATTCTGGATTACAGAGTCTCTATTCCAATGGACAGTGATTCCGGATTACAGAGTTTCTATTCCAATGGACAGTGATTCCGGATTACCGACTCTCTATTCCAATGGACAGTGATTCCGGATTACAGAGTCTCTATTCCAATGGTCAGTGATTCCGGATTACAGAGTCTCTATTCCCAATGGTCAGTGATTCTGGATTACAGAGTCTCTATTCCAATGGACAGTGATTCCGGATTACAGAGTCTCTATTCCAATGGACAGTGATTCCGGATTACAGAGTCTCTATTCCAATGGTCAGTGATTCCGGATTACAGAGTCTCTATTCCAATGGACAGTGATTCTGGATGACAGAGTCTCTATTCCAATGGTCAGTGATTCCGGATTACAGAGTCTCTATTCCAATGGTCAGTGATTCTGGATTGCAGAGTCTCAATTCCAATGGTCAGTGATTCCGGATTACAGAGTCTCCATTCCAATGGTCAGTGATTCCGGATTACAGAGTCTCTATCACACTTGTCAGTGATTCCGGATTACAGAGTATCCATTCCAATGGACAGTGATTCCGGATTACAGATTCTCTATTCCAATGGACAGTGATTCTGGATTGCAGAGTCTCTATTCCACTGGTCAGTGATTCCGGATTACAGAGTCTCTGTTCCAATGGACAGTGATTCCGGATTACAGAGTCTCTATTCCAATGGACAGTGATTCCGGATTACAGAGTCTCTATTCCAATGGACAGTGATTCCGGATTACAGAGTCTCTATTCCAATGGACAGTGATTCCGGATTTCAGAGTCTCTATTCCAATGGACAGTGATTCCGGATTACAGAGTCTCTATTCCAATGGACAGTGATTCTGGATTACAGAGTCTCAATTCCAATGGACAGTGATTCCGGATTACAGAGTCTCTATCCCACTGTCCAGTGATTCCGGATTACAGAGTCTCTATTCCAATGGACAGTGATTCCGGATTACAGAGTCTCTATTCCAATGGACAGTGATTCCGGATTACAGAGTCTCTATTCCAATGGTCAGTAATGCCAGATTACAGAGTCTCTATTCCAATGGACAGTGATTCCGGATTACAGAGTCTCTATTCCAATGGACAGTGATTCCGGATTACAGAGTCTCTATTCCAAGGACAGTGATTCCAAATTACAGAGTCTCTATTCCAATAATCCAATGGACAGTGATTCCGGATTACAGAGTCTCTCTTCCAATAATCCAATGGACAGTGATTCCGGATTACAGAGTCTCTATTCCAATGGACAGTGATTCCGGATTACAGAGTCTCTGTTCCAATGGACAGTGATTCCAGATTACAGAGTCTCTATTCCAATGGATAGTGATTCCGGATTACAGAGTCTCTATTCCAATGGGCAGTGATTCTGGATTACAGAGTCCCTATTCCAATGGACAGTGATTCCGGATTTCAGAGTCTCTATTCCAATGGTCAGTGATTCCGGATTACAGAGTCTCTATTCCAATGGTCAGTGATTCCGGATTACAGAGTCTCTATTCCAATGGACAGTGATTCCGGATTACAGAGGCTCTATCCCACTGGTCAGTGATTCCGGATTACAGAGTCTCTATCCCAATGGTCAGTGATTCCGGATTACAGAGTCTCTCTTCCAATGGACAGTGATTCCAGATTACAGAATCTCTATTCCAATGGTCAGTAATTCCGGATTACAGAGTCTCTATTCCAATGGACAGTGATTCCGGATTACAGAGTCTCAGTTCCAATGGTCAGTGATTCCGTATTGCAGAGTCTCTATTCCAATGGTCAGTGATTCCGGATTACAGAGTCTCTATTCCAATGGTCAGTGATTCCGGATTACAGAGTCTCTATTCCAATGGACTGTGATTCCGGATTACAGAGTCTCTCTTCCAATGGTCAGTGATTCCGGATTACAGAGTCTCAATTCCAATGGACAGTGATTCCGGATTACAGAGTCTCTATCCCACTGTTCAGTGATTCCGGATTACAGAGTCTCTATTCCAATGGACAGTGATTCCGGATTACAGAGTCTCTATTCCAATGGACAGTGATTCCGGATTACAGAGTCTCTATTCCAATGGTCAGTAATGCCAGATTACAGAGTCTCTATTCCAATGGACAGTGATTCCGGATTACAGAGTCTCTATTCCAATGGACAGTGATTCCGGATTACAGAGTCTCTATTCCAAGGACAGTGATTCCAAATTACAGAGTCTCTATTCCAATAATCCAATGGACAGTGATTCCGGATTACAGAGTCTCTCTTCCAATAATCCAATGGACAGTGATTCCGGATTACAGAGTCTCTATTCCAATGGACAGTGATTCCGGATTACAGAGTCTCTGTTCCAATGGACAGTGATTCCAGATTACAGAGTCTCTATTCCAATGGATAGTGATTCCGGATTACAGAGTCTCTATTCCAATGGGCAGTGATTCTGGATTACAGAGTCCCTATTCCAATGGACAGTGATTCCGGATTTCAGAGTCTCTATTCCAATGGTCAGTGATTCCGGATTACAGAGTCTCTATTCCAATGGTCAGTGATTCCGGATTACAGAGTCTCTATTCCAATGGACAGTGATTCCGGATTACAGAGTCTCTATCCCACTGGTCAGTGATTCCGGATTACAGAGTCTCCATTCCAATGGACAGTGATTCCAGATTACAGAGTCTCTATTCCAATGGTCAGTGATTCCGGATTACAGAGTCTCAATTCCAATGGTCAGTGATTCCGTATTGCAGAGTCTCTATTCCAATGGTCAGTGATTCCGGATTCCAGAGTCTCTATTCCAATGGTCAGTGATTCCGGATTACAGAGTCTGTATTCCAATGGTCAGTGATTCCGGATTACAGAGTCTCTATTCCCAATGGTCAGTGATTCCGGATTACAGAGTCTCTATCCCAATGGTCAGTGATTCCGGATTACAGAGTCTCTCTTCCAATGGACAGTGATTCCAGATTACAGAATCTCTATTCCAATGGTCAGTAATTCCGGATTACAGAGTCTCTATTCCAATGGACAGTGATTCCGGATTACAGAGTCTCAATTCCAATGGTCAGTGATTCCGGATTACAGAGTCTCTATTCCAATGGACTGTGATTCCGGATTACAGAGTCTCTCTTCCAATGGTCAGTGATTCCGGATTACAGAGACTCTATTCCAATGGTCAGTGATTCCGGATTACAGAGTCTCTATTCCAATGGACAGTGATTCTGGATTACAGAGTCTCTATTCCAATGTACAGTGATTCCGGATTACAGAGTCTCTATTCCAATGGACAGTGATTCCGGATTACAGAGTCTCTATTCCAATGGACAGTGATTCCGGATTACAGAGTCTCTATTCCAATGGTCAGTGATTCTGGATTACAGAGTCTCAATTCCAATGGTCAGTGATTCCGGATTACAGAGTCTCCATTCCAATGGTCAGTGATTCCGGATTACAGAGTCTCTATCACACTGGTCAGTGATTCCGGATTACAGAGTCTCTATTCCAATGGTCAGTGATTCCGGATTACAGAGTCTCTATTCCAATGGTCAGTGATTCCGGATTACAGAGTCTCTATTCCAATGGACAGTGATTCCAGATTACAGAGTCTCCATTCCACTGTACACTGATTCCGGATAACAGAGTCTCTATTCCAAAGCTGGTTGATGCAGGTAGGGCAGTGGATGTTGTCTATATGGACTTCAGTAAGGCCTTTGACAAGGTCCCTCATGGCAGACTAGTACAAAAGGTGAAGTCGCACGGGATCAGGGGTGAGCTGGCAAGATGGATACAGAACTGGCTAGGTCATAGAAGGCAGAGAGTAGCAATGGAAGGGTGCTTTTCTGATTGGAGGGCTGTGACTAGTGGTGTCCAGCAGGGATCAGTGCTGGGACCTTTGCTGTTCGTAGTATATATAAATGATTTGGAGGAAAATGTAACTGGTCTGATTAGTAAGTTTGCAGACGACACAAAGGTTCGTGGAATTGCGGATAGCGATTATCATAGATTATCATAGATTATCATAGAATTTACAGTGCAGAAGGAGGCCATTCGGCCCATCGAGTCTGCACCGGATCTTGGAAATAGCACCCTACCCAAGGTCTACACCTCCACCCTATCCCCATACCCCAGTAACCACCCAACACTAAGGGCAATTTTGGACACTAAGGGCAATTTATCATGGCCAATCCACCTAACCTGCACATCTTTTGACTGTGGGAGGAAACCGGAGCACCCGGAGGAAACCCACGCACACACGGGGAGGATGTGCAGACTCCGCACAGACAGTGACCCAGCGGGGAATCGAACCTGGGACCCTGGAGCTGTGAAGCAATTGTGCTACCCACAATGCTACCGTGCTGCCCTCAATGAGGACTGTCAGAAGATACAGCAGGATTTAGATAGTTTGAAGACTTGGGCGGAGAGATGGCAGATGGAGTTTAATCCGGACAAATGTGAGGTAATGCATTTTGGAAGGTCTAATGCAGGAAGGGAATATACAGTGAATGGTAGAACCCTCAAGAGTATTGACAGTCAGAGAGATATTGGTGTACAGGTCCACAGGTCACTGAAAGGGGCAACACATGTGGAGAAGGTAGTCAAGAAGGCATACGGCATGCTTGCCTTCATTGGCCGGGGCATTGAGTATAAGAATTGGCAAGTCATGTTGCAGCTGTATAGAACCTTAGTTAGGCCACACTTGGAGTATAGTGTTCAATTCTGGTTGCATGGGTGCAGAAGAGATTTACCAGAATGTTGCCTGGTATGGAGGACATTAGCGATGAGGAGAGGTTGAATAAACTTGGTTTGTTCTCACTGGAACGAAGGAGGTTGAGGGGCAACCTGATAGAGGTCTACAAAATTATGAGGGGCATAGATAGAGTCGACAGTCAGAGACTTTTTCCAGGGTACAGGAATCAATTACTAGGGGACATAGGTTTAAGGTGCGACGGGCAAGGTTTAGAGGAGATGTACGAGGCAAGTTTTTTACACAGAGTGTAGTGGGTGCCTGGAACTCGCTACCGGAGGAGGTGGTGGAAGCAGGGACGATAGTGACGTTTAAGGGGCATCTTGACAAATACACAAATAGGATGGGAATAGAGGGATACGGATCCCAGAAGTGGAGAAGATTTTTGTTTAGACGGGCAGCATGGTCGGCGCAGGTTTGGAGGGCCGAAGGGCCTGTTCCTGTGCTGTACATTTCTTTGTTTGTAAACCCAACCCTGTTGATCCTGCAAAGTCCTCCTCACTAACATCTGTGGGCTTGTGCCAAAGTTGGGGGAGCTGGCTCACAGACTAGTCAAACAACATCCTGACATAGTCACACTCACAGAATCATACCTTACAGACAATGTCCCAGACACCACTATCACCATTCCTGGGTATGTCCTGTCTCACCGGCAGGACAGTCCCAGCAGAGCTGGCGGGGGGCACAGTGGCACAGTGGGATACAGGACTGACCCAGCAGAGCTGGCGGGGGGCACAGTGGCACAGTGGGATACAGGACTGACCCAGCAGAGCTGGCGGGCGGCACAGTGGGATACAGTCGGGAGCGAGTTGCCCTGGGAGTCCTCAACATCGACTCTGGACCCCATGAAGTCTCCTGGCCTCAGGTTAAAATGGGCAAGGAAACCTCCTGCTGATTACCACGCACCGGTCACCATTAGCTGATGAATCAGTTCTCCTCCATGTTGAACACCACTCGGAGGAAGCACTGAGGGTGGCGAGGGCACAGAATGCACTCTGGGTGGGGGGACTTCAATGTCATCACCAAGAGTGGCTCAGTGATACCACCACAGACCCAGCTGGCCGGGTCCTAAAGGACATCGCTGCCAGACTGGGACTGCAGCAGGTGGTGAGGGAACCAACAAGAGGGAAAAACATACTGAACCTCATCCTCACCAACCTGCCTGCCGCAGATGCATCTGTCCCTGACAGTGTCGGTAGCAGAGACCAGCGCACAGTCCTTGTGGAGACAATGTTCCGCCTTCACATTGAGGATACCCTCCATCGTGTTGTGTGGCATTACCCCCGTGCTAAATGGGATAAACTTCGAACAGATCGAGCAACTCCAGACTGGGTATCTATGAGGCTGTGGGCCATCAGCAGCAGCAGAATTGTATCAACCCCAATCCGCAACCTCCTGGCCCGGGATACCCCCCACTCCCCCATTACCACTACATCACAGGAGCAGCATTCCAAACGGCATAAACAGCATATTAGAGCTAAACTAGCCCACAAGCAACGGATCAAATCTAAGATCTGAAATCCTGTCACATCCAGCCATGAATAGAAACATAGACAATAGAAGCAGGAGGAGGCCATTCGGCCCTTCGAGCCTGTTCCACCATTCAATGTGATCATGGTGATCATGCAAATTCAGTATCCCACTCCTGGCTTATCCCTTATTCTCAGGCTGTGACCCCGAGTTCTGGACCTCCCCAACATCGGGAACATTCTTCCCACATCCAGCCTGTCCAATCCCATCAGGATTTTATCCGTTTCTATGAGATCCCCTCTCATTCTTCTAAACTCCAGTGAGTACAAGCCCAGTCGATCCAGTCTTTCTTCATCTGTCAGCCCTGCCATCCCGGGAATTAGTCTGGTGAACCTTCGCTGGACACCCTCAACAGCAAGAATGTCCTTCCTCAAACTCGGAGACCAGAACTGCCCACAATACTCAAGGTGTGGCCTCACCAAGGCCCTGTAAACCTGCAGCAAGACATCCCTAATCCGATACTCAAATCCTCTCGCTGTGAAGGCCAGCGTGCCATTAGCTTTCCTCATCGCCTGCTGTACCTGCACACCAACCTTCAGCGACTGCTGTACCTGCACGCCCACCTTCAGTGACTGCTGTACCTGCACGCCAACCTTCAGCGACTGCTGTACCTGCACGCCAACCTTCAGCGACTGCTGTACCTGCACGCCAACCTTCAGTGACTGCTGTACCTGCACGCCAACCTTCAGCGACTGCTGTACCTGCACGCCAACCTTCAGCGACTGCTGTACCTGCACGCCAACCTCCAGCGACTGCTGTACCTGCACGCCAACCTTCAGCGACTGCTGTACCTGCACGCCCACCTTCAGCGACTGCTGTACCTGCACGCCAACCTTCAGTAACTGCTGTACCTGCACGCCAACCTTCAGCGACTGCTGTACCTGCACGCCCACCTTCAGCGACTGCTGTACCTGCACGCCAACCTTCAGCGACTGCTGTACCTGCACGCCAACTTTCAGCGACTGCTGTACTTGCACGCCAACCTTCAGCGACTGCTGTACCTGCACGCCAACCTTCAGCGACTGCTGTACCTGCACGCCAACCTTCAGCGACTGCTGTACCTGCACGCCAACCTTCAGCGACTGCTGTACCTGCACGCGAACCTTCAGCAACTGCTGTACCTGCACGCCAACCTACAGCGACTTCTGTACCTGGACGCCCACCTTCAGCGACTGCTGTACCTGCACGCCAACCTTCAGCGACTGCTGTACCTGCACGCCCACCTTCAGTGACTGCTGTACCTGTACGCCAACCTTCAGCGACTGCTGTACCTGCACGCCCACCTTCAGCAACTGCTGTACCTGCACGCCAACCTTCAGTGACTGCTGTACCTGCACGCCAACCTTCAGCGACTGCTGTACCTGCACGCCAACCTTCAGCGACTGCTGCACCTGCACGCCAACCTTCAGCGACTGCTGTACCTGCACGCCAACCTTCAGCGACTGCTGTACCTGCACGCCAACCTTCAGCGACTGCTGTACCTGCACGCCAACCTTCAGCGACTGCTGTACCTGCACGCCAACCTTCAGCGACTGCTGTACCTGCACGCCAACCTTCAGCGACTGCTGTACCTGCACGCCAACCTTCAGTGACTGCTGTACCTGCACGCCAACCTTCAGTGACTGCTGTACATGCATGCCAACCTTCAGTGATTGCAGTACCTGCACGCCAACCTTCAGCGACTGCTGTACCTGCACGCGGACCATCAGCGACAGCTGTACCTGCCAACCTTCAGGGACTGCAGTACCTGCACGCCAACCTTCAGTGACTGCTGTACCTGCACGCCAACCTTCAGCGACTGCTGTACCTGCCAACCTTCAGGGACTGCTGTACCTGCACGCCAACCTTCAGTGACTGCTGTACCTGCACGCCAACCTTCAGCGACTTCTGTACCTGCACGCCGACCTTCAGCGACTGCTGTACCTGCACGCCAACCTTCAGAGACTGCTGTACCTGCACGCCCACCTTCAGCGAATGCTGTACCTGCACACCAACCTTCAGCGACTGCTGTACCTGCACGCCAACCTTCAGCGACTGCTGTACCTGCACGCCCACCTTCAGCGACTGCTGTACCTGCACGCCAACCTTCAGCGACTGCTGTACCTGCACGCCAACCTTCAGTGCCTGCTGTACCCGCACGCCAACCTTCAGCGACTGCTGTACCTGCACGCCAACCTTCAGCGACTGCTGTACCTGCACGCCCACCTTCAGCGACTGCTGTACCTGCACGCCAACCTTCAGCGACTGCTGTACCCGCACGCCAACCTCCAGCGACTGCTGTACCTGCACGCCAACCTTCAGCGACTGCTGTACCTGCACGCCAACCTTCAGCGACTGCTGTACCTGCACGCCAACCTTCAGTGACTGCTGTACCTGCACGCCAACCTCCAGCGACTGCTGTACCTGCACGCCAACCTCCAGCGACTGCTGTACCTGCACGCCAACCTTCAGTGACTGCTGTACCTGCACGCCCACCTTCAGTGACTGCTGTACCTGCACGCCAACCTCCAGCGACTGCTGTACCTGCACGCCAACCTTCAGTGACTGCTGTACCTGCACGCCAACCTTCAGCGACTGCTGTACCTGCACGCCCACCTTCAGCGACTGCTGTACCTGCACGCCAACCTTCAGCGACTGCTGTACCTGCACGCCAACCTTTAGTGACTGCTGTACCTGCATGCCAACCTTCAGCGACTGCTGTACCTGCACGCCAACCTTCAACGACTGCTGTACCTGCACGCCAACCTTCAGCGACTGCTGTACCTGCACGCCAACCTTCAGTGACTGCTGTACCTGCACGCCCACCTTCAGCGACTGCTGTACCTGCACGCCAACCTTCAAAGACTGCTGTACCTGCACGCCAACCTTCAGCGACTGCTGTACCTGCACGCCAACCTTCAGCGACTGCTGTACCTGCACGCCAACCTTCAGCGACTGCTGTACCTGCACGCCAACCTTCAGCGACTGCTGTACCTGCACGCCAACCTTCAGCGACTGCTGTACCTGCACGCCAACCTTAAGTGACTGCTGTACCTGCACGCCAACCTTCAGTGACTGCTGTACATGCACGCCAACCTTCAGCGACTGCTGTACCTTCACGCCAACGTCAGTGACTGCTGTACCTGCACGCCAACCTTCAGCGCCTGCTGTACCTGCACGCCAACCTTCAGTGACTGCTGTACCTGCACGCCAACCTTCAGCGCCTGCTGTACCTGCACGCCAACCTTCAGTGACTGCTGTACCTGCACGCCAACCTTCAGCGACTGCTGTACCTGCACGCCAACCTTCAGCGACTGCTGTAACTGCACGTGAACCTTCAGTGACTGCTGTACCTGCACGCCAACCTTCAGCGACTGCTGTACCTGCACGCCAACCTTCAGCGACTGCTGTACCTGCACGCCAACCTTCAGTGACTGCTGTACCTGCACGCCAACCTTCAGTGACTGCTGTACCTGCACGCCAACCTTCAGTGACTGCTGTACCTGCACGCCAACCTTCAGCGACTGCTGTACCTGCACGCCAACCTTCAGTGACTGCTGTACCTGCACGCCAACCTTCAGCGACTGCTGTACCTGCACGCCAATCTTCAGCGACTGCTGCACCTGCACGCCAACCTTCAGTGACTGCTGTACCTGCACGCCAACCTTCAGCCACTGCTGTACCTGCACGCCAACCTTCAGTGACTGCTGTACCTGCACGCCAACCTTCAGCAACTGCTGTACCCGCACGCCCACCTTCAGTGACTGCTGTACCTGCACGCCAACCTTCAGCGACTGCTGTACCTGCACGTCAACCTTCAGTGACTGCTGTACCTCCACGCCAACCTTCAGCGACTGCTGTACCTGCACGCCAACCTTCAGTGACTGCTGTACCTGCTCGCCAACCTTCAGCGACTGCTGTACCTGCACGCCAACCTTCAGTTATTGCTGTACCTGCACGCCAACCTTCAGTGACTGCTGTACCTGCACGCCAACCGTCAGTGACTGCTGTACCTGCACGTCAACCTTCAGTGACTGCTGTACCTGCACGCCCACCTTCAGCGACTGCTGTACCTGCACGCCAACCTTCAGCGACTGCTGTACCTGCACGCACACCTTCAGCGACTGCTGTACCTGCACGCCAACCTTCAGCGACTGCTGTACCTGCACGCCAACCTTCAGCGACTGCTGTACCTGCACGTCAACTTTCAGTGACTGCTGTACCTGCACGCCAACCTTCAGTGCCTGCTGTACCCGCACGACAACCTTCAGCCACTGCTGTACCTGCACGCCAACCTTCAGCGACTGCTGTACCTGCACGCCCACCTTCAGCGACTGCTGTACCTGCACGCCAACCTTCAGCGACTGCTGTACCTGCACGCGAACCTTCAGTGCCTGCTGTACCCACACGCCAACCTTCAGCGACTGCTGTACCTGCACGCCAACCTTCAGCGACTGCTGTACCCGCACGCCAACCTCCAGCGACTGCTGTACCTGCACGCCAACCTTCAGTGACTGCTGTACCCGCACGCCAACCTTCAGCGACTGCTGTACCTGCACGCCAACCTTCAGCGACTGCTGTACCTGCACGCCAACCTTCAGCGACTGCTGTACCTGCACGCCAACCTTCAGCGACTGCTGTACCTGCGCGCCAACCTTCAGCGACTGCTGTACCTGCACGCCAACCTCCAGCGACTGCTGTACCTGCACGCCAACCTCCAGCGACTGCTGTACCTGCACGCCAACCTTCAGTGACTGCTGTACCTGCACGCCCACCTTCAGTGACTGCTGTACCTGCACGCCAACCTTCAGCGACTGCTGTACCTGCACGCCAACCTTCAGCGACTGCTGTACCTGCACGCCGACCTTCAGCGACTGCTGTACCTGCACGCCAACCTCCAGCGACCGCTGTTCCTGCACGCCAACCTCCAGCGACTGCTGTACCTGCACGCCAACCTCCAGCGACTGCTGTACCTTCACGCCAACCTTCATTGACTGCTGTACCTGCACGCCAACCTTCAGCGACTGCTGTACCTGCACGCCAACCTTCAGGGACTGCTGTACCTGCACGCCAACCTTCAGTGACTGCTGTACATGCACGCCAACCATCAGTGACTGCTGTACCTGCACGCCAACGTCAGTGACTGCTGTACCAGCACGCCAACCTTCAGCGACTGCTGTACCTGCACGCCTACCTTCATTGACTGCTGTACCTGCACGCCAACCTTCAGCGACTGCTGTACCTGCACGCCAACCTTCAGTGACTGCTGTACCTGCACGCCAACGTCAGTGACTGCTGTCCCTGCACGCCAACCTTCAGTGACTGCTGTACCTGCACGCCAACCTTCAGCGACTGCTGTACCTGCACGCCAACCTTCAGCGACTGCTGTACCTGCACGCCAACCTTCAGTGACTGCTGTACCTGCACGCCAACCTTCAGCGACTGCTGTCCCTGCACGCCAACCTTCAGTGACTGCTGTACCTGCACGCCTACCTTCATTGACTGCTGTACCTGCACGCCAACCTTCAGCGACTGCTGTACCTGCACGCCAACCTTCAGTGACTGCTGTACCTGCACGCCAACGTCAGTGACTGCTGTCCCTGCACGCCAACCTTCAGTGACTGCTGTACCTGCACGCCAACCTTCAGCGACTGCTGTACCTGCACGCCAACCTTCAGTAACTGCTGTACCTGCACGCCAACCTTCAGTGACTGCTGTACCTGCCAAACTTCAGCGACTGCTGTACCTGCACGCCAACCATCAGTGACTGCTGTGCCTGCACGCCCACCTTCAGCGACTGCTGTACCTGCCAACCTTCAGCGACTGCTGTACCTGCAGGCCAACGTCAGAGACTGCTGTACCTGCACGCCAACCTTCAGCGACTGCTGTACCTGCACGCCAACCTTCAGCGACTGCTGTACCTGCACGCCAACCTTAAGTGACTGCTGTACCTGCACGCTAACCTTCAGCGACTGCTGTACCTGCACGCCAACCTTCAGCGACTGCTGCACCTGTACGCCAACCTTCAGCGACTGCTGTACCTGCACGCCAACCTTCAGCGACTGCTGTACCTGCACGCCAATCTTCAGCGACTGCTGTACCTGCACGCCAACCTTCAGCGACTGCTGTACCTGCACGCCAACCTTCAGCGACTGCTGTACCTGCACGCCAACCTTCAGCGACTGCTGCACCTGCACGCCAACCTTCAGTGACTGCTGTACCTGCACGCCAACCTTCAGCGACTGCTGTACCTGCACGTCAACCTTCAGTGACTGCTGTACCTCCACGCCAACCTTCAGCGACTGCTGTACCTGCACGCCAACCTTCAGTGACTGCTGTACCTGCACGCCAACCTTCAGCGACTGCTGTACCTGCACGTCAACCTTCAGTGACTGCTGTACCTCCACGCCAACCTTCAGCGACTGCTGTACCTGCACGCCAACCTTCAGCGACTGCTGTACCTGCACGCCAACCTTCAGTTATTGCTGTACCTGCACGCCAACCTTCAGTGACTGCTGTACCTGCACGCCAACCGTCAGTGACTGCTGTACCTGCACGTCAACCTTCAGCGACTGCTGTACCTGCACGCCAACCTTCAGCGACTGCTGTACCTGCACGCCAACGTCAGTGACTGCTGTACCTGCACGCCAACCTTCAGTGACTGCTGTACCTGCACGTCAACCTTCAGTGACTGCTGTACCTCCACGCCAACCTTCAGCGACTGCTGTACCTGCACGCCAACCTTCAGCGACTGCTGTACCTGCACGCCAACCTTCAGTTATTGCTGTACCTGCACGCCAACCTTCAGTGACTGCTGTACCTGCACGCCAACCGTCAGTGACTGCTGTACCTGCACGCCAACCTTCAGCGACTGCTGTACCTGCACGCCAACCTTCAGCGACTGCTGTACCTGCACGTCAACCTTCAGTCACTGCTGTACCTGCACGCCCACCTTCAGTGCCTGCTGTACCTGCACGCCAACCTTCAGCGACTGCTGTACCTGCACGCCAACCTTCAGTCACTGCTGTACCTGCACGCCCACCTTCAGTGCCTGCTGTACCCGCACGACAACCTTCAGCGACTGCTGTACCTGCACGCCAACCTTCAGCGACTGCTGTACCTGCACGCCCACCTTCAGCGACTGCTGTACCTGCACGCCAACCTTCAGCGACTGCTGTACCTGCACGCGAACCTTCAGTGCCTGCTGTACCCACACGCCAACCTTCTGCGACTGCTGTACCTGCACGCCAACCTTCAGCGACTGCTGTACCCGCACGCCAACCTCCAGCGACTGCTGTACCTGCACGCCAACCTTCAGTGACTGCTGTACCCGCACGCCAACCTTCAGCGACTGCTGTACCTGTACGCCAACCTTCAGCGACTGCTGTACCTGCACGCCAACCTTCAGCGACTGCTGTACCTGCGCGCCAACCTTCAGCGACTGCTGTACCTGCGCGCCAACCTCCAGCGACTGCTGTACCTGCACGCCAACCTCCAGCGACTGCTGTACCTGCACGCCAACCTTCAGTGACTGCTGTACCTGCACGCCCACCTTCAGTGACTGCTGTACCTGCACGCCAACCTTCAGCGACTGCTGTACCTGCACGCCAACCTTCAGCGACTGCTGTACCTGCACGCCGACCTTCAGCGACTGCTGTACCTGCACGCCAACCTCCAGCGACTGCTGTACCTGCACGCCAACCTTCAGTTATTGCTGTACCTGCACGCCAACCTTCAGTGACTGCTGTACCTGCACGCCAACCGTCAGTGACTGCTGTACCTGCACGTCAACCTTCAGCGACTGCTGTACCTGCACGCCAACCTTCAGCGACTGCTGTACCTGCACGCCAACGTCAGTGACTGCTGTACCTGCACGCCAACCTTCAGTGACTGCTGTACCTGCACGTCAACCTTCAGTGACTGCTGTACCTCCACGCCAACCTTCAGCGACTGCTGTACCTGCACGCCAACCTTCAGCGACTGCTGTACCTGCACGCCAACCTTCAGTTATTGCTGTACCTGCACGCCAACCTTCAGTGACTGCTGTACCTGCACGCCAACCGTCAGTGACTGCTGTACCTGCACGCCAACCTTCAGCGACTGCTGTACCTGCACGCCAACCTTCAGCGACTGCTGTACCTGCACGTCAACCTTCAGTCACTGCTGTACCTGCACGCCCACCTTCAGTGCCTGCTGTACCTGCACGCCAACCTTCAGCGACTGCTGTACCTGCACGCCAACCTTCAGTCACTGCTGTACCTGCACGCCCACCTTCAGTGCCTGCTGTACCCGCACGACAACCTTCAGCGACTGCTGTACCTGCACGCCAACCTTCAGCGACTGCTGTACCTGCACGCCCACCTTCAGCGACTGCTGTACCTGCACGCCAACCTTCAGCGACTGCTGTACCTGCACGCGATCCTTCAGTGCCTGCTGTACCCACACGCCAACCTTCTGCGACTGCTGTACCTGCACGCCAACCTTCAGCGACTGCTGTACCCGCACGCCAACCTCCAGCGACTGCTGTACCTGCACGCCAACCTTCAGTGACTGCTGTACCCGCACGCCAACCTTCAGCGACTGCTGTACCTGTACGCCAACCTTCAGCGACTGCTGTACCTGCACGCCAACCTTCAGCGACTGCTGTACCTGCGCGCCAACCTTCAGCGACTGCTGTACCTGCGCGCCAACCTCCAGCGACTGCTGTACCTGCACGCCAACCTCCAGCGACTGCTGTACCTGCACGCCAACCTTCAGTGACTGCTGTACCTGCACGCCCACCTTCAGTGACTGCTGTACCTGCACGCCAACCTTCAGCGACTGCTGTACCTGCACGCCAACCTTCAGCGACTGCTGTACCTGCACGCCGACCTTCAGCGACTGCTGTACCTGCACGCCAACCTCCAGCGACCGCTGTTCCTGCACGCCAACCTCCAGCGACTGCTGTACCTGCACGCCAACCTCCAGCGACTGCTGTACCTGCACGCCAACCTTCATTGACTGCTGTACCTGCACGCCAACCTTCAGCGACTGCTGTACCTGCACGCCAACCTTCAGTGACTGCTGTACATGCACGCCAACGTCAGTGACTGCTGTACCTGCACGCCAACCTTCAGCGACTGCTGTACCTGCACGCCAACCATCAGTGACTGCTGTACCTGCACGCCAACGTCAGTGACTGCTGTCCCTGCACGCCAACCTTCAGTGACTGCTGTACCTGCACGCCAACCTTCAGCGACTGCTGTACCTGCACGCCAACGTCAGTGACTGCTGTCCCTGCACGCCAACCTTCAGTGACTGCTGTACCTGCACGCCAACCTTCAGTAACTGCTGTACCTGCACGCCAACCTTCATTGACTGCTGTACCTGCACGCCAACCTTCAGCGACTGCTGTACCTGCACGCCAACCTTCAGTGACTGCTGTACCTGCCAACCTTCAGCGACTGCTGTACCTGCACGCCAACCATCAGTGACTGCTGTGCCTGCACGCCCACCTTCAGCGACTGCTGTACCTGCCAACCTTCAGCGACTGCTGTACCTGCAGGCCAACGTCAGAGACTGCTGTACCTGCACGCCAACCTTCAGCGACTGCTGTACCTGCACGCCAACCTTCAGCGACTGCTGCACCTGCACGCCAACCTTCAGTGACTGCTGTACCTGCACGCCAACGTTCAGTGACTGCTGTACCTGCACGCCAACCTTCAGTGACTGCTGTACCTGCACGCCAACCTTCAGCGACTGCTGTACCTGCACGCCAACCTTCAGCGACTGCTGCACCTGCACGCCAACCTTCAGTGACTGCTGTACCTGCGCGCCAACGTTCAGTGACTGCTGTACCTGCACGCCAACCTTCAGTGACTGCTGTACCTGCACGCCAACCTTCAGCGACTGCTGTACCTGCACGCCAACCTTCAGCGACTGCTCTACCTGCACGCCCACCTTCAGTGACTGCTGTACCTGCACGTCAACCTTCAGTGACTGCTGTACCTGCACGCCAACCTTCGGCGACTGCTGTACCTGCACGCCCACCTTCGGTGACTGCTGTACCTGCACGCCAACCTTCAGCGACTGCTGTACCTGCACGCCAACCTTCAGCGACTGCTGTACCTGCACGCCAACCTTCAGCGACTGCTGTACCTGCACGCCAACCTTCAGCGACTGCTGTACCTGCACGCCAACCTTAAGTGACTGCTGTACCTGCACGCCAACCTTCAGTGACTGCTGTACCTGCACGCCAACCTTCAGCGACTGCTGTACCTTCACGCCACCGTCAGTGACTGCTGTACCTGCACTCCAACCTTCAGCGCCTGTTGTACCTGCACGCCAACCTTCAGTGACTGCTGTACCTGCACGCCAACCTTCAGCGACTGCTGTACCTGCACGCCAACGTCAGTGACTGCTGTACCTGCACGCCAACCTTCAGCGCCTGCTGTACCTGCACGCCAACCTTCAGCGACTGCTGTACCTGCACGCCAACCTACAGCGACTGCTGTACCTGCACGCCAACCTTCAGTGACTGCTGTACCTGCACGCCAACCTTCAGTGACTGCTGTACCTGCACGCCCACCTTCAGTGACTGCTGTACCTGCACGCCAACGTCAGTGACTGCTGTCCCTGCACGCCAACCTTCAGTGACTGCTGTACCTGCACGCCAACCTTCAGTAACTGCTGTACCTGCACGCCAACCTTCAGTGACTTCTGTACCTGCCAAACTTCAGCGACTGCTGTACCTGCACGCCAACCATCAGTGACTGCTGTGCCTGCACGGCAACCTTCAGTGACTGCTGTGCCTGCACGCCCACCTTCAGCGACTGCTGTACCTGCCAACCTTCAGCGACTGCTGTACCTGCAGGCCAACGTCAGAGACTGCTGTACCTGCACGCCAACCTTCAGCGACTGCTGTACCTGCACGCCAACCTTCAGCGACTGCTGTACCTGCACGCCAACCTTAAGTGACTGCTGTACCTGCACGCTAACCTTCAGCGACTGCTGTACCTGCACGCCAACCTTCAGCGACTGCTGTACCTGCACGCCCACCTTCAGCGACTGCTGTACCTGCACGCCAACCTTCAGCGACTGCTGTACCTGCCCGCCAATCTTCAGCGACTGCTGTACCTGCACGCCAACCTTCAGCGACTGCTGCACCTGCACGCCAACCTTCAGCGACTGCTGTACCTGCACGCCAACCTTCAGCAACTGCTGTACCTGCACGCCAATCTTCAGCGACTGCTGTACCTGCACGCCAACCTTCAGCGACTGCTGCACCTGCACGCCAACCTTCAGCGACTGCTGTACCTGCACGCCAACCTTCAGCGACTGCTGTACCTGCACGCCAACCTTCAGCGACTGCTGTACCTGCACGCCAACCTTCAGCGACTGCTGTACCTGCACGCCAACCTTCAGCGACTGCTGCACCTGCACGCCAACCTTCAGTGACTGCTGTACCTGCACGCCAACCTTCAGCGACTGCTGTACCTGCACGTCAACCTTCAGTGACTGCTGTACCTCCACGCCAACCTTCAGCGACTGCTGTACCTGCACGCCAACCTTCAGTGACTGCTGTACCTGCACGCCAACCTTCAGCGACTGCTGTACCTGCACGTCAACCTTCAGTGACTGCTGTACCTCCACGCCAACCTTCAGCGACTGCTGTACCTGCACGCCAACCTTCAGCGACTGCTGTACCTGCTCGCCAACCTTCAGCGACTGCTGTACCTGCACGCCAACCTTCAGTTATTGCTGTACCTGCACGCCAACCTTCAGTGACTGCTGTACCTGCACGCCAACCGTCAGTGACTGCTGTACCTGCACGTCAACCTTCAGTGATTGCTGTACCTGCACGCCAACCTTCAGCGACTGCTGTACCTGCACGCACACCTTCAGTGACTGCTGTACCTGCACGCCAACCTTCAGCGACTGCTGTACCTGCACGCCAACCTTCAGCGACTGCTGTACCTGCACGCCAACCTTCAGTCACTGCTGTACCTGCACGCCCACCTTCAGTGCCTGCTGTACCCGCACGCCAACCTTCAGCGACTGCTGTACCTGCACGCCCACCTTCAGCGACTGCTGTACCTGCATGCCAACCTTCAGCGACTGCTGTACCTGCACGCGAACCTTCAGTGCCTGCTGTACCCACACGCCAACCTTCTGCGACTGCTGTACCTGCACGCCAACCTTCAGCGACTGCTGTACCCGCACGCCAACCTCCAGCGACTGCTGTACCTGCACGCCAACCTTCAGTGACTGCTGTACCCGCACGCCAACCTTCAGCGACTGCTGTACCTGTACGCCAACCTTCAGCGACTGCTGTACCTGCACGCCAACCTTCAGCGACTGCTGTACCTGCGCGCCAACCTTCAGCGACTGCTGTACCTGCGCGCCAACCTCCAGCGACTGCTGTACCTGCACGCCAACCTCCAGCGACTGCTGTACCTGCACGCCAACCTTCAGTGACTGCTGTACCTGCACGCCCACCTTCAGTGACTGCTGTACCTGCACGCCAACCTTCAGCGACTGCTGTACCTGCACGCCAACCTTCAGCGACTGCTGTACCTGCACGCCGACCTTCAGCGACTGCTGTACCTGCACGCCAACCTCCAGCGACCGCTGTTCCTGCACGCCAACCTCCAGCGACTGCTGTACCTGCACGCCAACCTCCAGCGACTGCTGTACCTGCACGCCAACCTTCATTGACTGCTGTACCTGCACGCCAACCTTCAGCGACTGCTGTACCTGCACGCCAACCTTCAGTGACTGCTGTACATGCACGCCAACCATCAGTGACTGCTGTACCTGCACGCCCACCTTCAGCGACTGCTGTACCTGC
This sequence comes from Scyliorhinus torazame, assembly GCF_047496885.1. Classification (NCBI taxonomy): domain Eukaryota; kingdom Metazoa; phylum Chordata; class Chondrichthyes; order Carcharhiniformes; family Scyliorhinidae; genus Scyliorhinus; species Scyliorhinus torazame. The sequence goes on along the minus strand of NC_092712.1, from coordinate 7,587,031 downwards.
ACGCCAACCTTCAGCGACTGCTGTACCTGCACGCCAACGTCAGTGACTGCTGTCCCTGCACGCCAACCTTCAGTGACTGCTGTACCTGCACGCCAACCTTCAGTAACTGCTGTACCTGCACGCTAACCTTCATTGACTGCTGTACCTGCACGCCAACCTTCAGCGACTGCTGTACCTGCACGCCAACCTTCAGTGACTGCTGTACCTGCCAACCTTCAGCGACTGCTGTACCTGCACGCCAACCATCAGTGACTGCTGTGCCTGCACGCCCACCTTCAGCGACTGCTGTACCTGCCAACCTTCAGCGACTGCTGTACCTGCAGGCCAACGTCAGAGACTGCTGTACCTGCACGCCAACCTTCAGCGACTGCTGTACCTGCACGCCAACCTTCAGCGACTGCTGTACCTGCACGCCAACCTTAAGTGACTGCTGTACCTGCACGCCAACCTTCAGCGACTGCTGTACCTGCACGCCAACCTTCAGCGACTGCTGCACCTGCACGCCAACCTTCAGTGACTGCTGTACCTGCACGCCAACGTTCAGTGACTGCTGTACCTGCACGCCAACCTTCAGTGACTGCTGTACCTGCACGCCAACCTTCAGCGACTGCTGTACCTGCACGCCAACCTTCAGCGACTGCTGCACCTGCACGCCAACCTTCAGTGACTGCTGTACCTGCACGCCAACGTTCAGTGACTGCTGTACCTGCACGCCAACCTTCAGTGACTGCTGTACCTGCACGCCAACCTTCAGCGGCTGCTGTACCTGCACGCCAACCTTCAGCGACTGCTCTACCTGCACGCCCACCTTCAGTGACTGCTGTACCTGCACGTCAACCTTCAGTGACTGCTGTACCTGCACGCCAACCTTCGGCGACTGCTGTACCTGCACGCCCACCTTCGGTGACTGCTGTACCTGCACGCCAACCTTCAGCGACTGCTGTACCTGCACGCCAACCTTCAGCGACTGCTGTACCTGCACGCCAACCTTCAGCGACTGCTGTACCTGCACGCCAACCTTCAGCGACTGCTGTACCTGCACGCCAACCTTAAGTGACTGCTGTACCTGCACGCCAACCTTCAGTGACTGCTGTACCTGCACGCCAACCTTCAGCGACTGCTGTACCTTCACGCCACCGTCAGTGACTGCTGTACCTGCACGCCAACGTTCAGCGCCTGCTGTACCTGCACGCCAACCTTCAGCGACTGCTGTACCTGCACGCCAACGTCAGTGACTGCTGTACCTGCACGCCAACCTTCAGCGCCTGCTGTACCTGCACGCCAACCTTCAGCGACTGCTGTACCTGCACGCCAACCTACAGCGACTGCTGTACCTGCACGCCAACCTTCAGTGACTGCTGTACCTGCACGCCAACCTTCAGTGACTGCTGTACCTGCACGCCAACCTTCAGCGACTGCTGTACCTGCACGCCAACATTCAGTGACTGCTGTACCTGCACGCCAACCTTCAGTGACTGCTGTACCTGCACGCCAACCTTCAGCGACTGCTGTACCTGCACGTCAACCTTCAGTGACTGCTGTACCTGCACGCCAACCTTCAGCGCCTGCTGTACCTGCACGCCAACCTTCAGCGACTGCTGTACCTGCACGCCAACCTTCAGCGACTGCTGTACCTGCACGCCAACCTTCAGCGACTGCTGTAACTGCACGTGAACCTTCAGTGACTGCTGTACCTGCACGCCAACCTTCAGTGACTGCTGTACCTGCACGCCAACCTTCAGTGACTGCTGTACCTGCACGCCAACCTTCAGTGACTGCTGTACCTGCACGCCAACCTTCAGCGACTGCTGTACCTGCACGCCAACCTTCAGTGACTGCTGTACCTGCACGCCAACCTTCAGTGACTGCTGTACCTGCACGCCAACCTTCAGCGATTGCTGTACCTGCACGCCAACCTTCAGCGACTGCTGTACCTGCACGCCAACCTTCAGCGACTGCTGTACCTGCACGCCAACCTTCAGCGATTGCTGTACCTGCACGCCAACCTTCAGCGACTGCTGTACCTGCACGCCAACCTTCAGCGACTGCTGTACCTGCACGCCAACCTTCAGTGACTGCTGTACCTGCACGCCAACCTTCAGCGATTGCTGTACCTGCACGCCAACCTTCAGTGACTGCTGTACCTGCACGCCAACCTTCAGTGACTGCTGTACCTGCACGCCAACCTTCAGCGATTGCTGTACCTGCACGCCAACCTTCAGCGACTGCTGTACCTGCACGCCAACCTTCAGCGACTGCTGTACCTGCACGCCAACCTTCAGTGACTGCTGTACCTGCACGCCAACCTTCAGCGATTGCTGTACCTGCACGCCAACCTTCAGTGACTGATGTACCTGCACGCCAACCTTCAGCGACTGCTGTACCTGCACGTCAACCTTCAGTGACTGCTGTCCCTCCACGCCAACATTCAGCGACTGCTGTACCTGCACGCCAACCTTCAGTGACTGCTGTACCTGCACGCCAACCTTCAGCGACTGCTGTACCTGCACGTCAACCTTCAGTGACTGCTGTACCTGCACGCCCACCTTCAGCGACTGCTGTACCTGCACGCCAACCTTCAGCGACTGCTGTACCTGCACGTCAACCTTCAGTGACTGCTGTACCTGCACGCCAACCTTCAGCGACTGCTGTACCTGCACGCCAACCTTCAGTGACTGCTGTACCTGCACGCACACCTTCAGTGACTGCTGTACCTGCACGCCAACCTTCAGCGACTGCTGTACCTGCACGCCAACCTTCAGTGACTGCTGTACCTGCACGCCAACCTTCAGTGACTGCTGTACCTGCACGCCAACCTTCACCGCCTGCTGTACCTGCACGCCAACCTTCAGCGACTGCTGTACCTGCACGCCAACCTTCACCGCCTGCTGTACCTGCACGCCAACCTTCAGCGACTGCTGTACCTGCACGCCAACCTTCAGTTACTGCTGTACCTGCACGCCAACCTTCAGCGACTGCTGTACCTGCACGCCAACGTTCAGCGACTGCTGTACCTGCACGCCAACCTTCAGTAACTGCTGTACCTGCACGCCAACCTTCAGCGACTGCTGTACCTGCACGCCAACATTCAGCGACTGCTGTACCTGCACGCCAACCTTCAGCGACTGCTGTACCTGCACGCCAACCTGCAGTGACTGCTGTACCTGCACGTCAACTTTCAGTGACTGCTGTACCTGCACGCCAACCTTCAGTGCCTGCTGTACCCGCACGACAACCTTCAGCGACTGCTGTACCTGCACGCCCACCTTCAGCGACTGCTGTACCTGCACGCCAACCTTCAGCGACTGCTGTACCTGCACGCGAACCTTCAGTGCCTGCTGTACCCACACGCCAACCTTCAGCGACTGCTGTACCTGCACGCCAACCTTCAGCGACTGCTGTACCCGCACGCCAACCTCCAGCGACTGCTGTACCCGCACGCCAACCTTCAGTGACTGCTGTACCCGCACGCCAACCTTCAGCGACTGCTGTACCTGCACGCCAACCTTCAGCGACTGCTGTACCTGCACGTCAACCTTCAGCGACTGCTGTACCTGCACGCCAACCTTCAGTGACTGCTGTACCCGCACGCCAACCTTCAGTGACTGCTGTACCCGCACGTCAACCTTTAGCGACTGCTGTACCTGCACGCCAACCTTCAGCGACTGCTGTACCTGCACGCCAACCTTCAGAGACTGCTGTACCTGCGCGCCAACCTTCAGCGACTGCTGTACCTGCACGCCAACCTCCAGCGACTGCTGTACCTGCACGCCAACCTCCAGCGACTGCTGTACCTGCACGCCAACCTTCAGTGACTGCTGTACCTGCACGCCGACCTTCAGCGACTGCTGTACCTGCACGCCAACCTCCAGCGACCGCTGTTCCTGCACGCCAACCTCCAGCGACTGCTGTACCTGCACGCCAACCTCCAGCGACTGCTGTACCTGCACGCCAACCTTCATTGACTGCTGTACCTGCACGCCAACCTTCAGCGACTGCTGTACCTGCACGCCAACCTTCAGTGACTGCTGTACATGCACGCCAACCTTCAGCGACTGCTGTACCTGCACGCCAACCTTCAGCGACTGCTGTACCTGCACGCCAACCTTCAGCGACTGCTGTACCTGCACGCCAACGTCAGTGACTGCTGTCCCTGCACGCCAACCTTCAGTGACTGCTGTACCTGCACGCCGACCTTCAGCGACTGCTGTACCTGCACGCCCACCTTCAGTAACTGCTGTACCTGCACGCCAACCTTCATTGACTGCT